>NW_003345198.1:2481458-2802972 GCF_000150975.2 Nannizzia gypsea CBS 118893 | reverse complement strand
CAATGCCTCCATTGAGGCCCCAACGGCGGTGACACCATGTATACGCGATTACGTCGATATCAGTGTTGCCGTTGCCACGAGAAGGGCTCGTCACTCCTGTGTCCGTAACGTTGAGACCATGGGTCTCGTTGAGATCGAGCAGTCTATCGCTGATCTCGGCAAGAAGGTCAGTCTTTACCTTAAACTTATTACCTTTAGCATATAATTCTTATGTCAAGGCTAACGGATACAGGCCCGCGATAACAAGCTGACCATCGAGGACATGGCCGGCGGTACCTTCACCATCAGCAACGTAAGTCCTGCACCTTGCACCTGTCTAATTTCCTTTTACTAATGGCTTGTAGGGTGGCGTCTTTGGCTCGCTCATGGGCACTCCCATCATCAACCTTCCCCAGACCGGTGTCCTCGGCCTGCACGCCATCAAGGACAAGCCCGTCGTCGTCAACGGCAAGATCGAAATCAGACCCGTAAGCTAGCCATCTTTCTCTACCGACATTGGTAATCTCGTACTAACGGTCCTCAGATGATGTATCTCGCCCTTACCTATGACCACAGACTTCTCGACGGCCGGGAAGCAGTCACTTTCCTCGTCAAGGTCAAGGAGTACATCGAAGACCCTCGCCGCATGCTCCTCTGCTAGACAACTACCAACTACTACTACCTAAAACCACCCTCCTACCCACCAACCAACCCCATTTACCATCATAACTCCCGACCACTACTGTAAATTTTCATCTTGGCCGAATCATCATCGTTCATTTTCATTTGTTTGTCTCCATACTCATTATATCATACCATGTCGCTTCCTTATGTACAACAATAAACCCATGGTCATCTACCCTACTGTTGCCATTTGTGAATCGATACAGACCTCAAATACCAATAGAATTAACGTCTTATGCCTTCATTTTCCTCAAATTTGATCATCTCTATCAATATCTACTTGATAACGCTATCAGAAATCCCTCGCTGCTTATTGGCCGGTCGGTTGGTTGGTGGCTGATGACTAAGCGTGGACGTGACGCGACTTTCCTATTTACGCGGAATGATCAAGAACAGACAATGAGATAAAGATGACATAGATTGGTTAAGAGATAGATGTGTTACGGACATAGACGAGATGGATGCAGATGCAGATGCAAAGGCTACTTCTCTCCGAGCAGAGCTGAAGCAATGGGAAAAGACATTCACGCTGCAGACTTCCCGCAAGCCAGGACGCGACGATATAAAGAACAATCCGGCAATTGGTATGCAACTCGACAAGCCCGGGAGAAGCATGGTGCTAACTACATAACAGCTGAGAAGTACAAGGAATACTCGCGACTGCGATCAGAGAGCTCGCAGAATGCAGGAAAAGAGAAAGAGAGAGAGAAAGTTAAGCCAGCGGCAGAACAGCAAACGCCTAAGCGCACGAAGAGGCACTGTCCGTTTGAAGACGATTCCCCCGCTGCAAAGCCAAAGATATGTACACCTAGCAGGACCGCGACGACAGGAGGTGCACATCCCTCGCGAATAGATCCGTACGACTCCCCTTCGAATGTCCGTCGACTGAACGGTGCGCGGGAACAGCTACCTCTCTACGAGGCTATTGGGCCCACACCGCAGAGAGACGGGAAGGCATTGGGCCTGTTTGATTTGCTTGGTTCGCCTGGCCAGAAGACTCCGAGAGCATCAAGACGGTCTGCTGTGAATGTTGATGATACCCGTGGCAACGGTGACGGTGTGGCCCAGACTCCCTCGAGGAAAGTCCCCGGTACGCCATCCAGCAGAGGAACGCCGGCAACAGCACGAAGGCTGAGATACGCATCAACACCGCTATCCTCGGCACGCAAGTTCTATCTCGCAAGCTTCTTCGCTACACCGACTGCGAACCGATGCACGACTATCCCTGAGGAAGAGGACGAGGATAACGCAGCTCGTGGTGGTGGGGCTCTTGAGTCAGATACGCCTTCATTCCTTCGACGGAAGAACATCTTCTCTCCCGCGAAGGCGAATGCCGGTGTGCTGAATTTGCGTAGCCCCGGGCCCGTGGCAGTGCGTATGCCGCAGAAATTATTCGGGAAGGGAATAAGTTCGTTTGCGAAACGGTTGCAAGAAGAGCGGGATGCGGAGACGAAAGAAGCAGGCGATGAGCAGTCTGAAGATCGTGTCGAGGAGACACAGATCTTCTCGGACCATGCGCTTGATAACGATGATAACGGGGATGGCAATGTTCACAGGTCCCCATCGAAGGCAGAAAAAACGTATAAGAAAAAAGGCCAGAAACGAACAACCAAGCTCTCTCGTCTCAGGCCGTCCCGTGCAAAGCCAGCTGTTCAGCCATCGTGGGAATCCCTTGTTGAAGATAGTGATGACGAACTGGCTACTACCGAAACAGCTGCGGCCCCAGCAGAAGACGACGGCTCAAGTGATGGTCCTGACGCTGATGGAGCATGTATTCCCAAGAGCCGTGACAAGCACCCAAAGAAACCTGTCAAGCCTAGCTCTAACACTGCTGTAGGGAAGAAACCGAGGAAGATCAAGGCGGAAGCCCATGCCAACTACCGCTCCTTGAAGATTCGAAGCCGAGGTGGTCAGAAAGGAGGCGGCCGGTTCGGCAGGCGATGAGATGGCGCATATAATGACCCTGAATGACTCAATGACTGGCATAAACATTACCCCCGCATATAGCATAGATTCGGCGTTCCATAGCTCGGAAATTCAGAATATATCATGATATCCCAATTTCATCATACTGAACTGCTGCGTCCCACTCTCCCAGTGTCTCAAACGGACTTCTCAGCCAGGACTGCAGCTCATGCAGGAATAAACACGCATATTCCTTCCCCAGAAAATCTCGTAGCATCATCTCGGCCTGTCCTGCACTCCCCTTTATATCTACCGTACGTATTACGGCAACGATATATTCGAGCAAGTACTCCGGGTTACCGATTCGAACACCCCTATTAGCATGACTTTGACCCTCTCGCAAGCTCAAAAAGGTGAATACCTGCAGCTCACGCCGAATCCACCTGCGAGCCCGTGATAGTAGCTTTCCGTCTTGATCAATCATTCGAGGAGTGACTTCTCGGTAACCGGAGTGTCTGTTGGAGCCTACCCGTAGACTGTATAGTTGATGACGGTATACATACCGACGGCGCAACAAAGCAGAGTCTACCTCTCCATGGCTGGGGCGTGACACCTGCTGTCTGCTTCTGCGCCTGTTTCTGTTTCTAAGGCTGTGGATGCCTTCTTTACTTGCTGTGGGTGGAGAAGTCGGTAACCAGATTATCTTCTCGCCCCCCGAAGCATGTATATCATACTTTACCCCGGTTACAGCCGTCTGACCTATACATCTTTAGGTACAGTGTCTCAATACTGGATATAGGCTATACTTACATAAAGGACAGACAGGGCGTTGACCCAACCATATCAAAAAGCACTGCAGGTCGAAGTTGGAGTGTTTACATGGAATTGCGGTGCATATTTGTTTCAATTTTGTCCAAACAAATCACGCATGGTCTGTCTTCATCTTTCTTCGTCCCGATCGCCCCCACGGACATCTGCTATCATTTTGCATAGTACATCCTTGCTCTCCTTGATATCCTGGGCCATCTGGAATGCATTTCAAGTGCAAATCATGTAGTAACTCATAGAAAAGCTGAAGTTGAAGTCGAGAACTTCCTCTTTCGGCAGGAGTCACGTGGACAGCTATTTCTAGCTTATGTAATTTTACTTTTGCAAAAAGAAGGAACAGCAAAAAGCAAAAACGAATTTGCAAGTTGGAAAAACTTTCGGGGTTAGTTGGATCTTTTTTTCAAGCGAAGCGACGTTGACTTCAACGAGCTGCGGCTTGAGATCCTGGACATCTTGGATATCTCGACGGCTCGACTCGACTCGACTCGTTCGTGATACAGAGACTGCACGACACGATAGACAAGGGTCTCTTATGCTGAAAGCACTCAGATCACCGAGACTTGCAGCTGTTTACGCCCAGATGGCGCCAGCTATAGCCAACAGCCCAGCGCGGTTCAATCCCCAAAAGTCGACGACCTACTCGACAACCGCGCTGAAACGATGGTCGTGCCTCAACGAAGGCGTCCTTCCCTGTGGGTTTGCAACTAAAAGCTGGCCGTGATTGATATATGCCTTATTGTGGGACAGTTGAGAGCGCAGTAGCTAACGCGGTCGCCCGTTTCCAACTCACAGCAATCCCGGATATCAGAACCATTCACGTCTATGATTTTGACAATACTCGTATGGAGACACTCTGGCAACGCTATATGGCTTGAAAATGCGCCGGCTGACTGTTTTATATTAAAGTCTTTTTAAGCCCTTTGCCCAACCCGCAGCTGTGGAATGGACCTACAATTGGCTTCCTGCAATCATATGAGTGCTTTTCAAAGGGCGGCTGGTGGCATGATGCGAATATCCTCGGGTCAACAGGTGATGGAATCGAAGTCGAAGAAGCCCGCGCCTGGGCAGGATGGTGGAACGAACAGATAGTACGATACCCGTTGATCTGCGGATAATATTCCATTCTAGTGGTTCACCACCGAGCTGACTATATACCCCAAAGGCCCAATTGGTTCAACTGAGTATGAAACAAAAAGACGCTCTTACCGTTCTTCTTACAGGCAGGTCGGAAGCTGGATTCGCCGAGCTTATCGGGCGCATGATCAAGAGTAAACAGCTGTCCTTTGATCTTGTCTGCCTGAAGCCGGAAGTTGGTCCGAACAACCAACGCTTTGCATCCACTATGAAGTTCAAGCAGAACTTTCTAGACGACTTAATGCGTACGTATAAGGATGCTGATGAAATCCGGGTGTACGAGGACCGTGTAAAACAGTAAGTTATGCGTGCCGGATAAAAAGCCCACTTAAGCCCAAAAAAAAGATAGTCCTTCTTTAACCAAACCCACAACGAACAGTGTCAAAGGATTCCGTGACTTTTTTGAACAGTTCAATAAAGACGCCGCAGCAGCTGGTCCGTCGGCTACCCGAAAGCCCATTGCCGCTGAGGTGATCCAAGTGGCCGAGATGGCCAAGTACCTGTCTCCGGTGACAGAGGCAGCCGAGATCCAGCGTATGATCAACTCACACAATGGATCACTAGGCACCCCAGGTGCAAACATTACCAAGTCCCCCTATGGCAGACTTGAGCTGTCCAAGACAACATTTTACACGGGATACATCCTGGCAAATGCCGACACTGTTCGGATAATAGATAACATCTTCCTTCCACTAATATCATCCAGCGTTGCTGACACCAGCGAAATTAAGTTCATGTCGAACAATATCCTGATCACTCCACGCTCTGCTCCTAAACCTGTTCGAGACAAGGTTGGCGGGCTGGGGAAGGTCGTCCGTTGGCGCGTCACAGACACAGGCAGCTTTGAACACAAGCTATGGGCCGCAAGAGTAAGCCCGCTTGATAGCTCAGAGGTCATTCACACTGATAATCCAGAGCCGATCATCGTTCTTGGTATGCGCAAAGGCGTACGGCCGGCAGATGCCAGCAAGATCCGTAACTGGACACAAGTTACCAAGGATGATTCACTCGTATTCGACACGGTAGTCGGTGAAAAGACCATCCTGCGTGTGCAGGAAGAGGATGTAGGACGACATGGCGCTTCAAGCCGAGGCGGCAAGAGAAGATTTCAGCCAGACAGTCGGGAGGAAGTGGAATCATCTACGCGGGACTACCGTGATATGCAGCAGCATCGGCCACCCGCCCCCGAATTTTCAGGTGGTAGGCCCCATAACCACAACAACCGCCATTATAACGGTCCGCCACCATCGTTCCGTGGGAACCGCGGCCGGGGTGGGCGAGGTGGAAGAGGTGCCCGGGGACGTGGTCGCGGTGCCGGTGGAGGTAGGGGAGACAACTATGGATCGAGATACAGATCCCTGGATGACCATGCTGCTGCTGCAGGCGGTCATGATAACAAAATGGACGGCAGAGGTCCTCCCAGAGGCCCCGGTGGTGGCCCAGTGATGAACTATTAGCAGGAGCCGTTGCCATTTTTCCAAGTTCCAGATACCATTTTCGTGACTTTAGCTTGTATGAATACTTATTACTTCTTGCTTTTTTCGGCTTGGAGTTGCCGCATCCGTGAATATGAGTTTGATACTGTTGATGGTGCTTGTTCTTCCACTATCTTCTACGCCATGGCGGGTTGGCTGATGACTTTGACTTTTAGGTGAACAGTTTTATCATTCAATGCAATTGCATTCAATATCTCGGCTTCACAGTAGTATTCCTGAACTACTCTATCCCTTCACTGCTGATATTCTTGACTGCTGCCCCGGGACTGTGAATATACCCATTAACTACAAGAAAGTGACTGGCATACCCTGGAGAAGAAATCCCAAAGCTATAAAAGGAGCGAAATTCCTCCTCCCTTCCCAAAATTTTATCTTCCTTAAATATTCCATCAGGACATGATAACGATATATCAATATTACATACCACAGTGGCCTACAGAACATTTACAGACTAACTACACCGGCTACCACTTCTCTTCACACTTATCTGATCCGAAAATTAAGCTCCACTACCACCATAATACAACGATGGCTATCTCCGTTGATATCAAGAGATGGAGCTGCTTTAATACACACCCTCCAAGGTCAACAATGTCTGGATATATTCGATACGTCAGTGCCAAAGAGGCACGTAGCGTGGCCCCCCATATTCTTGTCAAAAGCCAGCCAAGATTATAGCTCTCCTCCCTAGCCGCTGGCAGGGAAAAAATTATGGAGGAGTTATCCTAGGACGAAATCACGAGAACATCGACCTTATGAAGAATCAGACCCTCGAGATATTCCGGAGCTGCAGGCAAATCTGTTGGAATATTCCACTTAGCTACGACTCGCACACGTTACCCAAGGTATCCTCGGGGCATCAGGCCTTTTTGTCTCTTGTGGTCCAACAAAATATCCTCTTGCAGCTTACTTAGTAACTGTTTGACAAAAGGGCATGAAGATAGCGGCCTCCATCTTAGACTTGTTCCGTGCGGCCTATGAAAAATATCGCAAGGTTGGACTATCACGCCGGCTCGCTATACCGAACTTTCCACGACATAGGATACACTTGCTAAAGAGTGCCTTAGCTATAATGTGCGCCATCATTGCTCTAATTTCGGAGTGTGTTGCATTTGGATACTTGACTTCGCTAGTATTTATGCTGATCAGCGAAGTCGGCGTCCACGTTCTGATCCTGTGGCTACTTGTCTATGCCATGCGAAAGACCCCAGATGTTACCTATAGCACCAGATTCCCAGTGGGCAATAACCAAAGCCGCGGCAACAGGGGGTCAACGTTGAGATATCTCTAACGACATCTCTCCGTTGACAGAACAACGTACGATCTTTTGTAAGAAGAGCAAGGTTGAGGTAATAAATAATGTCTCCAAATCCACTAGTCAAACGTTTTGACGCGGCCCGCATGGGCATCATGTCTGCTGTTAAAACTACAAGCAGATATAAGCTAATTTGAAAGTACGTAACTATGACAAGGGCCCATGTTTGTTGAAAAGGTGGTAAAGGTGCTAACTTGTGAAAAGAAAATATCGAAATTTTGAAATCAGAGCAAGAATGTCTCCACGGCCAGCCTAAGTGTTGCAGGCCGCGAAATCCGTCTCGCCAACCTTTGATATACTCCCGGGAGAACAGTTATTCGTTGGGAGGATGAGACTCTATAGGCATCGAGCAAAATAAAGGCCAAAATCCATGGAGAATGCATGACTTTCGGTCTGGCTGCTGGACTGTCTATCCTCAGTATGGAACACTCGTGGTCACGGACTCGTGGCAGTACCCACGCAGCCACACTGGCTACCTATGTTTGGTCTCAATATCAATATATATGCCGGCCCCGTCAAGCACTTTGCTATTCTCGACGGGTAGCTGAGCGAGAGGAAACTAGAGAATGCTAACATTGGTCTATAAATAAGGGGTGGCTCGAGGCTGAAGGATCTTAGACGTATGTCGTTATATATCCGGTCATCCCTAGTTAACATGGCCCTGCCTACAGGTGTGAAGAAACTGCTGAAAACCCTTTCAAGCCAACTGAGTATTTGGGGAGTCGGACCGCAAAAAAACCTTTTAACGACGAACCTGACATCGCTAGAACTCGTCAAGTTAACTACCTCCGTCAGCTACCTAATTCTCAGCTACTATAACATATTAGTTGCATATACCTTTATTTTCTACCTTATTCCAAACTTGCGGTTTCTTAGAATAATAACCAACCAGCATATTATATTCTAACTACACTAACTAGTTATGCGAGCCCTTAAAGACTTCAAACATTGCGCATTTCGCCTGTGTATAAGCTGTCAACTAGCATAAAAGTCCTTAGGTACTCAAGGTCTTGCCATATGCTCCATCCTACCTACAAGTGCCATCAGTCCTTGCTCCTTGGTGGTACTTCATTGTAGAACATTTGAGCCTACCTCAGCTCCGACTGCCAGTCCAGCACTTACTGTACAACAAAATGACCGACTGGAAACGTGTTTGAACTTACAGAATGCCTTTACTGCAAACGGAGGGTTCTCGAGGGCTATCCTTGGTCCCTAAATCAGGCATCCCAGCCCAGAGGATGACGAGCCTAGGCTAACTAACGTTCAACTACTCCCAGATCTCTTGATCGCCACCTGTGGTGAGACGGGTATAATCTATCTAGTTACTGGTGAAGGGGAGGTTTAGTGCATTGAATGTAAAATCGTGCGATCTTTTTTGATTGTTTATTATTTTTTTCTTTATCAGTAATTCGCATTAAGTATCAAGGACACACGGTATATAGAGTAGATGAAAATCGGCCGTGGTAAGAGTTGATTAATAGACGAATCCCTCCAAGAAAGAAAGGAGGAAGCAAATGGAACTCCCAACACCACCGTGTAAAGGAAAAGGAAAAGAAAACGTTCATGTACAGCGCGTCAAACATCAGTAATCAGAGTGTAAGTGAAAGGGGTATGTCAATTGCGAGGGGGAGGGATGGAGATGTGTTTGAGATGGGGGATAAAAAGGGGTGTGAGTCGAAGGATGAGGAGGCCGATTTTTTTGTCGCCGGTGGGTGTTTCGTTTTATATCTAAATGCACGTAATGCGTAATGTTCCCGTAACCCAGATCCCAAACCCATTATAATAGTAGATCATCACGGAATCACCAAATAAGAAAGGGAAAATCCAAACAGAAAGGGAGAGAGGGCATATACTTGGGCGTAGAAAGGGGGGAGGGCAGTAAATATCAAGACAAGTGAAAAGAAGGCAAAGACACAGATTTAGTCATCTGTTAGCTGTGAGAAGTAGTTGATGCTCAAGATCATGCAGAGCAAGCCGATGGAGACAATGATAAAGAACGCGAAGCCGAACCAGCCGAGTAACATGGCTGAAGTACCGACTCCGCTCTTGACGCTGCCGTTCCCCAGGTCTTGCGCTATTGTGCTGGCTGCTACTGACGCCGTGTGCTGCCAGAGAACAGATACCAGGATGAAGACGGAGGCAACAAAGATCAAAGCGAGAGCAACTTGTGATACCGGTCGAGACGGGAATGGTTTGACTTCAATGTCTGAGCCTTGGTTGTTGAGCTCCTCGTGCCAACCGGGGAATGTTGCGAGCAGGAGAAACGACAGGAATGCGAATATCAGTGCCACGATACTAGATAACTCATTAGTTTATTTCATTTTCTTGTCGCTTTGTTTTGCCCCTTCTTTTTGCTATCAGTGAACACTTACATGAGATATGGAAATACGACTGCGTCCTTGAATGTTGATGCTACCCAAATCAGATTCAGAGGGTCGCTTTCCACACCAAGGGACTCTGCTAGGATAGTCGCATTCTGGTTGCACAGAAAGCCACCGCCGTTTCGTTGTATGCAGATTCCAAAGTAGCCTACTCGGACTTCCAAGTGAGCACCTCCAACAATGTTTGCGATGGTCGATGTCAACCCAGGGTCAGCCTGAGCGGTACTCATGACGGGTGGGTATTTGTCGTAGAACATCGATATCAGGAAGATGCTAGGTATCTGCGGGGACGAAGACGAGCAGCCGGCAAGTAGTAGCGCTAGAATACCACATTTATGTTAGCGATCGTTCATAGCATGCCATACCATCATAAATTAGGTGTCTCTTACACAGCAGTAGAATAGAAATGGCAACGAATAACATGAGGACATGATGGTATCCCACCATGGGAATGAACCCTAAACATTAAATATGTCAGCCTTGTCTCTCGAAAGTATTTCGAGGAAAGACCACACTTACGGCCTATGCCAGCCAGAAACCGCATCTCCGCCATCTTGAATTAAGCCGGCCTTATACCCCAACCGTCTGCCTTTCCCAAGTCTCCTCGCTAGGCCCTTCCAGAGAGTCCTACTCCTGCCCCTCAGGGTCTCGGAGGGCTGTTCAACGAATAGTGCAACCAAAAAAGGAGTTGGATACTCCCTACTCCAACGCTATGCAGACAGGCAGGTCGAACGAAGTCGTAGGCCGTTTTCGGTTGAGAAAGAAGAGCTTTCTTGAATCCGGACAATGAAGAAGTTTTAAGCGCTCGTAACGATGGCCGTCGCAAAGATCGTAATGTGGTCTTGGTACTAGGAGATGGTTAGGAGCCTCGAGCAGGAGTGTCTATCTTGGTGCTGGCTGACGCGCGGAGGAGGAGGGTAGAGGTGATGGTGCAAGAGAAGGGATAAGAGAAGAAGATGGCAAAGCCCGTAGCTATAAGAGAAAGAACGCAGTCCAACAGCCCGTTCCAAGATCCAGTAGACCAAGTAGATGTCACCGGTAAACGGTCGAGATGGGTATTCTTCACAGCAGCTTTTCTTGCGAAGAAGGAGAGTAAGGAAGAGAAAAAGGAAGAAGAAGAAGTCACTTGAAAGAAAGTGACTTTCTGCTGCGATGCGGTGGCTGGATGATATCGCCGTCGCTCAAAGTCTTTGATGTATCAAAAAGTCCGTGGCTGGGCCAACGACGCGGCTTTGTTTACCTCGCCCTGGTTGCTGGGGCAACGCCACCTCACCGCCCTTGGCAGAACTTCCCGTCCGGCAGGTACCATATGGGGCGCGCTAGCTTTATCAGGACTAGACACATGTCAAGGTTTGCGCCAAGAGGAAACGTGGATGCATAAGCATAAATCATGCCAAAAGAGGAAACACATAAACACTGCATAAAAACTCCATACATACAGAAGAACCGTCATTCACCTTTAGATTATCCGTCATTTACACACAGGCAAGAATCATTATCAATGGGCGCGCCTTTTGGCAAAGCTAATCTCTTTCAAATAGCCATAGCCATGCCGCTTAATACACAGCAAACAGAACGTATTCCACGACAGAGGTTATCATGACTTAACATGCCGCAAATAATTGCAGCGACATCCCGAAAAATTGATTGGCTTTGTTTTTGAACTCCAAGCAATCGTTACAAATGGGGGAACTGGCAAGGATAACCGCTTCGGAGAGGGAAGCAGGTGGTCGTTTCTCAAACATACAGGCAAGTTTTTCATGTCTAGCTTGCTGTTGACTCAGAGCATCCAATTGCCTTTCCAAGTCGAGTATCTGTTGACCGTGAGGTCTTCCACTTAGCCGCTTAAACTGCTCTTCTGCGGACCGGAGCGCCGATTCTAGTGCCTTGATTTTCCGTTCCTCTCTTTCCTTGGGCGATACATGGTCGGCGTCAAAGAGTTTTGTTTCAAGATCTTGGACTCTTGCTCGGAGCGAGGATAGCTCACGCCCTGTTGGAGAGTAGAGGTAGAAAGCCTCATGCTGCCTTTCCACTAAGCTAATCTTTTCTCTAAGTTCAGAACTCGGAGTGATATCACGAGGAAGAAAAATATGATGATCAATAAAGTATGCAATTAATTGCTTTTCGGCATGGCAAGCATTGAATTGGCCTGGATGGCCTCGATCGCGGTCATCGCGAGCCAGAGTATGATTGACGAGTTGAGAAATATAGAGAACCTCGTCTGTCCACTGCCGTCCACTGACTCGTACTTGCGGCCGTTGGTCGTGCGACCATCCACTCATAGCTGCAACAGATGCAAATCTGCCGCCTCTCTCTAGGCATGCGACAGTCTTCCACTCCGTAGTTACAGGATAACTTGCAATGGGGCCTTGTAGCACGATTGAAGAACTCCCTGGCGATCTTCTGAAAGAATAATCTTTGCATCGTGATAACATTGGGGGACTGCCGAATACATTCTTCGACCTCATGCCCTCTCCGCCGAGAAGGTGTACAATACTTTGGCGATCAATATCTCTCTTGAAGGTGTCCTCCCGAACCAATGGCTCTCGACTGCAGAGAGGCGACAGATCCCCACCGCTTCGTGTATACCTCTCACGGCGATTTCTTTGAGTCGGTCGAGCAAGATCGATCGCAGAATGGTTTTCAGTATCTTGCAAGCCCTTGTCCGCGGCGTTCTCTAGGAGGAGCTTCACAGTATCAAGCCTACCCCATAGTGCTGCTTCCATGAGCGGGCTCCGGCCGTTGAGATCCACAGCGTTCACATCGGCGCCGTGCTCTAGGAGCAAAGATACCATACTTGGACTTTTCCCTTCCGCCGCACAAATCAGGGTAGCCTTACCTTCACGGTCTCGCCCATGAAGAAAGAGCTGAGCTTCGGACGATGTTTTAAGGTACTCTCGGACCGCCTCCGTTCCTCCATTTACACAATCACTGATGGCAGAGTGGAACCTTTCGTCTTCGGGTGATTCTGAGCCATGCCTCATATCGATGGTTATCATTTCACAAGAGTCCCTGTAGAGGTTTTGATCGTTTTCTCCGCCCTTAACTTCGTGACCGCCTGTGACTTTGACTTTGGAGGTAAAATCATAGGATAGTGAGCCTGGTTCATCCATATCCGTATTATAGCAAATATTCACGAACCGCGCCCCTTTTTTGTCGATTTCATATGCAATCTGGCCCTCATTGTTGGAAGGGAAGCAGCATAAGTAAGAGTCTGGGTGGCCACAATGTGGAAATCGTGTCTGAGGCCCTTTCCAGTTGATACCATGCCGGTGAGTCTCTTCACAATGAGGGCATCGAACGCGAAAGGAACTATCATCTCACTACAGAACGTCGGCTTCAGGTTTAGGATCCATGGCTTGAGGAGGCATGGACCGAGATTCTATTACTCCAAATCACGCCCTTGCCATCAGCTTTCACCCACAATTCCCACAATTTATAGAGCCCATCGCCATATGACGTAGTTAACTAAGGTATAGCAGTTACATTTCACGTGGACGTTATCATAATTACGCAGTACTTTGGAGCCCAGACTAGTTATGTATGTTATTATTCTACGCATCACATAAACACGACAGAAGAAACAATATTCTCAAGCAACGGCCGATGGTGAAACCGACATTGAACACTAATGCATCCATTTCGATCAACCGCTTTCAAGTTCTCTCCAAACGCCAAGTGCTCTCTGTGCCTTTTTTCCAGTCATTCAAGCCAAGGTGGATTTCCCAGAGTGATAAAAACCATGGCAAAAAAGATACCAAATCTCCATCCTGTGACCCGATAACTCCTACTAGTTTGTTATTTTATATCCCAGGAACAAGGCATAGGCTTCAAAAGGTCCAAATGCCAAAGAAGATGAAACAAGTTAACAAAAAAAAAAAAAGGAAACCGTCGCTTTACGCCTTTCTAAATGCATATTGAGAGAAGTCGAAGGAGTAGACAGTTCCTTGGGTGTCATTCTCTTCGTCGACTGAATTGTCGCTATTTGGTATGATCATATCCTCACTTCCACCCTGTGAGACGGTCTTTCTCGTTGCAGGAAGGGGGTCCGCTGCTTTGGCAACAGTAATTGCGGGTGCTTTGGTTGACTCGTCGGGTTTATCAGCAGGCGTTGGCGGTTGAAGGCAGGTCATAGACTTTGACCGTGTTAGAGCGTTTTGCTTTAGCCGCTGTAGTGGTGTTGCTCGCAGCTGAGAGGAGAGAGTTCGCTTGAGAGATCTCCTGGATGATTGGTTGGCAGTTTCGCTCTGCTCCGAAGGTCTGAATGTATATTTCTCTCGTAGGTTCAAGTTATTGCGCTCTACGTTGTAGTTCAACACACTCTCAAATAATGCCGGGTCAGAATCAGCATCAACAGATCGCCTACTGGCTGATTTAGATGGCAACAAAGACTCTCTCTTAGATGGTCTGGTAGAAGATCCTTGCGAGCTGGTGAAGGGTGTGGCCTCTGTGTGAAAGGTAGAAAGAGGCTGACTGGACGGTAAAGTCTGTGGGGAGTTGGCGTCGGCGGTGTTCTCTTTGGCTACGCCTCGACTAGGGGATATGGAAGCCTCCTGATCGGAAAAAACATGAAGTTTGCTACTCTTGAGTTTCTTGCTAGTTGTGTCCTTCCGAGCCGCAGAGGGTCCTCCCGAGCCCGCAAAGAAGCGGCTTACTTCAGTCATGGCTCCCGCGATGCTCTCTTCATCAGCATCCGAACAGAGGCGCTGTCTCTTCTGAACTTGAGGCGGCCGTAGTTCGGAGGCAGACCTAAGGAATGCTTCTGTCCGCCGAGCCCGGTCGGTTGGCGTGTTTGGTATGGACGCTGCACTTCTGGTGACACTGGGAGGAGTCGATACCCGGTTGGCAGCTAGGGAGTATCGGCCATGTCGACTCATCAATGGCCGATTTGGTCCTGATGAAGGGGTCATTGAGTTTGGGTCCAGCTCGGAAAGTGGAACACGCTTTGGTGTAAAGAACTCTTGTATCTCTCGGACGGGCTTTTTCTCATCTAACGAGGTAATGGACTGTCGTCCAGTTCGGACCAGTCTCTCTCGCTCTGGGTAAGATCGCTTAATCTCAATGGGCTCCTTGGTGATTGGGTCAAGGTCGCCATAGGCAATTCCAATGGTTATATGGGGCTCGAGGATAGCCCCGATATAGGGCATATCCTCTCCATTCCCGCCATCCCGTAATGGATTAAGCATAACCAACGCTTTTGTAGTAGGACAGAACACTCGTTGGTGCAGGAAAGTAAGTTCGGCTCGATTGAAGTTATCGAGATATCCTGGCGGCACACGATTTGACCCATCGAATTGAATCATTTTGACAACTCGATCCACTGTTTTGTGCTTCCTAATACTCCGGTACGCAGTTTTCAGTCCGATCTTAGGGATGTTGGCAAGATAGTCGCATCCGCTGAGAATGCACATATGGCGGAAGTTCTCATCAGTCCAACCTATCAGACTGATATCTCGACAAGCGGTAAAGTCTCCCCGGTTGATCTCTATACAGTCACCGTTCTTGTCGAGTTTGGACAGAAGACGCTTGGCACCAAAGACAAGCATATCGGAGTCCTCTGAGATGATTCCATTGATAATTCCCTGCTTCTCCAGGTATACCAATTGGGGATCAGCTTCATACGGAGCCACCAGATATTTGATCTTGTGCTTCTTCAATTCCTCAATCAAGACGCGAGCCATGTAGGGCGTGACGTCGACAGCCTTTTGAAACTCTTGATATGCTTCAGCAGTTCTACCTCTTCGCATGTGTTCTTCACCTAACTTTTTGCTTTCTTCTCGTCTGGCGGCTCTAGACGCTTCCGTAGCCTCTTTGCTAGGCAGCATTCCCCCGTCAAACACAATATATGGGGTAACTCCATGGTGCTGAAGCATGCGTATGCGGCCTATAGCAAAATCAACATATCTACACCCATATATCAGCACCTAGCACTATACAACTGCCATATATGTTATTTTTGAGCGTACTTCGTTGTCGGCTTGCCGAGTACCAGTTCATATGCACAGGCAATTGTCCCTCTATGTAACCACCCATATGCGTCAACGCCTAGAGTCTGGCCAGCGAACTTCTTTATACTGCAAGGCTTCTGGATCGACTTCAACAGTCCGTGGAGCCCTGCATGTATTATTAGCAATCATATCTCCAGGGGAGATACTATCTCAAACATACCCGAAATCCCCATATTGACAGTCACAACATCCAACCCACCAGATCCCAACTCTGGTCCAGCTCAGTCAGGAACTGGTAAACCTTGTACGGCGATGATCCATGGGTAGCAGTCGAACTCGAGGGGGTAAGTAGAGAACCTCGCAGCGTCGAGGAGAAAAGAAGAAGGTAAGTCTTCTTCTCTTGCAATCAACTTCGACGCGCTGAAAGACGCGGTTTCCAAGATGGTCACGTGGAAGGCGCTCGACCTCTTTTTATCGCCATCAACAAGAGAAATTGATCAGTAACTATCAAAAATGAATATTGGATTATTATTATGATAGAAAACATATAAAAGAGTTCTCATTATTTATACGTTGTTGTTTCTATTCTCTTTTGACTGCTAACTTATTTGTTTAAAAAGTTGCCCAGGCGAGAGCCTATGAAGTACTGCTGACGACGTTGCTATGGATAGGGAACGTATATAACTGCATATATCCAAGCATATCGCACAACTGGACATGCCGAAAAACATACCAATACCCCGTGCACTCAGTATTAACACGTTTGATATTAACCATCACCGTCTTTTTTCTTCGTCTTTTCGTCTGATTTTCGGAAGTTGATAAACTGAAGTCACTTTATAGTTTCCACGTGATGATGACTCAGCAAGGGACACCGCCTTATTTTCTGCCGTTATCATTGAATTAAAATATAGAAAAAATTATAGAATAAAATAAGAATAAAATTATAATAAGAAACGCAGCTTGGAAGACGCAGCAAAATGACAAAGAATTTAAATAAAATTGCCAAGAAGCTCTCCAAGAAGAAGGGAAAGCTAGACTCTCTACATGAGAAGAGTAGAGATGCGGTTCGCTTACGACGAGCTGGCGGGAGGGAGGAGAAGCTAGCTCGAGCTGCAGCGACGACAATTAAAGGGAGACAGATATACGGTGAGTTTGTACGTGATATGCACATCATGCCGTCGAGGGTTTATATGCTGACTTTCCTGCTGTAGTTGATAGAGTAGCCTTCTTTAGAGATCACACAAAGGACCTTGAGGGGCCCCTAACGTCAGAGGGCGCCGTCAGTTTACTCCAGCAGTACGTGACTTCTCTTGTAGGCGGAATTGGATAATTGAGTTGTGGTAGAGAGAGTTCATGCTGACAGTCTGTGTACAGATATCTAGACCGGCTCAAGCCAGAGCTACGAGAAGAACAGGAAGCTCGACGGAAAGGCAGGCCTCCAAGCAAGCGTCAGGAAGTTCTGACAGAGAGAATCGAAGCTGAAGAAAAGGAATACCAGACTGGGTTTTGGATGCCAGACCTAGAATGCGAGGACAGCCTGCGGCGACTGCGCAATTGGAATGAAGACTGGTCCGCCATGAGCAACCTCAAATTTGTCAGAGTCACCAAGGCCGGAGATAAACGGCCGTCACTATTTCCGCCCAAGGGGCTATCATAATTCTACCTACTGCATTGCCATGATGATACCATACTCTGTATATTCTTGATCTTTGGACACGAAATAATGACTTAATGATGTCGCTACGGGTCGCATATGCACAATGGCCCATTAGCGCGTTTAAAGGGCAACCACTTACTGTTTCTCAGTGGCTACGCGGAGTAGCTGTTATAATTGAAGTTTTCTACTCGAAGAACATAAACGTAAACAATCAGTTGCAAGAATATTTGATACATCAAGTCTTTATCGCATTTCTGCAGCGATAGCAAAAAGTCTTGGCAGTAGAAAGCTTCATAAAAAAACTTCACGTTCTTGCTGGAAAAACTAAACATCATCAAAACATCAACCACCGTCTAACGAAACAATTGTCTTACTGTGCCAGCCACTCCACATACCATCACCACAATGTTCTCAATACGCTCGTTGACCCGATCGGTTCCTCGAACCCTATCCAGATCCATTGCCACCTCTGCCGCGAGACCTTTGCAACGAACTGCCTTCTTCCAGCCAACATGGAAGCTCATGTCTCGCCCTTCATACGCTGCCTTCTCTACCTCAAGACCTAGATTCGAGGCTGCTGGTCAAGGTGAGAAGCGCTTTCCTTCTTCTAAACCGTTTGGCTTGAGTCTTCGGCCTGCTAACTGGTACCAAGTTGATGTAGAGCTTGCGGCCAAGTTTCAGGAAGAGCTTACCCTGGAGACTGAGAGCGGAGAAACCGAGGAACTCCCTGAGTCTGTCAAATATTTCCTTGACAATGGGCCATTTGAGGTGAATACTTGTGGTATATCTGCTATAGAACTGGTACTGACAATCGCTTAGATCATCGACAAGGCCGGGGAGGAAGAGGTCATCTTGACCCGGAAGTTTGGCGATGAAAGGTACGCATCCTATAGACCTACACACAGAATGCCAGGCCTACATACGCATATACTAACTATCCATTTAGTATCCGCGTCTCTTTCACAATCGCTGACCTCCAGAACATCAACCCCGAAGAAGACTTTGCCGACAGTGCCCTTCAAGATGAGCTCGAGATGGACTCATCCCGCTCTAACAAGGACGCTTCTCCCGAAGAGAACATCGACGAGCAGCCCTTGGAACCAGGTTACCTTGCTCGCGTCGATGTTACCATTGAGAAGCCAGGCAAGGGTGCCATGCACGTCGATGCTGTCGCCCGTGATGGCTTGATCCAGATCGAGAACGTGTCCTACTTCTCCAGGGCCGAGCTCGCTACCGCCGAGACTCCTGATAAGGAATGGGAGCGCCAGAGCTTGTATGCTGGCCCACCATTCGGCAACTTGGATGAGGAGCTCCAGACCCTTATCGAGCGCTACCTTGATGAGCGAGGTATCGATACTGCTCTTGCCTCCTTCGTTCCAGACTACATTGACTTCAAGGAGCAGAGGGAGTACGTTCGCTGGCTTGGAAGTACGTCATTTACCTTTCATCCTTACCTTTCTTCAATGGTACATTGTGCTAATATCTCTTCACAGACCTCAAGGGCTTCGTTGGAAACAACTAAGTCTCAATTTTCCGTTATAATATAATATTCTCCACCACACTCTTCGTTCTTTAGGTTGGTAGGCATGGGGCTGCCGGAGTTCAGGAGGTTGGAGCAGAGATGTGAAAAAGAAATTCTCCTGTAACATATAACTAAATAATTCTACGTCAACTCCTGTATTATGATTCTCATAAGCGATTCTGTTCCTGCTATTGTATACATGCTTAAATCTGCTAGTACGTGCACATTTTATCCGTCCATACTCTGCGGCACAGAGGGCCAAGGTAATATCAATCAATCATATTCAAGTTCATTAAGGTAAACACTAAAACTCCATGGCATTTGTGTCATCATCTGTTCGCTCTCTCTTAACTGGCCGTTCGTCGCTGTTCAGCTTTGCAACGAATGAGCGAAAATAATCAATATATGGCTTCAGGCTGGTTTTCTCATAGTCCTGTATTTTCTTCGGCTTCGGAGCAGTGTCGCCCTCATCCTGGCCGCTCCCACTATCAGATGTAGGCATGTGATCCTGCTGGTTGTTCTGAGACGGGTTCCAAGAATTTATCTCATCTAATAACTGGAATAGAGTGGGGGTTTCTAGAGGGTCGAAATCATCCACCTTTTCGACATCAATTGGTACACACACCCTCCCGGTCCCTGGATGGACAACGAACGGACTCTTCAGCAAATGGATCAGTTTCTTACTGACCTCAGCATCTAGTCGGGGGTACGTATATTCTAGAACAATGTCTTGCTTCGCTTCTAGTAGCGCCTTTGTATCGAGCCCTCGGGAGCTTGTTTTTGCAACAGCATCAATATCAGCCCATTTGCTGCTGCTTGACCGTCCAGGTGCAGATTCCCATTTCTTTTGTAATGCTGCCCTTAGGGTTTTGTCAGGAAGTAATTCGAGCAGTCGGGCGGCTTGGTCTGGTTTGCTGAATGGGTCCTGGTCTACGAGGACAGTAGATGCAAAATATTCCCGTAGAGTGTCAATGCTTCGTGTGATGTGCGGGTGTAGCGGCCGTTTCAAGTTGACTCGTTTTCCACTCTGACTGCCTCCACGAACAACTTCCAGGTATCCGGCGATGGCTCTCCGCCTATCATCTGGAAGGTTTCGTGCCTTTTTATCACAGACCCATGCGTGGGCTCCTCTTCGACCAGAGTATACCCACAGTATGTGTTGGAATCCAAAGTCCTCCCGTAGAGCTGTATCGATCACTTTGATGGACATTGTGACAAAAGCCCAGCATTTGAGGCATATGTTAGCTTTACTACAGCATGTTCTGATGTCGTCGTAATCTGTCAAATCAATATCAAAGACAAGCTCTTTCATAATGGGTTTGAAGGCGCCTGGTTTTCGTAGGGTTTTGCGGTCTCGTGGATTTGTGCTATAAACAGGACCGATTTCAAAACGGGAAGGGTTTAATCGCATAACGTCTTTATGAAGGCTGTGAAGAAAGTCAGATTAGAACCAGTATGGGACAAACAGTATTGACGTACGCATCCGCGGTCTGAAAAGATTGGTATCGTAGATAGGCATCATTTGGAAGTGTAAAGGCAAACTCTCGATTGCCAAAGTCTGTCGAGGGCTTCACTCCGTGATTAAGCCATTGGAAGAGATATTTGAATGGGAAAAGTCGCTGATAAAAGGCGGATATCGACTCTGGGTCAACTTGCGCTGGTGGAGGCGCAGGTTTGCTGTTACAACAAAGTAAGTAAAATTTATGTCAGCCATCGGCTTTAGAAGCCCTCTTACTCTGGTATTTGTACTGCATCTGAGTCTGGAAACTCTTCATCCTCGTCCTCGTCATCATCAAACATGTCTTCTAGTTTGACCCTCTTTTTCACCTCTATATCTCCCTCCTCCTTCGGGCTGTCGTCTTTGTCTTCCTTCTTTGCATCCATGGGCGAGTCGGCATCTTCATCTTCGGTCTTTGGGATATCGTCTGACGGCGGAGCGTCCGGCAGCACTTCTTCGTCCTTTCCCCCCATAATCGTGTCTTTTTAAGGGATCTGGCTAGGGGTTAACTGGTATGCATCAACTGTCTTTCTTGCGTCGAATTGATCCAGCCAACTAATTAAGAACAGACGCGCGACGCGTCTAAAGCGCGTAAATAAGTTAGGGCTTAGGGCTCTCTACATTACGTCATAAATATTAAATCACGTGACCGGGAGAAATTCGGAGCCAAATCTAAAAAAGAAAAAGGAAAGAAACTTCTTTCAACTTCGTTTTTCATTCGTTTCGACTAACGCTCTGCCTTGCATGATATCAACCAGCATCAAGGGCCAGATATATAAACAACGGGGATACATATGCGCCCCTGTCATGGTAGCTGTATGAGTTTATGATGAGTCGATCGGAACTGTGCCCCGAAATAACGCTCTTATCCCATTCTCGCCGTATGAATCGCCCGGATATTTGCTGGAGCGTCCAACAGTGGAGCCGACTTCCAACGCCTTTGGACAGCCGGGGTACAGGAAAAAGGTAGCCGTGCCAACTCTAGGCCCGGCATCTTCTACCCTAGCGTGGGTCCTTTGATCTCTCGCATTTTTCTTATACTGTCTGGAGCTCCCGCCAATAAGTAGACTTTTTGTTTTACTTATTGCCGGTCTCTATATTTTGGCAAAACAGCACAGAATATATACCAATTTCTCCCCAGGACTTCCTCTAGGACTTTTCTTTTACGTTTGTTATACGAAATCTTCTCCATATAATCATTTCCTATCAAGGGAACCAGTCCCATCGGCCACCAGTCCAGTTGGTTAACATGTCGGTGACAACTATAGAATTGGCTCCTCCAGTACGGATCCACGATACGCCCAAGTCTTCGCAGCTGGTATTACAGGCCCTAGGAAGCAGTACAGAGAATGTTACCAGCCACGGCGTTCACCGAGGCCCGGATGATAGTAGTGACGAAGAGGTTGCTAGCACTTTTTCTGTCCCGCCTATCTCGAGGGCGAAGGTAGCGGTTATTATTGTTTCAGCGTCGAGTATGGTGCTGATGAACTCTGTGCTGACTGGTATACTTACTGTGGGACTGCCTGTCATCGCAGCTGACATTGGACTCGCGGACAGCTTACTCCTATGGTGCGTTTCTTCTCGATCTCCTTTTTCGTAGGGGTTGTCAGGATTCTTATTGTTGTTGTACTTCTAGGCCAGCATCGGTTTATGGGTTGACCTGTGGATGCACGCTTCTTCTCTCTGGGTCTCTTGCAGACGTGATTGGTAGCCGGCCGATTTATCTTGCGGGATGTGGTATCCTTTCTGCCTTCACCTTAGGGTGCGGCCTCGTAAAGACTGGTATCCAACTCATTATGTTTCGCGCTATGTCTGGAATCGCCATGTCTCTGTGCCTTCCTAGTGCCGTGAGCATTATAACCGCTGCCTTTGCGCCAGGCGGACGAAGGAATATCGCCTTTGCATGTTTGGGTGCAGCACAGCCAGTAGGGTTCTCACTTGGTATAGTCCTTGGAGGTGTTCTGATTGCTAGCATTGGGTGGAGATATGGATATTACATCGTTGCTGGTGTCAATGTCCTGGTCCTCATTGTCGCTTATTGGCAGATTCCTACGGACCCGCGGAAAGTAGTCCCGGTAACATGGAAGAGACTAACAACTGAGATTGATTGGGTTGGAACCCTCTTGATAAGTGCATCCCTCGGGCTGTTTTCTTATGCCTTGTCGTACGTTGAACCATGATTTTCGATTCTTAGGTTTTGCATGGGACCTGTTACTAACTAGGCCGTCTAGAACCATCAGTGTGTCGATCCGTGAGTTGGCCAAGCCAGGTAACGCTGTGACCCTGGCCCTGTCAGTGGTTTGTCTCGCAGGGTTCGTCTACTGGATTCATCGTCAAGAGCGACTTGGTCGTGTCGCCATGGTGCCACCAAAGCTGTTCAAGTCCACTGCTAATGCTCCCCGCCGAGCCCGGAACTTCACCTGCGTGTGCATCTCAGTCTTCTTCACCTGGGCACTCTTTAATTCTTTCCAGTTCTTCACCACTCTCTACTTCCAGGAGCTCCAGGGGAACTCGGCCCTTACATCGTCCATCAAGTATATTCCCATGGTTATATCAGGCCTTGTAACTAATATCGTCACCGGCTTCCTCGTCAAGCGAGTGTCTGCTGATATACTCTGTACTTGTGCAGCGATCGCATCTTCAGTCGCTCCGTTACTCATGGCCATCGCCCGCCCAGAATGGAGTTATTGGACTGCTACATTCTTCGCAACTGTTTTAATACCCGTCTCTGCTGATACGCTCTTCACCGTGTCAAACCTTGTGATTACTTCTGCGTTCCCTCCGAGGACCCATGGACTGGCTGGCGGAGTGTTCAACACCATATCGCAAATTGGCATGTCCGTTGGCATCGCCATTACTGCTGTGGCCTCTAACTCCGTGATTGAACACGAGCTACCCCACTCGGATCGACAAACGGCCTTGCTCAAGGGGTACAGAGCTACGTATTGGATCTCCTTTGGAGCCGCTGTGACGATGGTCGCATTGAGTCTATGGGGATTAAGGAGCATTGGGAAGATCGGACTGAAGAAGGAGTAAGTGGCGTTCATTTATCAATATTCAGACTGTTTAAAGAGAATTATGTAGTGAGGATAAGGGATTATCTGAATTACGTTAAAAAAGGCAGTATCGAATTGGAAGAAAACTCCGGCTTGAACAACTAAATGAATCATGCCTGAACCTTGAGCCCCTGCGGCGCTTCTGTTATTTGATTGTTCCTTGCCTGTTCATCTCGAATCTGCTGTAGCAGGGTAGGGTACTATAAGAGCTTTATTAGAAGCATTATATCGTTAGAGGAACATCATAGAGACTTACAAAGCGTTCGCCAACATCTGGATGGCTCTTTATGCGGTTCATCAGCGTGGCTTCACCAAGGTGACCCCAGCAGCCCTTGGAAAAGGTGAATTCAATATCATCTTGACGGAGACCATTCCTCTCGATCACTTCCTGTCGGAGCCTCTTGACTTGGTCTGGCACATCCATGCTTTCAAACGTGGCATCGTAGCTTACGCCCTGGAAAAAGGGGACGCTGAATCGAGCTCCAGTTCCCCGAGCAGGGCTCAGCACTCGATGGGTTGTACTTGATATCAATCAGTATTTACTAGTTAACTACGGGGGCAAGTATCTCAAAGACAGAGAATAAAAGTGACACGACACTCACCTCTGACAAACTCCTTGAGTTATAGCTTCTAGACCTTGGCCCATGGCTACAACCAGAGTGCCATCTATCGGTGGGCAATCAATCCATTCGCCTCTGTGGTTCTGAACCTGCAGTCCACGATGCTTTGTTGCTTGAAGAAGATAGCTCGTGAGCATGCTGTCTTTATGCGGACCGACTCCCTGAGCTTCACCATCAACCCCTAACTCTTCTAAATCAGGATACTTGACTATCTTTAACTTGTGCTGCTGGTCCTTGTCGAAGAACCGATCGAATGCGTTGCCTGGTAGACCGATTGCTTCTGCAACAAGAGAAATGAACTCCATGCTAATAGCTCCCATCTTCTCCATGTATTCCTCATACACGGGGCGAAAATGGGGGATGGACGATTCATCTGGCCATTGATTCGGGGCTAGCAGGTTATGATAGAGCGGATCAGAAGGCCCCGGGACAGGGTGGTTGGTAGAAAGATCTATCTGCTCTCTCCAGTCGGTCTTGAAGCGGGTGATCTCACCACCCAGCCTGCTATATCCTATAGCCCCCAGTTAGTTAGAAACATCCCTAGATGCATTAATACCGTTGATCGGGATGCTTTGCTTTGAGTGATGGATGTTCTATCGACTCTATGATAGTTAAGCAAAGGCATACCAAGAAAGCTGGGGGCATTCTTCATCTCTACTTCAAGCTTCTTCTCCATTGGCAAGTCAAAAAACCTCTTCCCTTCGTTGATAACATCTTCTATCAATTTGTCATCGATCCCGGTGTTCTTGATATAGAGGAAGCCGACTTCTAGCAACGCATAGCGCAGCTCATCGAGAAAGCCGGATTTCCTTGCAGCATCACGAGCGGCTGAGAGATCGAGGATCGGAATCGAATCAAAGGACATGCTGCATAGATTGTGATAGGGCTTTTTATATCCTCTTACAAGAACCTCGCCTGCACCAGATCTGCTTTTATACCTAGGTATTTGCCTGGCCAACTGCTTCGACCATTATATACGAATTTGAGGATGATGTTATGTGGGGTAAAAAGCACGGAATGCCGAATAGATGCCGAGTGGAGAGACAAATACGAAGAGACAAGGCTTCAGGGGCAACTTCGTTGCATTAAGGTGATGTATCAAATGTTTTTGTAGCTGGTTCTTTTGGTCTAAATATCCGAATAACAGCTATGCTAACTCGACATCATGACAAAAAATACCATACATTTTCTCCAGCTTGACTGCGATAAGTACGCAGACTCCCATTGTATAATTACCAAATTGTTTCAGGGAAACATCATTGAAGGGCCGATTTTTTGATAACTAGCTCAAAAATGAATCAAGCAATACCTTTGTCCTCCACCAGGGATAGACCAAGGGATGATGTTCCCGATCATCATCACACTGCTCCTCTTTACTGTTCAGAATCACTCGCCTTCTCGTTGGCGGGAGACGCAGTCTCGGAAGCCTTTGCGTGCCCGTACTCGGCATCCATTCGGCTGATCTCCTCCTCGGTTAGGTAAGGGAGTTCCTTAGCGGCTTTGACATAGCTCTTGTTCTCGCAGTAGCCCTTAGCGAAGATGATATCAATCTCCTCGAGACTTCGTTTGGCAGTCTCGGGATAGAAGAAGTAGATGATTGGGAGGAAGCAGACATTGACAATAGCGAAGAAGAGATAGGTTCCCCAGCCAATACCATCGAGCATAACGGGTGTGATCATGACGATAAAGAAGTTGAACAGCCAGTTGGAGCAAGTCGAGAGGGCGTTGGCCTTTGCACGGGTCTTGATAGGAGAGATCTCGGCAGCGTACAGCCATGGCAGCGGGAGCCAGGTGGCGCCGAAGCTGGCGATGTATGTGAATAGGCCGACGGCAGCACCTTTAGCGGTAGAAGGGGTATTTGGGATCAAACATGCGAAAGTGATGGTCATGGAGATGGCTTGGCCGGCTGCTCCGTATAGGAAGAGCTTGCGTCGTCCAGCTCGCTCGATCAAGAACCAGGACGTGGTTGCAAAGATGGAATAGACGATCATGTTGACACCACCAAGCAAAGTTGCCATGTTATGGTCCACACCAATGGATTTCTCAAAGAGAACAGGGAAGAAATAGATGATAGCGTTGCAGCCTGATAGTTGCTGGGCAAACTGGCCGAAAACACCCAAGAACATACGGCGACGATGCTGAGTCCTTCCGCCAGTGAACACCACAGATAAGGGAGTCGGCTTTCCAACCTCACCAGACGCTCTGATGGATTCCATAACAGCAGTTTTCTCGGCCTGGACCAAGGGGTTGTTGATTTCGACGCCGTGGAGGGCAGCAATAACCCTTTCGCCTTCCTCCGAGCGGTCTCTCATACATAGCCATCGCGGGGACTCGGGGAGCCAGAGCATGCCGGTGACCATGAGGATTGAAAACACAATCTGGAAAGCAATTGGAAACCTCCACGAGAAGCTATCAGAGCCGTAGGAAGCGCCATAGTCAATCCAGTAGGCAATCAAAGTACCAAATGCAATTGTTGCTCCTTCAATACAGATAAGGAGACCTCTGTTTGAAGTATGAGAACATTCTGCCTGATATGTTGGGATGGTGGAAGTGTTGATTCCATTTCCAACACCAGTGATAATTCGACCGATAATGAACTGGGCATACGGCTGGTGGCCAACGAGGCTTGTGACTTGAATGATGGCACCAATAGCCATGATGATAGCTCCTGTGATGATGGATTTGCGGCGTCCGAGCATGTCACCACCCCATATTATACTGACAGCGCCCAGGAGACAGCCTGTTATAGACTGTGGTAAGTAAACCAGCAATACTAAGGAGCTAAAGGGGCCAAATAAATGGCAAACATACCTATTTCATAGATGGCAGTGACAAACCCCTGATTTGTTGGGTTGTCTTTAGTCTCTGGGAAGACAGTATTGAATGGCATGGCACTGATGATACCGGCCATCACGCCCTCTGTTTGATACCAGGTTAGCCTGATAATGCTAACAATATACTGAAAATGGGTATTCACTTACGATCATACCCGAACAACAAGAAGCCACACGTCGCGATGGTAGAAACACATCGCGACAACTTCTTCCCTGACATTCCTCCAAAAGTTGGTATCTCCGCCATGTTGGGCAGATTTCAAATTCAGCAACGATTCCTATCAACCATAGGATGGAAAGGTCATAGACCACAAGTCGCTAGTCGGGAAAGCAGGCCGGAAGGATATGAATGTCAGGAGCATCAATCCGGAGATCACAGGGGCGGGAATCCGCCTGTTATATAACCATGGCCGCCCAGGAGTCAACTTGCACCTCTGTCAGCGGGTCACCACAAGTATGGAATGGATCCCCCTTTCTTCTCCACAGAAAGCTATACTTATGTGGATGGAACCATGGATCCCACGGGTAACCTCCCACAGCGTGCGGTTCACCGTGTCACGCATGTAACCATATTGCCAAGAGCTACTGGATTGTGGCGGGCAAGTAAAAAGAATATTGAGCCAGGTGGTTTATGGAAGGGCTCTCTATCGTTCGTGGTATAGACTGGCTAAATTGTTGCTGACTAGTTGACTGGAGACTCTGCATGACTGCCATATTTTATGGCTCCCGCTAGCTGCATATCGAACGAAACCAAGCAAATAACAATTAAGCAGGCGGGACGGTCTCATCTCTAACAATCGATCAGCGCCGCAAGTGCCGAGTTTGAGTGTATCGAACCCACCGCAGGTAGCAGGGAGAGTACCTCCGGTTGATCGGTGCCCGCAGCTTCTCAAACCCGGCTGTTCTCCGACTTCACGCAGCATCAAAGCCTCGGTCGAGATGCAAACTCTGACAGGTAACTATCGTTTCTTTCCTTTTGAGGAGCCCACAGAATGAAAAAGTGTTGCATCCGTAATCCATACTATGTGGTCCCTATGTTCGGCTGTGGGGAAGAATGACGTTGAAGGGTGCCTGTGATATGCTAGAAATATCCAGTAGTACCAACTCCAGCGACAAGCATATTTTTCTACCTGGACCCTGTTGACTAACAACCTGTCCAGTGAAATTGAATAGATGAAGGATCAGACCTACCAGCGAAGAATCAGAGATTTTCTAGCCGAACCAAAAGACGAAACAAAAAGTTATGATGACATCATAACCTTCAAGCTTTTTAAGGTCTTTGCTCCTTTTTTTCAGCCCCAAGCCGAAAGTCAAAAATTTGTTTATCTGATCGTTCCTCCTGGGATTCCATGGAAACAATGATATTAATGTTGATGTCGACTCTAGTGGATAACTGGTGATGATAATATGATGATAGTAGTTCTATCCAAGCGCTTCCTGGAAGATAGATCAGCGGAAAGGCCCCAACTTGAGGCTACGCAGGGGTAAGACACCAACTACCAAGACAGTGGATACCTGAGCTGTGGATGCAAGATGAATCAGCGGCCTGATTACTTTTTTGCATATGCCAATAAAATATATAAAGAGCTCATCAATGGAGCTCAGGTGGACTGCTGTATGCATGTAGGAGTTCGCAGTGGAGCGCAGAAGGGGAGACGCGGAGCGACGCGGAATAGAGAGAGGATAGGGGAAGTTTGATGCGGAGCTCGTTAGGGTACACTTGTTTCTATCTCCAGTTATTCGAGTTGAAATGAGGGTGAAACGGTAGTAGAGATTGGACGCTGCAGAAGAGAGAAGATGAGAGAGCTGCATGAACCAAGAGAAATATATATATATATACTCCGTATAAAAGGGTATTAAAGCAAGTAACCAAAAAGTAACTGGGTGGAAAATATATCGCAAGCCAAAAAAAAAAAAACCTAAAGATAACGCTCCAATTTGACAAGAAAGACCAAGAACCCAGCACAAATGGAGAGACGAAAGGATACTAAGACAGGAAGACGGAAACAGAGCCACGGAGAGGAGGGGGAGGAGGAATCACGATTGAATGACCATCCCTGTTGCATTGACTGCGTCGTCGGTATAAAAGCCAAAGACGAGACGGTAGAGATCCAACAACCATTCGTACTGGCTGTTATACTGGACCATGGCCTGCACTGCTCGAGCAACGTCAATTGCACTGGCCCTGGTCGGCGGCGGGATGGATCTGAAGGCTGGGTCCGCCGTGATGAGTTTCTTATAGTTGATGAGGAGTGACATTTGCCAAGGTAAGGAGCCAAAGGAATCTGACGACAGCGTTTTGGCGAAGGTGGGTAGGCTTTCGGAGCCACCGCGCTGGAAGCCGCTGTTCATGGCTGCTCGGACAAGGAGGAGTTTCAAAGCTGACAGGTTTTGGTCTTCACCTGGAGATTTGACCGTGTGCGAGGACGAGGCAGTCTGGCTGGACGTGCGTGAATAGCCGGATAGAGTCGACGAGTTGCTTGACCAGCGCGGGTGGTGCGGCGGGTTATCGAAGCCTAGGACCATGATATTGGGAATAGGAGCTTGGTCTGGGGAGACAGTGGTGGCTGTGTCGTCGAAGATGGTGGTAGGAGTCTCTGGATTCTGCAGGCCGAGGAGACTGTCCGTGTCTGTATCTGTGTCTTCGGGTGGGTACTCTGCCCGTTTGGCCTGATAGAAAGCCTGGGTGAAGGTTGTCTGGCTTGGACGGGGCGTGCCGCGGTCAGGGCGGACCTGAGTCCACCCTTCACGGAAGAGATCACAGAGCTCCCAGCAGGCCTGAACAGCAGAGCCTAGCAGTTCTTCGTCAGGGGCCTTTCCTTCACGTTTCCCCTGCCGTAGACTAAAGAGCATTTCGGCCAGGGACCAACACGCTCGCAGGAGGGAGTCAGTCTCCTCCGTAAGCCGTGTCCGCTGCTTCATCAGACGGTGGCAGAGGGTAATGTAGAAGTCTAGGGTGCGTTCCCGGAAGGCTTCGGGGAGGTTACGGTCGTGGGTGTTGTACAGATGGTTGTTCAGCTCGAAGCTGACTCTGAGGACGGAGTCGGCAATCTCGTTCTCCTTGAGCCGTACCTCGAAGAGGGCCTGGCAGAAATCCCGACACATGTCGAGCGTGGGCCGAACTTGGGCTGAGTGGTCATCATCACGGGTCTCGTATAGGTTCTGGCACAGCTTCCAGCATGTCTTCCAGGCCTGTTCCTGCATGTCGTCTTTCCCACCAAAGTTGAACAGTCGTTCTCGGTGGTTATAGCTTAGGTTGGCGAGTGTGTTGCAAAGTGTCCAGCATTCTGACAGGGCAGTCCGAAGTGCTCTGATTTCTATGTCGTTGTCGGGAACATTTGACCTGGTTTTGATCCAGGCAGATCGCTGTTCACCGTCGTCATAGTGGCCATCCTGACTCTGCTCTGTATCTGAGCTTTCCGGTATGTCTATGAATATATGTTAGCCACAGTTAACCTCTTGTGTTGGATATAAGTAGAAGCTGACCGTCTAGATTTGCCTGGTGAGGTGTCCGCTTGAAATTTTCTATCTCTTGCAGTGTCTGCGCTCTGGGAGTGTTTAGTTCATAGTGACCTGTTGGAGCTACGGATGTGGTTATCGGAGGAGGCGAAATAGGGCTTGCTCCAGATCTCTATATAAACTGTTAGCATTCATCTACTACCACCATTATTGCGGATGATAGACGTACCCTTGACTCTGCTCGCGGGACGGTGATGGTAACATCTGATCTCTGGGTTGATGATGTTGTTGACGGAGCCGGCGATTCCACAGTCTATCTAGTTAGCATGGAAATGGCTCATAATAGACGAGTTTGAAGGGTATAATATATATACGTACAAATCCATCGAAGCCAACTGGGGCATGGATGACGGACTGTGGTTGGGGTTCATCGTCCTCCAAGTCATCCCTCCGCAAGTCCTCCTCGCTCGTCTGAAGCTATACACCAGTTAGTATGTATATACTCTACCAGTCATGAAACCCAAAAAGTAATAGCAAGGCGTACGTACACTCAGATCTCTAGCCTCCTCTGGACGGGGAGTGGCTTTCTTCAAGCTGGCTGGACTACCGCTGAGACTCCGTCTGCCATTCCCGTTGGTGAGATTGAGGCTGCTGGGTGTGTTTGACCGTGACTTTGGCTTGGTCTTGGGCTGTTCCTCGACGGAATAAGGGAGGTCTTCCGCCTGAGACGGGTCATGAGAAGGTGGATTGGAGACAGGCCTAACGCCCACACGATCGATGGATAGCACAACAACGGTCAGTCAGCAAGTTCAATAAGCAATGCGCAGGACGGTCTTCTTTTTGTCCTCTCGACCTGGATAGACGCACATGAGAGGAGATCGCTGGTTAGATCTCAGGGAAGTTGGGGCATCGACGGGCGAGAAGATGGCGGTTGATCGAGGCGACACAGAGGCCTGGCTTTGGACAGCAATCATAGCAGATCGATTCAACACTGTCCAGCACGCTCAATTCGTGTTTGTACCAGGGAGGTAGATATGAGGGTGTACGGAGTATCGGTGGTATTTTGTCGACTTTCTAGACAGTGTGCCATTAGTATCAGTATTAAGAGAGGCAGACGACGGGGAGAGACAAGGAGGAAAGAGTCGCTCACAGCAGTGCAATGCAATACAGCGGTCAACCACTCGGCCAGACAGCACGCTGTTGACTAGATAAACCGACCGACAGGCAGCAAGACAGCCTATCCGATGCTCTTCCTATGAGCCGCGACGACCTGACGGGCTTTTTTTATTGAGGGTCGACCTTTTTTATGGAGTTTCTTCCGCCGTGGGGGCCGGCAGACAAGAAGCAACGAACTAACTAGTTAGCAGTTATTTATCGGCGATGCGACAGCCCGACGTCTCTGCACGGAGTATTCGATCTCTATCGCGATGTGTCTGTCTTCTTCCTCTCTTCTGCTATCACAGAGTGTGTCTTCTCGCATCTCATCGACGCACGATCGGCTTCGTCACCTTCGTCGACTTCTGCTCTCGCTCTCGCTCTGCTCAGGTTGCTGCTGTTGGGCTAGGCGCTGGGCATGAAGACGCAGGCCCGCGGCCGCTTGCATCAATAGGGCCGCCCGCTGAGTGGCTGCGCGCGCTGCTCAAGGTCGCTCTTCGTTGCTTTTTCCTTCGTTGCTTCTTCCGCGCGTTAGTACGAATGTGTATATCAATCGGGGACTTCCTGCGACCCTGGTTGGGCTTTTGCGAGGGACGAGGGATGCTAGTCAAGTGTGTATAAGCAGCTACAGGGATTGCCGGGTGGAAGTGCAGCCAGTTTGTACTGTGGGAGACTCTTGGAAGAAGTTGATTCTGCTGTTGGCTGCTGCTGCTGCTCATTGCTCATTGCTCATTGCTGCTTGCTGTGCTATGTATATCTGGTGAAGGTGACGGTGACGGTGACGGTGATGGTTAAGCGCCTGTCCCCGTCTCCATGCTGGCCAGCTCATGGACCCGGCTCTTTTGACTCTTGACTTTCTATCCTCCTGGCTCTAGATCCATGACTTGTTTGATTTGACACACACGCCGTTATGGGTTGTCCAACTGTTGGCGTCCTGTCTCCTCCGGACCCGCGCATGCCCATACTCGTACATACATAGACAGTACCGTCCATCTGTCTCCGATCTCTCCCTCCTCCCCAGTCGTCTCCTCGCGCGGGTCCTCTCGATCAATTCATTCAACTTTCAACTTCCTTGGTTTTTCTTTCTTTCTTTCTTTCTTCCTCCTTCTGTCTCGTGCGGCGTTTACAGGTTGGTCTTTGCGCGGTCTCGCTCGGCTGGGTTGTACCTATTCCTCCCCGTCAGCATCCAGTCACTCTCACAGTCCTCAACAGTGTCTCTTGTCCCGCATACCGGAGAAGCTTCTCGATCAGGTCGACGTGTGTCATCAGCATTCTTCGGCAGCAGTACCGCTTGCAGCCCAACTGGTCCATCGCGTCACTGCCACTGTCAGCTCGTTTTCTTTTCTCTCACTCCAAATCATATAAGAATAATAATATCCCATGTACAACAAAATGCGGATAGCATACCCATCGGGGACACCCTCGTCCAGAAGTCGCAGATACCGCTCCCACAGGTCTCCAACCACCTAGAGTAAGAAGCTCGCGGTCAATTGAAAGCTCGCTCGCTCGTTGAATGTCACGGATGTCCTTTTGCGCCTCCTACCTTTCCGCACGAGAAACACCGCACCGGAATAATCATGGCGCTTATTTATGATGACTAGTAGAACTCTCTCGTGAGCTTGTAAATCCGCGTCTCTCACTGCTTCTGATCAACCGCTTCTTCGACCTTTTTATCGTCGTCTTTAGCTCTTCTTCTGCTTCTTTTTTTTATTTCTTTTTTATTATTTCTTTGTCGAAAAATGAAGGTCACGAGACCACGCGTTTCCATTTTGGGAGCTCTTGCTTAATAAGCGGATAAATATTTACCCTTTGATTATATAATAAAAATAAGGTTTAAACTTTTGGCTTTTTTTATTTTTATTTTTTGTACAGAAAAAAGAAGAGGAAGAAGAATAGGAAGAGAAGAAGTAGAGGACAAGGCGGTTAAAGTGTCGGTATATACCCAATCGCTGGACTAAAGATGACGGAGAAAAGAGCTAGACGGCCTGACGAGGCGCAGAGCGAAAAACCTGCCCGAGAGCGACACCGTGTCAAACGCCGCAGAGTCGACGATGCCGCAGACGATCAGAAGGAAGCTATACTGAACACGCCAGAGAAGAGGTCCAAGGAGAAGAGCAAAGAGAAGTCTCCAGGGAAATCTACAGAGAAGCTGGTAGAGATATCTCCGGAGACGAGTACCCCGTCAAAATCGCTTAAGAAGAAAAAGAGGGAGAAGAATGCCGCCGCGGAAGCCGATGCGACGGTTATCAAATCAAATGATGAGAAAGCAATTGTGCAACAGAGGGAATCGAATGGCTGGCGAATGTCTCCTACTACCGGAGGCCGTTTCCTAGACCTGGATCCCGTCTTTTCCAGAGACGAGAAGTAAGCCTGTTCTCTACACTCCTTGCCTTGTTTACCCCTCTTACTAACCTGATCAGCCATTTGATTCTATGTCTTGAGTCTGCCGCCCAAGTCTACTCGATGTCAACCTCGCATGCCGTTCGTGCGCTCCAGTCCTGTGATGGAACCCGTATTTCTGGCTGTGCGCTATCTCCAGTTGACGACGAGATAGCATATGTCTCCACCTCGGGGGGTGCAGTCACCGAATGGAACTGGACGTCCGGACAGACCGAGCGAACTATGCAGATTAAAGGATCATCTTTGCTATCTGTTAGGGTTGAGCAAGGAGACTCTCAGACTGATGATGACGATGAAGAAGAGAACACCAAGAATATTGTTGTTTTTGCACTAGCAATGCGAAATGGGAAGCGTGAAATATCGATCAACCCGTTCAAGAAGTCGGGAAATCAAGCTGAAAAGGATGGCCCGGAAAGTCACACTGTTATTCTGAAGACTTTTACACAGATCAACGACTTCAGACTTGCTGCGGGAGGCTCGGTGATTGTCGCTGTAGCGGGAAATTCCCTCGTCGTTGGCCAGCGGACTAAGGATGTAGAGGGTGAGCCAGAATACACATGGCGTGAGGTACAGCTACCCTTCAATGCGACCAGCTTCGACATACGTGAGCCTGAAAAGGAGACTAGCACGAAAAAGGGAAAAAAGAAGCCTGTTGTTAACCTTGCAGTGGGACAAAATGAAGGAGCTATCGTTGTGTACAGTGATCTATTGAATACTCTCCAAGGGCTTGAGAATCGTCGGATGGCGGAGCCTGGTCTATCATCAATGAAACTCCATTGGCACCGTGGACCTGTCAAGACCGTTCGATGGTCCAAAGATGGTAATTTTCTTCCCTTTACATCGCTATGAAATGCTGGTTTTATCATCATACTAATGAATACATAGGAAACTACCTCATATCCGGCGGTCTCGAGACGGTCATGGTCCTATGGCAGCTTGATACTGGACGGAAACAATTTTTGCCCCATCTGACTTCTGTGATATGCAATATAGTTGTCTCTCCCAAGGGCAGCAACTACGCAATCAAACTCCAGGATAACTCTGTCATGGTCTTGACCACTGCTGAGCTGAAGCCAACTGCAAGCATGAACGGGTTGCAGGTGCTCGATGACTCCAGAGAACGGGGCCGTAAAGTGGCTGGCAGACTTCCAGCGCTCATCCACCCCCAGCATAATAACCATCTCCTTATCGCTGCCTCGACGGCAATGGGACGAGACTCACGCAACTCGTCTTACATCCAAACGTTCGACATGCGCTCCAACCAACAAGTCTACCGTCAAGCTTTGGCCCGTACCAACGTATCTGTCCTCAACATTGGCCCGCAGGGAACCCACATAACTACGCCGGACATCAAGTTTATTCAGACATCTCATGACGGTTCCTGGCTTGCCTCCATCGATGATTGGCGGCAGTACCCAGATGATGTTAAGACTCTTTATTCCGGTATCGAGCATCAAAACCGTGAGTCGAAGCGAGAGGTGTGTCTTAAATTCTGGCACTGGAACGAATCCGCCGCAGAATGGGAACTGGTGTCTCGCGTTAACTCACCGCATACTTCAACCTCTGGCGACGCTCTGGCCATTCTTGACCTTGCCGTGAATCCTCAGGATTATATGTTTGCCACTATAGCTGCGGATGGACTACTAAAGATCTGGACACCGGATAGCAAGAGCGCGAGGAAAATGAACAGCCGTGGCGGAGGTGCCAACCAAGTAAAGTCCTGGCGATGCTCGCATGCTATTCCACTGGAGGCACCCAACAAACACCCAGCGGCCTCCCTCAGCTTTTCCGAAGACGGTTCTGCTCTGGCCGTATGCTGGTCCACTGCCTCTCGCGGCGGACTGGTTCACCTTGTCGACCCTGAAGCAGGCTGCATTCATCTTTCACGCCAAGGTCTATACACAGATCCTGCCCAGGGCTGTGGGTTCCTCGACCGACATTTAATCATTGTCTCCGACTCTGTCTTTGTCTGGGATACCGTATCCGACCGAGTGCTCTCCCGCATCCCTCTGGGAAACATCAAGGGAAAAGGAAAACTCCAATCGTCCCTAGCAGTCAATCCACGCAGCCGGACATTTGCAACCTATGTCTCCCGCCCTCCAGAGTACCCCAATTCAGCCTCGAAAATAGGGAGGCCAGCAAGCCACCAACTCAGTATATTTAATGTCGAATCAGAATCTCCGATTTTCCAGTCTACATTAGACAATGCCCCCATTGCCTTGTTACCCAACACAAAGACAGGCGAATACATACTCATCGATTCATCCGCGTCCATATCTCGAGTGACATCAGGCGCCGCATCTATCTTATCGGATTCCGCGTTTGATGAATCTAGCCTCCCTCTCAAGGGTGGGTTGGAGGACATCTTTGGTTCATACCGGATGCTCTCCAAGGGTCCAGCCGAGAAGCCCTCAGAGGAGCTAGACACGGCTGGTGCAACTAAGAAGAAGAGCCTAGCCGATGTTTTTGATGTCGGCCCGTCTTTCGCTCTGCCGAGTGTCGATGCTCTGTTTAAAAGTGTTGTTGATGTTTTTGCAAAGGGATAATTACAGGCATGAATATAGCAAAAGCGATGTAAATACGAGCAATTGACTTTACAAGCAACCGATGCAAGCTATTTATTTTCTCCTCTGTAACTAGCAGATTTTATTCGCTCGTTTGTATCCACCTGCATCTTAAACCCAGGTGAGTCACCGTTGTAGATATATATATATATAAGAGCTGGAGTACGGACGAGTTGGTATCGAGTGTCCCAACTGCCTCTCCATAACTCTACCTCGTTTTTGAATAACTATCAATCGTTTTGACCGACGACATGGAATCTCAACAGCCATCAGGAACGGTCTCGAAGCCGTCTCCCGCCAGCCAGAAGACCTTCTACAAAACACAGTCTCACTTCGAGCAAATAATCGGCTACTATCGAGGCGTCCGTCATGGCCAGCACATCTTCATCTCAGGTACTACGGCCGTTAATCCCAGCAAGGTCTCATCTGCGTCCGAGCCGCCACAAGTTCTCTTCCCCGGAGACGCAAAGAAACAGACTATCGCAGCCTTTGAGGAGTGTCTTCGTGCCGTCAACGGCTTGGGAGGAAACGGGGTGCAGAGCGTCGTGAGAGTACGCATGTTTGTGGGAAGACATGAAGATTGTGGTGCGGTTGGCGAAGCGTTCACGGAGATATTCGGAGACCAGAAGAGTAATGCGAACAATACCGATGCTGAGATTGGGACTGCGGCGACGATGCTGGTTGTTCAAAACGGGTTTATCAATCGTGACATGATGGTTGAAGTCGAAGTTGATGCCATCGCAGCTGAATAAATGCTGTTCATTGCTGAATGTTCTATATATATTATATTGCTGATATATAACTATATATGCCTCACCAGCTGGTCAACCCGTTTTTCCTGTCGAATCCACCTCTAAGTTGCGTCTCTGGATGGACCACCCTGCCGTTTACTATCGTGTGTTTGATAATACCTTCGCAATGCTCTGGCCGGATCCTGGCCAGCCATATCATCTGTTCGTCTTCTTTTCTATAGATCAGCACGTTGGCTGCAAATTTATGACCACCAACATGTGAAACAAAGAAGATCCCGACACCGCCCGGACGCTCATCGTCTTCGTCACGTAATAGGCCAAGTGGGCGAAGGTGTCGTTCAAGTTCTTTCTTGATCAAAGGCGCTGATATACCACATCTTGCATCGCGGGTCTTGTGCGAGCATAACAAGACTATGTAATCTCGTGGACATGGGCGAGGCTGCAGGTTACTCTTAGCATCGGATACTGAAGATGGACTAGAACCCTCCTTGCTGATGAAACGAGCGTTGAGTTCCGGTATATCTGCCCTTGACACATGGTCGACGTAAGTGAACGATGGCAGAAGAAGCACTGTTGTAGATGAATCTTCACTCATAGGATCAACTGATATATTGGACGCCAGGACTACCGTGCTCTAGAGCTGCATGTCAGTATCTATACTATAAAGCAGGGACATAGAACACTCACCTCTCCCTTTGGCTGAGATGAATTCTTGAAGGCCTCCATTAGAGACCCCTTTTCATTCTCCACCTTTGATACCCAATCTGACTTTCCTGTAGCAACTAGGACATGATTCGTGACCGGCTTAACATTTCCGTAGAGCTGCCTTCCTTCATCTACCTTGAATCCTGATGGGTATCGAATGGTGCAGTTGGCACAGTCCTGGTCACAGCCTTCACCGTCTACCTCGGGCTTGACCGTAGGGAATATATAGCTATCCGTAGAGCCGCCACCTCTTCTCTCAGGCGCTCCCAGAGCCCCCCTTGCACGAGAGAAGATCGAACTCAGCATCCTTTATATATGTGAATATATATATTTGACTATCATCAACCATCTTCAGCGGAGGAAGGGTCCATCCAACCCTCTTTATATGCTTTGAAATGATGCTGCCTGCTGTTTATCTCCGATATCATGCATGAATCCTTGACGATCAAGGCCCATGGATAGAGCATAGTCCGTCCTATCACTGTCATCGCCGTCGCCTATTAAATCAAATATCAAACCGTGAAGTGCAACGATATCAAATAAGAAAAGGAGAATAAACACAACCGAAAAAAAGAAAAACGAGGAAAGTCGGTGTTTTCGGCTCAGCCGCAGGGATTGCACAACATTATCGCCGAAACTCCGATGCTCTTCTCTTATCAAAAAATCGAGGACGGACGAAAAAGATAAAGAAGAAGAAGAAAAGACGAAGAAGAAGAAAGACGACGGGAACGAAGAGACGACGAGACGGAGACCAAGAGAAGACGCTATACGGTTGCCCTTTTGCATCCAGCATGGGTGAGGGCGCGGAAGCTGAGACGGCGCCAGGGCAGCAGCAGGAAGAGGAAGAACCGCGTCAACGACCACAGCAGCAGCAGCAGCAGCAGCGAGAGATTGAACAGGAGCCTGAAACCGAACAGCAGCAGGAAAAGGAGCCGAAGAAGAAGAGAAAGAGAAGAACGATTGCCTGTCTTCAATGCCGGACTCGAAAAGTGAGATGCGATCTTGAATTCCCGTCCTGTGGACGCTGCGCAAAGGGACCATGGCCGGATGCCTGTGTCTACGAGAACGCCGGACCGCCTACCTGGAGCGCTACCAGCACTCTGCCAGCATCGAGACCGCCATCGAAAGAACAGACGAGGCCTCGTGCAGATGCGGATGGCCGTGATGTCCGTGGCGACGCTTCAAGCTCGCAGCTCAGTGAAGAGCAGAGGATACGGGAGCTTGAGCGAGTGGTGCTCAACTTTGCTCAATCGCAGGCCTACGCAAAGCAAGGGATGGTGATGGGAAGGTTGCCAGCAAGAACGGCTGCGGACAGCGAGATACAGCATACTCCTTCGCCGCATTCGACCCAGTATTCTCGCGACGAGGCTACATCCATACCTACCACTGCTAGACTGGATGTACCCAGCAGGTCACTACCCAGAGTCAAGGGGAACAAAACTCGCTTTTACGGACTGAGCAATGTGTCAAGCCTGGTCGCCGAGGTCGGTTGATTTTATTTCTGTGCACTATTTCCTTTATTTTCGTTTCTTCAGCATCCTTCACCTGGCTTATACACATTTGTAGTTTGGGGATCTCCGTGCCTATAGCAAAGATCTAAAGAGCAGGTTTCCTGCTTTGGCCAATATCCATAACCTGAAGGCTCTTAAGAAGGATCAGGACCAGATAAAGAAGCCTCTTATGGGAGAGTCGGCACTTGATGCCGTCTTCCTCAGTGGACTGCTCCCTGCCCGGTCTGTGACATACAATCTGGTCCAGTACTACTTTGCCTTCTCGAGCAGCACATACCATGTCCTGCATAAGCAAACATTCTGCGACCGCCTCCAGGATCTCTATCAGCAGCCCCAGCAGGCCTCTGCGTCATTTGTCATACAGCTGCTACTGGTCTTATCAATTGTATGGAGTGTGGATGCGCCGGAGTCTGTGACCCCTTCAAGCGACAAGGGAGCCACTGTCACTCGCAACATGGCAATGGAATGGATACACTGGGGCGATGCCTGGCTTTTTCATTCAGGAATAAGGCGGCCAAACTTAATCCTTCTACAGACCCGTTGCCTTCTAATCCTTGCTAAGGAGGCTAACTATACACAAAAGAACCAGGCCTGGGCTGCTACGGGAACTACTGTAAAACTGGCAATGTCGGCAGGCTACCATAGAGAACTGGGGCCCGACGCAAAAATATCCCATTTTGACAGAGAGATGCGACGGCGGATCTGGTCTACCATCATGGAATTGGACCTCAATGCTTCCTTTGATAGGGGGATGCCACCCACTGTCCAAGCGCCGGACTATGATACCTTTCCTCCTATAAACATCAACGATGAGGATATATTAGAGTCTTCTACACAATACCCGGAGCCAAAACACTGGCAGATACCCACCGACTCTTCCTTTCAAGTCACACTGGCTAGGTCAGTTGACTTACGATTACGCATTTGCGCCCTTGTTAATGCACCTCGAATTACAATTTCTGCAGGTCAGCTGTCGGAACTAGACGATGAGTTGACACGGCATCTCGCGGAGGTCCCTAGGACCTGGGAGAATTTTGAATCTACAGACCTGCGACAGCGGCAGCGAGTGATGCTCTGGAGAGCACTGATAGATACGCAGCTAAGACGCAGCCAGCTATGCTTGCATTCATGTTGTGCCTTGAGTGATCTGCCCCCGTCCGTATCGAACTACTCCTGGAGAGCTAGACTTGAGGTCGCGATGGAAATGCTCTGCCAGCAGCATCAGGTGGTAGAACAGCTAGGCCGACTGGCGTGGCCTCTGCTTACAGACATTACCTTCCAAGCCGCGCTCACTTTGTGCCATTATATGTATAAGTCTGACCGTGGTTTCGGTCTGTTTCCTTTCTATACTCCCCCAAACTATATCTAGCCCCTATACTAACCCGCTTTAATACTTGCAGCTTCATATCTTATCCAAGCGAAGTTACCAGCAATGACGGAGTGTCTTATAGCCTTGGTCGAGAAGACGCTCCCTCACTTAGAAAGCAAGTATCTCATTTTGGAGAAGGGGATGAGAGAATATTGTTATTTCTGCTTCATTATCTCGATGGTGAAGGCGAAGCGTTGGCCAGAATCGGCTCTTTTACACCAAAGGCTCGCAGTTGACCGCATTAGCAGTATGTGTTATAGCATCTTATCCCGGAGCAATGGTAGTAGAGACCAGGACGGCGATGCCATAAAGGTTAGTATCTTAGTGTTCCGAAACTCGTAATCAAATCTTCAATTAACGTAGGGACGTGTATAGATGGCCGCTATCACAGATACTTCCGGGAGTACGGCAACCATGCCTATACCAGCATCTTCTTTGCATGGCGGCCAATTATCTTCAAACTCCAGTGACATAGCAGATTTTGGGGTGAGCATCTGGAATGATTTAATCCTGAGGCTATTAAGAGACGTGCTGACAACTCTCGTGTTACCTGGTTTAGGTCTTTGGGGAATGGGATTTCCTTTTCGGTGACTTCACCACAGATTTCTCTGGATTTGGAGAGATATAGATTAGGCCAACTATCCGAAGAAAACTCTTTGAGCATGGTAGACCTCTATCGCACAACTTGGGAACATATGGTGGCCTACACATGATTTGTCATTGCTAACAAGGCAAGCCGACAAGGTCGACGCCGGGTCTGCTCTACAGAGCATATACAGATATGCTATTCACTTCCGGATCTTATAAATACTCGGGCAATAAGGAGTTTCACAATCCGTGGACCACTTGATGGTCCGAACTTGAAACTGCACGCTTCGTGCCACTTCCTATGACAGAAGAAAGTAACCGAACAGATCAACATTAGACGTGGCTCGTTTATATATCATCACCAAGCCTACCTTCATATTCCAACCCATATAACAAGAACAAGCACCGCCTACCCATCCATAACCAAAAGATGCCCACATGCTCAAGAACCCATGCATGAAAAGGAACGAAGAGAAAACAGGCTACAAATATCACGAATCAGTTTCTTCCTTCGATGTAATCTCTGTTCTCAATCGTGACGCTCTTTGTCATGTGGTTCACTTTATAGACACCAACAAGGCGAGCCGCAAGTTCGAACTGAAAAGGATACAGGTTAGCATTTGATAAGCCAGGCACGGCGTCCGATTGAGGACGTACCATGTTGTTTCGTAAAGAGATGACGATGAATTGAGCATTCTTTGTCCTCTCCTTGATATAGGATGCTACGATGGAGACCTGTCCATCAACGGTTAATAATCAGAGTAATCTTTTTCGACAGAGGATATCCCCAACTTACATTTCTGAAATCTAAGGCTGCGTCGATCTCATCCATGACGTATAACGGTGTTGGTCGGTAATGGTGTAAAGCAAAGACGAGGGCCAAACTTGACAGTGTTTTCTCTCCTCCAGACAAATTGCTAATGTTCTTCCAGCTCTTCTTTGGAGGCATAACCGAGAACAAGATACCTTCGGAGAACGGGTCTAGCGAGTCAACGAGTTCTAGCTCGGCGTTACCGCCCATCGTGATCATTTGATACATCTCCTTCAACCGAAGAGATATGGTGCTAAACCCTTCCATGAAGCCAGTAAGGCGGAGAGAACGTAGGGTATCAAGACGTGATTTGGCGGCATCACGACTAGCGAGTGCCGTTGCTAGGTCGGCGGAACGAGATTCATGTTCGGCAACACGGCGACGGTACTCCCCTAGGACCGAAAGATCAACAGATGTATTCTGTGTTTTCTCCTCAAGCGCAGCTATCATTGCTTTCAGGGACTCCTTGTCCATCTCCGCAAGTTCATCCTTGGTGTAGATCTGTAACGAGTCTGCTGCTTCCTCCTCTTCGCCGAGGTCACTGATATTTTGTAGGGAGAGCTTCGAAAACTTTTCATGCCAGTATTTTGCTCGTTTCTGGTTCTCAATCAATGCCTTCTGGCTTTCCTCAAGCTTATTTCGCATCTCGATCTCGACGGCCCGGGTTTCATTGAGCTCCGCTGTCTTTTCATCCAGCTCTGTCTTCAGCGCTGTCAACTCTTCCTGTTTGGTTTGTAGGGCCTAGATTGGTTCTTAGCACGAGGCTGTAACTACTAATGAGCTTGATTCTATTGCATACCTCTTCAGCTTCCTCAGTCTTCTGCTTAATTCCAGAAACAGCCTTAGCCTGACTTTTTGCTTCTGCATCCAGCTTTTCGATATCCTCCTGGACAGTCTCAAGTTCAGCCTCTGCGTCTGCACGCGATTTCTCATGTTTAATCCGCAGTTTCTCATTCTTAGACTTGGAGACCTCAGCGTTGGATATCTCATCTGTAAGAAGCGAAATCTGTTCTTTGAGGCCATCGACTTTGGCCTTCTGGCCTCTGAGCTTTACTCCACCGACTTCCATGATTTTGTCTTGGAGGACCTGGATTTCCTCTTCAACCCCAGCCATTTCGGACCGTAGCTTCTCGATCTCTTTCTCCAAAGTCTTAATGGTTTTTTCAAGACTGACCTCTCGCTTCTCGTCAGCTGCGGATGGTTTGTGTTCTTCGGAGAGCTCCTTCACTCTGCGCTGGGTGTCCGCGAGATTTCGCTTCGCGCTGTCAATCTCAAGCTGGAGTTTTTGAATAGCCGTTTCAACTTTGGGAATTGCATCCTTGGTTGTTTTCAGCTCGGTTTCCAGCTCCCTTTGCCTTTCTTGGAAGGCCTGGAATTTTTTTTCCATTGCGTCTCTATCGGCATCAAGCTTAGCAACTTGTTCTCTAGAGACTTCGGCCACTTGTTTAGAGGACATTCCGCCTCTAGCAACTCGCGTTCCTCCACCGCTCATAGTACCAGAAACGTCAATGAGCTGCCCATCCAACGTCACTACTCTCCATCTTCGTGCCCCATATGCGATTTTGTTGGCTTGCTGCAGATCCTTTGCTACAAGGGTATTTTGAAGCACACTATAAAATGCGGTTTTAAATTTGTCATCGACAGGTTTGACGAGATCAAATAGACGGGGAACACTGTCGGGAGTGAAAACAGAGGACATGTCTCTTCGAGGTAGCCTGTCCAGCAGAATGAAGTTGGCCCGTCCCAAATTGTTCTTGCGGAGGTAGTCAATACATTGTTGGCCAACTTCAACAGTGTCAACTACCAGATTGTCAAGAGCTGGACAAGCCGTCGATATGGCCACGTCGTATTTCTCGTCGATTGTCCCCAAGTTTCCGAGCCGACCATGGAAACCTTCAATACGTCCGGACTCCCTGAGTCTCATCAATCCCGAGAGGACGTTGCCTTGGGTTTGGGTACTTGATAAGCTGGCACGCGCCTCGTCGGCCTTCTGGCGCAAATGCGAGAGCCTGGAACGGTATTCGGGCTCTTTCTCTGCAAATCTTTGCACATTAGCGGTGCAAGTAGAGACCTCATGCTCGAGGTTGGCCTTTTCCGCCCGGCATTGTTCAAGTTCAGCTGCTTTTGCATTCATTTCTTCCTTGATGGACACAATTTTAGCCTGTGCTTCTTCCAAGGCGACTGCGCCGGCATTGCCCTTTTCACGAAGGATATCCAGCTCACTTTGAGCAACAGCTGCGGCAGATTGTTTCTCGTTGATTTTCTCTTTCCATGGCTCTAGGGATGTCTGTTTAGCAGCAATTTGCTCTGAAAGGCCCTGTGTTTTGCCCTTGAGACTTTCACGAATGGCTGTGAGCTCCTTTTCTTCTACCTTCATCTCCTTTTCAAGGGCTGCAATCTCGGCAGATTTCTTTTCAAAATCATCGCTATGTTTTTCAACAAGACCGGCACATTCAGAGGCAGTAAGACGGCTCGCATTCATGGCCTTCTCGAGCTTCTTTTGTTTATTATTCAGGAATTTCCTTTTCTCTTCAAGTTTGACAGATTCTTTGTCGTATTTGGCCATTTCTTTCATGATGCCTTGCGTTTCTTTTTCCATGGTCTCGTACTCCTTTGCGGCCTTTTTATACGTTCGCTGCAGCTGCTTGATCTCATCTTCATTACCCTGATGCTTTTCGAGTTCCAGGTTGAGCAGCTCTTGATTCTGTAAGATGGCCTCTTGAGTGACGTTCGTGTTATCGTTGCATTCGTCAATGTATATTTGATAGAGTGCGGACTGCTTCTCGACCAGCTCATTCTCATCTTTGATATAAGCAAGGGCTTTGTTTTTCTTATCTTCAAGGCTTGCCTTTTCTTTCTCAACATGTTGAACTCGGTTGTTTTTTTCAGTGCATGTTTCATTCAAAACTTCAACTTCGGCTGCTGCCTCGTCGATGGGCGTTTTGTATTTTGAAGTTCCAATAATGTCTTCGAGGTATTCAAGTAGGCCATCATCGTGTTCATTTGCAGCCTTGGCTTTCATCTGAGCAATGGATTCGACTTCACCTTGTAAGATGAGGAAACGTTTATGATCCAAGTCGATCCCACGGCCCTTTAAAAATTCAGTGACGGTTGTAAAATTCGCCTCTCTTTTATTCATATAGTATTTGCTGCTGTTATTCCTGAACGCTCGTCGGGAAACGACCAGCTGTGAGTCTGGGACAACTTCGTGGCCTCCGTCGGGTAAATCCATAATCTCTTGAAAATGAACCTCAACTTCGCAAAACGGTAGATTAGGGAAGTTGGCAGAATTGTGAATAAGGGCTGATATCTTTCCCTGGCGCATCTTACTAGCCCTAAAGCCGAAAACAAACAGTAGAGAGTCAATGACATTGGACTTGCCCGAGCCGTTGGGCCCGACAACGGAGGAGAAAGAAGCGTGGAATGGGCCAACAAATTGCTGCCCGGCGTAACTCTTAAAGTTGGTAAGAACGAGATGGGTTATGACCATCCTCTGCTTTGGCCCCGAGGGTTCTTCTACAACTTGGGGCGCTGATCGAGATTTCAGCATTATGTCCATCGGCCGCTCTAGCACGCTAGAACTTGGGTCGACCCGTTCAATAACGGATTTCTCAACATCGGGGGCGTTCGAAGGAGTCTGGTTAACGGCGTTCTCTGTGATATCTGCGAGCGGTGTTCCGCTAATTCTTCTTGACTGTGCTCTATCAGCTTCTGGAGATTGTGATGGTGCGGGGGTTGGAAGTAAGGAAACCTCTATAGATGAGTGTCGGCTGCTCTGGCTCCTGGGAATGCTCTGTCTTGCTTTCGATGTGCGCCTTGACCGCAGTTCAGGCTCTTCTTCCGCTGAGACAATGCTCTCGTCTGTTGTCGATACGGTGGACTCCCTCCCACTCAGCTTTGAGCGGCGTCGGTTTGAGCGTCCCGTCGCGGGAGTTGGCGTAGTTGGCTCTTCTACAGGCGCTTTCGAGACTCTCCGAGATACTCTGCGTTTTGGAACAGGCGTATAATCCTCCTCATCATCCTCGTCATCTTCGTCTTCGTCATTGCTTGGGATACTGGGCGTAACGCGCCCTGAGGCGGGCTCATCGTCGGAGCTTTCTTCGATAACAAAACTTTTCCGGGAAACCGACCGGCGCGGTCGCGACGATGCCGATGCCATTTCGCCAAAAGCTGCTGGTTCTCGCGGCAACGGAGAATGCGGGATATCAAACTGCAGCAAGTCGTTTTTTCTCTCTTCTTCTGTTTCTCAGTGTTGATGTGTTTATGTTTTGCCTAAAGAAGACCGAGCATTGAAGATTACGTAATACAGATATTAAAAAAGTCTTGGCGACATCGCGACGTTTTTCTTTTTTGCGCTCAAGTTGGTTACAAGAACAAACAACACTGAGGATCATAGACAAACATTAACCAGGGCAAGCACACGTTCGAACAGCGGGCTGGAGACAGGCTAGAATATGGCACCCTGGGAAGAGTTCGATATCGCGTTCGCCTTCAAGCGGGATTATTCCTACGATCACAAGCTCGTGGACCAAATCATCTCCAATCGACGAGTACTTGATCATGTTCTCTTCGTTGATCGGCTGTTGAAAATACTTGGAATTGAAGCGGGTAAGGACTTTTAACAGCATATAATGGGAGCTGGGAATGGAGCTGATATATCATGTGCAGCATCGAAGATATACCCACCGAGATCAAACCAAAGCCTGCGGTCCCTCTTCCAGCAAATAGTCTTGTCGTCCTCGCCAAATCACCACAAACAATCCTTGATATACTACATCTTAAAAGACTGTCGAGGAGCTGCCGATAAATCAAGCGCTTTGCAATTTGCCAGAACGTGCTACCTACCGGATAAGTACAGGCTGTTTATTGATGGATTATGGTACCTCGATAAACTAGAGTTTCGAGTGAGTATCCAGCCAGCATTACAAATGGTTTTAGAAGCTAACCCAGGCCTATAGCGCGCTCTGGAATATATAACGGAGCCATCTCTGATACCCACCTTCTCCGATGAAATTCTCTATGTCCTCTCTGCCTCTTCGAAGCAGGACGACGGCCTTGCCATAGCATACTATGTAACCGTCCAGCCTCCACTAGCTTCCCAGAAAGCTCTTAACGCATACTTTGGATCCTTATGTCGAACTGGAATTCCAGAAGCGTTTTATTTCTTAAGACAACAACCTGAGGAGAGTAGCGCGCCACTACTAGAGCATCTCATTACCTTTGTTCTATCAACAAAAGCCGGAGAGCTAAGGGCAAAACGTGCCATGGATCTCATAAACCTACCATTTAGTGAGACAGAAGAAGAGTGCTTCAATGACTTACTCTTACGTGGTAATGCAAAGAACCTGCATGGAGCTCGGGATACTGTCATGATGAGACGAGTTGCTACTGGACGGGTGGAAAATCTGGACAGCGAGCTAGAGTCGCTTGGAGGGCGCAGGCTGGAGGGCCTTAACTGGGATGATCTGAAGAGAAATCTCAAATCAGTCAATTCTGTGGAAGCTTGACACATTAGCTATGATCTATGATATCAGGGCACAGCACTTCGGTCTTTGGCGTTTAGGTTGCAATTTAGGCGTTCAATCGGTTCCACAGCTTTTAGACATCGTATGTACAGCTAGCTTTAGCGCTCACAGTCACTTCTGCTAGATCCCAATACCATACTTAATAATTTATTACCGTCCAATACTCCATCTTTCAGCCCATACCAAATATCCGCTGTATGTTTCTGCTTATGTAATCAAGATTCAATCTCAACCGTGACTTCAAATTGAAAAACAATTAAAAAGCTCGAGAACTTGAACAAACGGAAGCATTTTTCGAAGCTCGCATCTTTCGAAATGGATTAAACCGGCAGCCATAAATACCATTAGACAGTGCAAACTTTGTATATATTATCTCATACCCTATTGGAACATCGTTTGATAGCCCAGCGCTGAAGAATATAACTACTGGGTAGCTCCGACCGGGATATCGACGCGATACCACACCAGGTCAACAGTTCTCACCCGCCTGTGGTAGGAGGGTTAGCATCGAAACAATTCAAGTATGGCCATTTGCACCTATTACCAGCAGGGAAGGTGTAAATTTGGGGGTATGTTAGCATACTGTGTTTAATATATCGCTTGCATGTTTATTCCACTAACCCATCATGTAGATCGATGCGCCTATGAGCACCCAAAGAATCAAGGTCAATTTGGACTCGCTACTGGAAATAGGTTCGGGGTCCTACAATCTGGTGGGAACAAATCAGGTGGCGGCTTCGGAGGTTAGTAGCATTTTTTTCAGTGTTAGATGTTTTCCATGAATCTGTGACGATCTTAAGGATAGAGAATATCCTTACCTTTGGCAGACTCATGGTAAATGTCCACTTGGTTTTGAATCAAATTACTGACTATATATATAATCTTTTGGGCATTTAATAAAGCAGGTGACAAGCAAGACCCAAGAGAAAAGTGCGTATATACCTCATCCTGCTCTCTGACATCGAATGCTAACCGTTAAGTAGGTATTCTTTAACTGCTGCGGATATAAAAAATGACCTAACAGATGGTCAAGGTCGGCCCCAATGGATCTTCTCGGCTTATGGGCCTGGAAGGAATGCACCAGTCCAGCTCTTTGGTGGGCCTGAAAGAGAGCAAAGTTTCGAAGAAATGCGAGCATTGCATTATGCTGCTGTGGCTGAGGGGAAGCCACAGGAAGCCATACAAAATGCAAATAATCTGTTTGCAGCTACAGAGGCTCAGATGAAGAATATCATCAACAACCTGGATGCTGCGATTCAGTATGTGATTGACGGAGAAAATCAGCACCCAAATCGGCATGACATAGTAAATGGGAAGACTACCACGGTTTCCTCATCCAATACCCAGCCGAACCCATTTTCTCAACAGCCCCAGTCTCAGAACCCCATCCAGCCTTCTCCTTTTGGCACTTCAAGTTCATCTCAACAATCTACGGGGCTAGGGAGCACTTTTGGGAAGCCGACGATGCTAGGCCAGCAGCAATCACAACAGCCTGCCTTTGGTACACCTTCCTTCGGCACCCCGTCCCTTGGTGCACCAGCATTCGGCACCCCCTCGTTCGGGCAACCGTCCGCCATCGGAAGCTCTCCTTTTGGCCAAGTTGCTGCTTCTGCAAACCAACAGCAGCCAAACCCCTTTGGAAAGCCAGCTTCCTCTCCATTTGCCCAAGCCGCTCAGAATACCAATCCATTTGGTCAGCCACAGGCCCAGACCGCCCAACCACAGCAAAGCTCTCCATTTGCGCAACTCCAAAGCTCAGCCCAGTCACAACAAGGCTTTGGAACAAACCCATTCGGCTCAGGTGCTCCACTAAACCAGCAACCATCAACTCCAGCGCCATTTGGCCAACCTTCTCCATTCAAGGGTGGAATCAATACCGTTCAGCCTCAGGCCAACGCGGTTAACCCACCGCCGCCTAGTGGTCCTGTCCTTCCGGTGAAAAACGCCAACGCCAACCTTAATCCCCTACCTAAGACGTCAGGACAAACAGTGCAGGACCCAATGACCAAAAAGCTCACAGCATGGAAAGGCCTACCGGTTCAGTATATCGATAACGAGCCATGCTATCAACATCCAGATGATCCGCAATTCTATGCTCATATCTTTTTCCCAGATGGCCTGCCAAAGGCCGATACATTTAAGTACTCAGTGGCAGCGCCAGGAGAGTATACCCCAGCCGTGGAAGAAGCTTATAAGTACGCCCACGAAAACGGAGAATTCAAGGATGGGTTGATGCCTTCTGTACCACCAAAACCGGAATGGTCAAGATATGACATTTGAAATTTTTGCACGGATGAGGCAGCTACATGGTTAGGCAGGCGTTGAGCGGAGTGGGGTTTACTTACGTTAAATGTTTTCAGATGGCCATCTATATCGTATTGTCTCTATCAATTAGCGATGTACATTGTATTGAAATACTTTTAGTTACCAATTTGCACCGACTCTGGTGAATACAGCTACGCCGGGACAAGGACATGTATGTGTCATAGGAAGTGTTGTTTGATATTCTATAACCTGGCCGATAAGGCAATGCTATATGAGAACATATAGAATGGTCGCTTTGTGCATCGCGATAACAGTCGACCAAACCTAGATTACCCAACTCACGGACGTTCCCAACCCATTTATTGAGCAATGGTGACTTCGACCTCAACACCAGCCTCAATGTTGATGATGATCTGCTTAACAGTCTCAGTTGGAGCATGGAGACTAAATTGAAGGTTAGCATTGAGCCAATATCAATAGGAGAGACCAGCGAAATACATACTCAATCAAACGCTTGTGGATTCTCATCTCATACTGATCCCAGGTCTTAGAACCCTCACCGTTAGGAGTCTTACGGGTAGAGATGCGAAGAGTCTTGGTTGGCAGACGGACGGGTCCCTTAACGTAGAGGGACTTGGAGCGAGCACGGTCAATAAGCTCCTGGCAGACCTTCTCCAAAGAAGCAACCTTGCGCGAGGTCAAGGTGATACGGATCTTGTGGATTTTCTATATGATGTGCAAACGTATATTAGCCAACTGCGCCCACTCATAACAGACAATTCGCGAGACTTGCTGCCCACGCGCAACCACCAAGGGTATGAAGAACGTACTGGGCCTTCGCCAAACTCCTTCTCGGGCTTCTGGTAAGACATGTTTGCTGGGGTTGGGGAGCTAAAGGTAGCTACTCGGGTCGGTTCTAATATGTACATTAGACAACTGAATCGAACCGGTAGAAAAACATGGGATCATCACATACAAGTATATTGAGGCAGATGCCAATCAAGACCTGAACTATCTGAGTTCGGTAATGTGATGAAAGGCGTGTGTGTGTTGGTGGTGGGAATATCTTCCTTTTCTTCCTTGACTATCGCGATCTCTTTTTCTTTCTTTTTGATGTTAAAAATAATGTGTGGGTGAAGTCTTGGCATGTCGGTTAATTAGTCTAACTTCTTTAGGATTAGTGCACATGTGACTCATAATGACTAATACCGAGATGAGTCAGCATTTCGATGTCCCGCAGTTTTCTGTATCAAAAAGCTGAAGAGCAACAACACAACGACAAAGTAGCAGCAAACTGCAGAACTGATATTTCTTACTCTTGAAAGTAGCTGCTCTCCGTTTATTAGAAGACCTGTCAATTTTTCCAACCTATATTGCATAATACTACTGGAATGGTGGAAACAACATCTCTGCCCCTGGCGCCTGTACCACCACGGTCAGTGCTGAAACTTATACCAGATGACGAATGGAGAGCATGTTTGAACGCCTGGATTAGATCTGTCGAGGACCGTTTAAGGTTGAAAGATGAAGACTTCGAACTGTCTATCTCAAACGATGAAGCTGCATATCTCTTTCTTACTTCATATTTTTCAGGGGGTTTGCCTCGTACCCATGGGCCGACATTAAAGGCCGCTAGTTTATTACAACGCCTCTGTTTTCTATTAAGCCGGAGAATACTATTAGCTGGGCTCCATGGCCCACCACAGCTTGTGAATGTTGAATTCCTGGGAAATTTTTGCTATTCTTATACTTCTACACCACCCCTTCGGAGTTTGATGTTGGAGGTGTGGAATAGAGATACAGAAGCCTTGGTCTCCAGCACCCATAAAGTGAAGGTGGACACTTTAAATCAGTTATCCTCCAATGATGGGCCGTACGCGGAAATCGAGGGAAGATTACGACCCTTGACACTTCTTTCATCAAATTTATGTGAGGTTGGACGGGTGCTTATGGCTGGGGATGATTACATAGATGCAATCTTTGAGGGATTCCACAAGTCAAAAGATGAACATCTACGAAAAACCCTCGTGGCACATATATATGTTGCACTTACATCATTGATGAAGGTGAGGCCACCCGCGACGTCGGTACTCCTCGATCAACTCTATGGGCTAAAGAGCTCCGCAAAAGTAGACTCCAATGGCCCCAGGACTCAGCCAACGCTACTTTCAGCCCTTCTTTGCAGTACCAACTTCATCAAACGCCTAGAGAATGTACTAGCCGGAGACCAACAACAGAAGCGAGGTGATACCCTGGTTTCCTCGCTGAAAACATACCGCTCTGAGTGCCAGGCATTGCACAAGCCATACCAACGCCCAAAAAGGGTGGATAAGGGCAAAAGTCGGGATGTATCAGCCGGCATTGAGGAGGATATTCACGTCCATCGAATGTCCCTTGTCACCCAAGTCCAAGATCTATTCCCTGATCTCAACTCAGGGTACATTGTGCGACTTCTTGACTTTTACAATGATGATATCGAAGTCACAATTTCGAACCTCTTAGAGGGAACTCTCCCAGAGCACCTTAAATCCTTTGATCAAGGGACTCAACTCCAAGACACGGTTAATCTTGCACTACGGCCTACTCCACCGCCTTCTGAATCACCCGTTCCCCACATTGAGCGCAAGAATGTGTTTGATAACGACGAATTTGATCGACTAGAAATATCACCTTCGAAGCTGCATATAGGCCGCGCCAATGCCGATCTTACTGCGGATGATCTTCTGGCTAACAAGTCTGGCTCAACAAACAAAGCCGCAATAATGGCCGCTCTTGCAGCATTTGATTCAGACGATGACGAGCGGGATGACACTTATGACTTTGCTGATGTTGGGGGGACAGTGGATACCCAACCAACAGCAACAGACGGCGACACATCCGAGCCCCGAGAAGGCAGTAGTGGCATGGCAACCGAGATGAAGCTGTATGACCTTTACAAATCTAACCCTGGAGCTTTTGCACGCGACCAAAACACTCGTAGGTCTCAACACAGGGTTTCCCTGCGTAAAGAGACAGGAATGACAGACGAAGCAATCGAGGGGTGGGCGTTAATGCTCTCCCGCGATCCAAAGCGGGTTACTAGGTTAGAGCGGAATGTGGCCTTATCTGGACTACGTGCACACCAACAACCCGAACTTCAATCCACGGCGTATAGAAAGCCTACCGGCGAAGATGGCTCTGGAGAAGACTCCGGAGGTCATGATGGGGGTCGAGGCCAGAACCGAGGCCGTGGCAGGGGCGGTAGAGGTGGCGGTAGAGGTAGTGGCCGGGGAGCTTCGACTGCCCCTGAGTCAGCAATAGAAAGACGACGGAAAGATGAAAATAAGGGCTCAAGAGCGAATCATAACAGACGCAACCAAAGGGCGAAGAAAATGGCGAGAGGCGGTCTGTGATTCTGTACGATTCAACCAGATATTGTGCTGTGAGATAAGGGTTTGAATATTCAAAGCAAGCAATTTTAGACCCTTCAAGCACGGAAACGAGACGAAATTACGACTTTATGACTGCATTGGAATAGGCATAGTTGTAGTTTACTCGGTGCATTTTGGCTCTTTAAGATGAGCATCCCATTCCATTAACATTCATTACCAGGGCTCTAGAACGAAGTGTAAGTGAATAGCGACATTAATATATATAGGTATCACACCCCGCCGCATTCCTCAAGACAGAAATCCAACAAAATCTATCAGTATTAAGGGGTCTATCCATTAGTATTCATCAATCAATGGTGGTGATCCGAAAATACACCTTTTTCGGCGATTGACTTCTGGCACTCAGCTAACATGCGAGCCTGCTTGGCAATATCGGCCAAACGCCCAATAACCTCTTTGTTACCATCGAGGAAAGAGAAGATGGCATACGGAATCTTAGTTTCCTCGCAGAACTCAATGACCAGTTTTTGAGCACTGCGGAGGTTGTGTCTAGGTAGACGTGGGAAGAGGTGGTGCACAGCCTGGAACTGAAGGCCACCATGGAAGAAGTCAAGCCATTGTGGGCAGTCGACATCCATAGTAGTTCTGAGCATCTTCTGTGGGAACGACTCATGGACGCCCATGTCGGAGGTTGACATGGCAAAATGTGACAGGGTGATTTGAACATGTAGTGGTGCAGTGATCATATGGCTGACCATGATGAAAAGGACCCTGTTTTGCCAGTCAGGAATGCTTCGGTATAAAACCCCATAGCCGAACCAGGTCCAGAAGAAGATATGGCCGGCAATCTCGAGCCAACGATGCCACCAGGCAGCACCCTTACGAGGGCCTTGGCCACGAATCAGGTGTTCCCAGCTAAGACGGTACAAATTAAAGCGGCCGAAACATAGAATGGGGTAATATAGGAGATGCTGGAAACGAATGAGGAACTTTGCGGCAAGGTCGTATTCCATAATGCGCTCATAGTATGAGCTTCGAAGACTGTCGAACAATCGATGTGAAACGGCGAAGAATGGCATATGCTCGATGTCAGGGTCGTGTTCTGGCGAATTGGTGACGATGTGATGCACATTGTGGTTTCTCTTCCACCAGCCAACGCTTAGCCCGCCAATGAAATCCGCAATGATGATCCCGATCACAGTATCGGTGTGGAAGTCGTGGGTGATACCGAGATGGCCAGCATCATGAACGGTGAAAACCAGCTGGTGCCAAGTGCATCCAAGGAAGAAACCAGAGGTACCGTACCAACCGCAACGCAAGAAGTACAAGAACAGCCCAAAGAGTAGTAGATAGCGAGCCGTTTCTACCAGGTACGCTGAGTAATTGCAGTTGAACAAGCCTTCATCTAGGAGGCGCTTATATAGCTGGCGGTACTTCTGCACGATGCGCTCTTGCTCGGCAGCAGTGATAGGTGGGTATTTTGCCGTGTCGAATGTAATCTCTTGCTGTGTTCTGGCATCGAGGAAGAAAGGCCTCGTTTCAGAGTCTTTTTTTTCTGGGGAGGCAGTTCCAACAGAGGATATGGATGTAGAGGCCGAACATCGCCGTCTCAGACCCGACTCTTTCTTATCAGCAGGCTCGAACAGCGGCGACGGTGGGATTGACTGTCCGTTACCAGACGAGTTATCATCCGATTCAACGGCAGACAAGTCCTGTGTGTTGAATATGGAGAAATCTCCCCCCTGAATCGGCGGAAGGAAGTTCACCCAGGCACCCTCGATTCTTCCAATCTGAAAGGACTTCATCCGCTCTTTTGCGGCAGCAGAGTGCAGCCTACCCCAGCAAGTCAGCCTATTATCATTCTCTTACAATGCCTCGCCTGAATGATAAAATGAAGATACAAGCAGCCTGGACATACGCATTCATCTCATCGGTGGCATCCCTGCCAACCATGTGCTGGATAGCTTTATCACCTCCAGGGTGGAATTGCAGCCAGGCATCTAGCTTCAGCACCCTGCCCTCAAAGATAACGATATGTCTCCCGTCTGCGATCTGTTTCCCTATCTCATGTCTCGTTAAGACGGTGTTTTTGCGTGAAGCTGCCATGGCGTCGTCAGGCAGAAGCTTCCAGAGGCCTGCGAACCAAGTAGTTATGGTGAAAGGTTTCCGGGGATTGTAGGGTCGTATCAAGCAGCTCACAGCATCATCGACCCAGAAGAAAAGGAAGCTCGTAGCTAAGATAGCTGGGGATTCGACACGCTACGGTCGAGAGTGGCGTGAGAAGCCGCAGAAAAGGAGATGAAGTCGAAGTTCGTTGCCTTTTTTGGCATCACCAGCGCCAAGACATGCAACGTCCTTAATATTTCTTTTGCCTTTTGAAACTCCCACTGTCGACGTCTTTCGACTTGGTGATCTATAGGCATTTGATGACCACGGAGTACTACTTTACGTACGAGGGACGCTTTATATTGAATAGTTACATTGCTGGCTGGGATAGCTGGCCGTCGTAGACTGATCATGGTGGGTTGCTCCTCTTCACCTGTGATCTGCGGGACATCAGAATACGAATCACTATCTAGTTGCATGCCATTGGCCTTAGATAACTACGGCTACCAGATGGAATGGTGGCTGACATCTTTGTAGGAATCACTTGATACCCTAGTTCAGCGATGGTTAGAATGGGACCAGGACCCTTCCTCTCGCAAGGAGATCGAGAAACTCCAGGCGGACAAAGATGATGCAGGCCTAGAGAAGCGTCTACGAGAGCGTGCGTGGACACCCTGCCAGGTCAAAATATGGGATGTCTAACAGATCAATAGGCATCCAGTTTGGCACGGCTGGCCTACGGGGTAGGATGCAGGCTGGTTTCTCATGCATGAACTCACTTACCGTCATCCAGGCGTCCCAAGGGCTGGCCAAGTTTATCAAAGCAGCTCACGCAGGCGCAGAACAGCCATCAGTGGTGATAGGCCATGATGCTCGACATAATTCACAGAAGTTCGCTTTCCTTGCGGCCAACGCTTTTGAAGCCGAAGGTATACATGTTTGGTGGTATGACAGTGTTAACCCTACTCCATTTGTGCCCTTTGCCGTTCTGCTCAAGAAGGCAAATGCCGGAGTCATGGTTACCGCTAGCCATGTAAGCATCTCTTTTTTTCGTGAATTAAAGGGCCGCGGGTTTAGCTAACACATCGGCAGAACCCGGCACAATATTAAAACGTATTCCAAGATCATCCCGAGGACAAAACTCGACTCCGCGGATGCACTTTCAAAGCTGGTTATACTCTGTTAGCAGCCGCCTCTTTATAAATGCCAAAAGACATGCTAACCCATTGGCTAAAGATATTTCTCAAATGGGGCCCAGATCAACTCCCCGATTGATGGTCGGATAGCCGAATCAATAAGTGTCAACTTGGTTCCTTGGGCCAATGCATGGCGTGGGATTGATGGCCCTCAGACCAGAGAGTCAGACCTCCATACAGAGGTCTTAGCTCTGTACTGTGAAGCCGTCAATCGATTTGCTGTTAGTTGCTACACTACTCTGTCATACCCCAAGAGTTTCTATTATATGATGCTGACTACGTACAGAAATCAACCGTGGACACTTGGCGACTGCCCAGTAAATTTGTTTATACACCAATGCACGGAGTTGGTCACGCTACCATGTCTAAACTTTGCGACTCATTAGGCATTCAAGGAATCATAACAGTTTCTGAACAGGAGCAGCCTGACCCTGACTTTTCAACTGTTAAATTCCCAAACCCAGAGGAAAATGGTGCTTTAGACCTGGCCATGAAAACAGCAGATAAGGCTGGTGTAACCTTAATAGTTGCCAATGATCCAGATGCGGATCGGTTCGCGGCCGCTGAGAAGATCAAGTACGTATTTTCGAATCACCCTTGTTGAGACTCCGTTATTAATAACTTCAAAGTGGCTCCTGGTTCAGATTCACCGGTGACCAGATAGGAGTTCTCCTGGCATCGCATCTCCTGGATTCATGGAAGAAAGAGAAAACCAAAAAGCCTATGGCTATGCTTAACTCGGCGGTATCATCAAACATGTTGTCAAAAATGGCTGAGAAAGAAGGCTTCCACTTCGAAGAGACTTTAACTGGTTTTAAGTGGATGGGGAATGTTGCCCGACAGCTTGAAACCCAAGGCTATGAGGTACCATTTGCATTTGAAGAGGCCCTGGGGTACATGTTCACCAAAGTTTGCTATGACAAGGATGGACTCACCGCTGCCATGGTATTTTTGGCAGCTGAGGCAAAATGGAAAGAACAGGGCCTTACCCCATTCGGGAAGCTTGAACAGCTCTACGAAACCTACGGATATCATGAAAATCTCAACACTTACTTTGTCTCGCCAAGCACGGAAAGCACTACCTCCCTGTTTGAAAGTATTCGAAGGAATACCCTCGATGTCAAAGGCACGATTGGATCATTTCCTATCAATAGATGGAGAGATATGACCAGAGGCTTCGACTCAGATACCGCGGATAAACGGCCAGCGCTCCCCGTAGATCCCGCAAGTCAGATGCTCACTATATGGTCACATCGAGGCGTTCGGTTTACAATTCGAGGCTCAGGCACAGAGCCGAAAGTTAAGAGTAAGTTATCGCTCTTTGATCCAGCCCTATACAATGAAGAACCACGTTGGCTAACATGCTCGAAAACTTAGTTTATATCGAGAGTTGTGGTGCTTCACGCAACGATGCAGTCGAAGCCGTTTGCAATTTGTTGACTGCCGTCCTAGAGAATTGGATTAAACCATTCGCTCCAGCCATGACCTACTTCAACAGTATGACAACTTCATCTGGACATATTTTGAAGCTTGCATAAAGAAGGCGAATACCCTTCCACGTTTGAAGAATGCCCGAATGTGGATATACATAGCTTTTGGTGAGATATAACAATTAATTAATAATTTGTTTATAGCCTTGTCCTACTGAAACCTAACCCATGTGGCCGTCCATACGCAAGCGTGACTCTCATCAGGCCGGAATCCCAAGGCGTACATATGTTTGGGGGTTGTACAGGGCAAAAAAGTTTGCCCTGATATCAAAATTACCTTCCTTTACGTACGGCTTTGCACTTATTACTCATTAATCCTACTTTAGATCGATACCTTTCATTATGCCCAAGCTGACTGATCGCCTCAGGCTTGAAAGCAAACTGGCTGATATGCGGGTATCTGCATTGAATTAATCTCCCGATTAGTTGATTCTGCCCACATATTCTATATGCCTTTAAGTTGGCATATAATGAACATCTCCAGCCTCACATGCTTGCTCTTCATGCATGCCCAAAGAGCCTGTTGCCATTTTTTATAGCATTTAAGTCTTGGGCTCCCCGTATCAACCTCGCTACTTCTAACTACACATTTTTTTACCCTTATCAAGAATCATCCCCATAGTACTTAGCCATTACCGTTTCATTCATCGACTGGTATTCAACGTCATGTCTACATATTATGCTGAGGATTTTGATGATTATTACCAAGATGGGATAGATGGCAGCTCCAATATGATGGAACAAGTCTGCTACGACTATGCGGATTTCTCCGATGATGACTATACCATGCCGTTGCCTCGTCGAAGGCAGAAGATCCCGAAACAACGACTCCGACACCCAAGGCATAAAATACCTAGGTAACCATTCAGCCAATGCCCTTAGCTTAGTGGTGAAAATGATATTAACTAACAAACATGTGTCTATATAGACACGAAGATAGCTATACTTATGTCTCCGACTCTGACGAAACGAGCTATCGAGCTGGTGACGGCCGCCGTGGCAGCAGACGCTGTCGACATAGAGATTGCTGCCGAAGTCGACGATCAGGTCGTAGTCAGCGCAGAGATTCTAGCCGTTACGAGATTCACCATCACCACCATTACGCCTGCTGTTCCCAGCACGATGGTTCGGGGTCCAATAGCAACCAGCCACAGTCGAGCAACGTTCTTCAAATAGAGGGCCACCCGCTTCAAAACCAGATAGCCGCGGGAGTAGGAGGGGGTGCTCTCATGGCACTTAACCGGCCGGCTATTGCTGCACCTGCTCGCGGGGGCATGGTTATACCTTCTGCTATGCCAGCTCTGGCTAGCCCTCAATGCGCTTGTGAATGCTGCCATACATCTCGGACTCATCAGGTCGAGGCGCTGAACATGATGAGAGCGCCACAGCTTTTGGGTCAAGGAGCTGGGCTGACAACCGCACAGCTACCGGGAACCTTTGCCCGAGCTGTCAATATGCCAAGGCTGTTGCAGTGATGAATATTGCCAAGGCGTATCAAATTCCGATGGACTGGATAATGTGCTTTCATTGATAGAATGAGTATCGCATCCTTTTTCAAATAAGATAGATAAACAAAGGAACAAGTATGAAATACAGTTTTATTCTAGATTAGCTTCATGTCCGGTTTATGATTACAGAATGGCCAAAAAGGAAAGAGTACAGTGTCGCCTGTCAGGAAAAGAATATATAGACAGCAGCATCAGGCTAAGTCGGGTAGTGTTGAGGAGTGTTGGTAAAGAGGTTGATGGAGGTAAAAGAAGGAAGGCGGACGGATGGGGAAATATGATGGTACTCTTTGATTTTTTTGGCAGAAGGCGCACGATTCATGGGAGAGGCTCGTAAGGACACAAAAAGCAAAACATCAAGCTTAGTTTATGGTCAAAGAAGTGCAGGGTGCCTGGTGCTTTAATCTGGGTGGTGTAGTTATATTGGCGAGTCGGTTTAGAAGTGGATGGCCTTGGAGTAAGTGGCCATGGCGGCTTCCTTGAAGGCCTCGGCAAGGGTTGGGTGAGCGTGGCAGGTTCGGGCAACGTCCTCTGAGCTAGCACCATACTCAATTGCAAGAGTGGCCTCAGCAATCATCTCACCGGCGTTGGGGCCGATGATGTGGACACCGAGGATGCGGTCAGTCTTTGCGTCAGCAATGAACTTGACCTGACCTTCGCTGTCGAGGTTGGTCTTAGCACGGGAGTTGGCGCTGAATGGGAAGGTTCCGACACGGTATTCGGTACCGGAGGCCTTGACCTCAGCCTCGTTCTGGCCAACCCAGGCGACTTCGGGGTAGGTGTACATGACGCTTGGGATGGCAGCGTAGTTGACGTGGCCGTGACCCTTGGTGATGTATTCAACGGCAGCAACGGCTTCTTCCTCAGCCTTGTGGGCAAGCATGGGGCCGAAAGTGCAGTCACCAATAACACGGATGTGTTCGGACTTAGTTCGGTATTCCTGGTCGATGACGAGTCTGCCCTTGTCGTCAATGTCGATGCCGACGTTCTCGAGGCCGAGGCCGGCGGTATATGGTCGTCGGCCAATGGCAACAAGAACGACGTCAGCGTCGAGGGTCTTTTCCTTTCCACCCTTGGCAGCCTCGACGTTCAGGGTAACGGTGCTGCCGCTGTCGTCGCCGCTGACAACCTTGGTGCCGGTCATGAACTTGATGCCCTGCTTGCCAAGGAGCTTCTGAGCCTGCTTGGAGATCTCAGCATCCATGCCGGGGCCACCGATCTGGCCGAGGAATTCGACAACGGTGACTTCAGAGCCAAGTCTAGACCAGACGGAAGCCTATAACAAGATAGAGGTTAGATAAAATTCCGTGCGCAATGCTCAAGATTAGAAGGGTGATGTTATACCATTTCCAGACCGATAATTCCACCACCAATGACAACCATCTTCTTTGGGACTTCCTTCAATGAAAGAGCACCGGTGCTGGTGATGATCTTCTTCTCGTCAATGGTCAATCCGGGGAATGGAGTGGCTTCACTGCCGGTAGCAATGATGATGTGCTTGCCCTTGACAACACGCTCACCACCCTCGTTAAGCTCAACCTTGACGGAGTTCTGGTCAACGAAGGAGCCGGTACCCTTAAGGTAGTCGACCTTGTTCTTCTTCAAGAGGAACTCAATTCCCTTGGTGAGACCATCAACGGAGGTCTCCTTGGCCTTCATCATCTGCTCGAGGTTGAGCTTGACATCGCCAACTTCGATACCGCGCTTCTTTGTGTCGTGCATGATGGTGTGGTAGAGATGGGAGTTGTTGAGGAGAGACTTTGATGGGATACAGCCGACGTTAAGGCAGGTTCCGCCCAGTGTACCACGCTTCTCGATACAGACAGTCTACGCGCCAAATGTCAGATATCAACCGTCAAGCGCGCGCCCTCAGTAAAAACCATAGGTCAACGTACCTTTAGACCTTCCTGACCGGCCTTGATGGCAGCGACGTAGCCAGCCACCCCGCCGCCTATTATGACCAAATCATGCTCTTCTGCCGGAGGAACAAGGCAACAAACGGTCAGCTTCCGCTTTGAACGGCCATCACAGGGCCCCAACCGGAGCGGGTTATCTCAATCTTACCTGATTCTGTAGCGTATCCTCTCCTTGATCTTGGGAGAATGTAGGCCCCAAAGGCCGGGTAAGCGGCAGCGGCGGCGGCTCGTTGGGACGGAGCCCAAGCCGTCTGACAGGCACGGCGAGGAACGACTGCACGGAACATGGTTGGAGAGGGGAGAAGCTTGGAAGGGATAAAGCACTGCTTCAGGGAGGGAATAGAGAGAGCGACAGCAGTCAATTGGCGGCTCGCGAGCGCTGTGAAGGATGAGGATGAAGAGAAATATCAACGATCGTGAAGCAAAGTCGGAGGTTGAAGTCGAAGTTCTTTTTGCGTTGAAACTGCTGGCCTGCCCAAAGCGGTTAGCTCGCTTTCGGCGCCGGCGCGCGCTCTCCGTCGGCCTCTTACGGTCCGCTTAGTCATCGTGGACAGAGCTGTAGAGAAACGATGATGGATAGATGAAAGATGGAAGATATACATGGTCTATGGACAAGGGATACTCTATACAGATGGCTTAATCTCAGGAGGCATATTCTGAGCCTTGAGCTCAGCAAAGGTGCGCTCAGCATCCCACGTCCAGGGCGTGTTGGCAGCAAAAAGAAGATCCATGTCCTCCAGTGTACGCTGGTTGGACTCTGGATACAGCGCCCATACCATGGGGATCGTTATGGCGTTGCTGATTGCAAAGATATACAGCGTCTTCTCCCCAATTGCGTCGAACATCACAGGGCAAAGCAGAGTCTAATATCAAGTTAGTTAGTTGAGCCTAATTAACCAGAGAGCGTGGAAGGAAATGCACATACTAGCCATCCGTTGCCGACACTCCAGCCTACTACACCCCATGCGTTTCCTCTGGCTCGGACCGCAAGTGGGAAGATCTCTGCAGGATACAGCCATGGAACGGTAAGCCAGGTGGCGCCGAACACGGAGGTGAATATGAAGATCATTGATGCTGCTGCGGCACCGTACGAAGCGGCTTTGGCCTCGTCTCCAGCTGCGGTAGCATCCAGACCTACGCGGGAGAACCCGCCAGCAAGGAACATGGCGATTCCCTGGCCGACTGAGCCCCAGTACAGAGTCCAGCGGCGGCCGATCCGGTCAAGCGTGAAGACGCAGATTAACGTTGCAAACTAGTATACATCTGGTCAGTATTATTATACTCTATTTTAGAGTAAGGATGTAACACACCATGTAGAATATATTGTTTAAACCACTGATCCACTGACTCTTTATGTCGTCGAAACCCGCAATCCTGAAGATGGTAGGAGCATCTTGTCCTTGTTAGTCATTACCGAATGGATGCTGAAAATATCTGGGGCAGACATACAGATGGTAACTCCAGCAATACCAACCCATTCCTGCATGATCTGCAACCAGACAACTAGATGAACGCGCCGTCCAATATGCAGTTTTCCTGACCCACGGCCGGTAAACATCGACAAGTAAGAGGTGCTGTATGTCTCCTCAAGTGCGGCAACTTGCTTGATATCGTTAAACTCTGCATTGGCACGTGCGATATCCTCTTCCGTTTCACTGCCACGGAGTCTACTCAAGATGTAGCGGGCCTCTTCATCACGGCCTGTCTTGACTAACCATCTGGGAGACTCGGGAAAGAGCCAGACAATGCCAAATAGCAGAAGAAGAGGTAGAATCTGGAAGGCAATTGGGAAACGCCAGCGGAAAGCAGTCGCGCCATCATCAACGAATGCAAGGCCACTAACAAAGAGTGTTAGTACTGAGTAAGCCTTGAAAAGGAAGAAAGAGGTACGTCAAGGTTAACCATACAATTCAAGCCAGTAGGCCACGACAACGCCGAAGATATTGAGAGTGAACTCGATTGCAATGAACTGACCGCGAGACTTATGCTCTGCCGTCTCCGTCGCCCACACTGGAACTATTGCATTCAGTATACCGGTGCCTACCCCGTTTACCAATCGGGCTACATTATGCCGGAGTTAGCGTTAGAAACTTTTTATCAAGAAGATACACAAGACACAAGTTACAGGACGTACCGACAATCATCCAAACGTGGTTTTGCGCAGAGCACTGCAGAGCCGCTCCAATGACTCCCCAGACGGCGCCCAAGGCAATGGACCTGATGCGCCCTATCCGATCGCCCACCATTCCACCAGCAAGTGCGCCCACCAAGGTACCGAGGTAATACACAGACACGATTCCTCCCTGCAGCAAGCTGTCGGTGATGACGGGACTGTTCTTCGATCCGTTGACGGCCTCTGTATGCCCAAAGCCCATGAGTTCGATGTAGTGTTTGGCGTTGTTCACACCTCCCATCATACCCTGGTCATAGCCGAAGAAGAAGATGGACAGGCCAGCCACGGCGTTGATTGCAATCAGCAGCGAGCGCTTCTCGAGCCGGTGGGTGATGTTCCACCGGTGAATCCGTTGTGTCATTGTGGCTTATATGGTAGTTATTCGTCTAATACCACGAGGCACAAGCCAAATAATTCACGATGAAGTGAAAGATGGGGTGGGAACTCGAGGGGATATAAGTATGTATATAGATATACATGTCCGTCCACCTTGGATTTTGCCATCATCCCGTACTTATTAGTGGGATCCGCCAGAACTCGCGGCAGTCATGATCTCACGGATATGCGGCGGCTCGGCTTTGCAGGTTTCGTGAAAGCATCTGGTACGATGTGGGGAAGTGAGCCAGAGAATGATGTCAGACCATTTAACGGGAAGTCAAGGGCTGATCCAGGTGGTGCAACGGCATGATTAATGCGTCAACAGTGTCCATTGGGGGTGTTGACATCCTTGACCCTTTCGGCATCACGGAGAAGGCATCAGATATCAAAAACTACTGCGTGTCTCTCTACGCTTGGTTGTATCTTCGCGTTTTCTTCTTAATGTGCAGAGAAGACGAAGAACGTCTGAGTTTCCCCTTTGGGACGGACCTGGAACGCCAAGCTCATTAGTCATCAGGAGCTGAGCTATTCCTGTTTAGTCAGGTACAATCCTGGCTAAAGCTTAGTCATTGCACTTTAAGTCACGTGGACACGTGATGGCTCATTTTTGAAGGTGGTTTCTGATTGGCTACAACCACGACAATCTTACAAATCGCGACGCGACGAAGACGACGCAGCTTTAAAAAGGACGAACACCCCGGGAATCCCAAGCATTTTTTACATCTACAGAGGGAGTGACAAAAGGATCCATCGATATATACATACCCCGTTGAGACACACATACAGTTGATATAAGGCTACCGTGGACTATGACCACTACTACAAGAACAAGGCCCAAGCGGAAGCTGTCGGGATCGTCTCCCGTGACCTTGAAGAAGCAGAAGCAGAAACAGACTACGCTCTCGTTAGCTACTAAGATACCGCAACAGCCGTCTACAGAGATGGAAGATGCAGACCCAGACTTCTTCCGCAAGCAGCTGGAGCGCATCTCATCACACCCGTCTCTGACGCCTTACAGACGACGGGTCTATCGAACCCTGCTCTCGGTACCCAAGGGCCAATGGACGACCTACGCTGTACTATCCGCCCACCTCTCTTCCTCTGCACGGGCAATAGGTAACGCGATGAAGACCAACCCCTTTGCGCCCGAGGTGCCCTGCCATCGCGTTCTGGCATCAAACCGCACCATTGGCGGGTACAAGGGTAGCTGGGGCAACGGGGGATCTTATGCGGTGGAGAAGACGAAGCTGTTACGTGGCGAAGGGGTAGTCTTTGATGGGAAAGGGAGGGCAGGTGGCGAGATCTTTACTCAGTTTGTCGATATGGGCGAGGTGTTGGACAGTAAGAAGACATCAGGTAAGTTTCACTTTTTCTTCATCTTGGGTTCGTCTAGCTACATTCTGGTAATATGCATGGGTTGACATTGACATTGTCATAGCAGCGGACGCATCATAGGCAGAAAAAAAAGGGGATATGCTATGCTCATTGAAGTGAGTGGTCATCCATCCAGGAGCCTATGCCCTGCAAGTCCTGAGCTATATCTTTGTCGTTATTGTATTTGCACGTGGTGCTGTCTTGTTTGGTGGCGGTGGTGTTGCCGTCGTGAGGGTAGGCGTCGTCGCGAAGACTGCCGGCCTGCGCACGGGTGGAAGACATGGAAGGAGTATCACGGCCACTCTGCTTCAAGCGTGGAGGTGGTTTGGAGACTGGGCCTGGCATGAAGGTCCCTACAGCGCAACTACCGGTCAGACATCGTCTACCGCCTGGGAGACAAGAGAAGAGGTAGCGGGAGGAAAGGGGGAGGAAGGGAGGGAAGATACCATTCAGGCGGATAAGGTCTATATAAGAGGACATGCTGGAGGATGGCTGAGCTGTTGTCGCAAATGCACACAGTGGAAAGTGGAATGAATGGCCTCTCCATCATCGCTAGAAGAGGAGGGAGACAACCGACTTTATAGCTACTACATCTTCTCTCTGCTGTAACTACATTCTGTAGAGTGCTGACTTAGTCGGACTGGACAAATGCCATCAAATCACTCTACTATTTTGTACCAACAGCCTCAACCCCAACAGCCATTAATTAACTTCTCGCGTTGTTCTCCACCCCCCCCTTGGCGGAGAAGGCAGCCTGCAAGGGAAACATGCGTGATAAAGTCAACGCTTGCCCGTATTCAGCTTAGCTTGTGCTCAGTTAACTGGTTAAGTGGCGTGCGGCAACTGCGACACCGTTCGACAACTGCGACAACCTTAACGTTCTCATCTTGGCCTAGCGGATCTTCTGCACTTCATTCAAGGGAGTGAGGGGTCATTATCCCGTGGCAACTGGGGGTCTGCGGTCAAGTGCAATGCTTTGCATGGCCGGAACTCCTGGAACTCCTGGAACTCAACTTAGATAACTCCCCCGTACTTTTGCTTTAGAAACCTAGACGCGATGACGATAACTACCTCCCTACCTCGCCCCAGCACAACGACCAGAGCAGCCTCGGTGTCAGCCGTCGCATACTCACCGTCTTTCTTGCGCGACACACCCAGAAGGTGGATGTAGGTTGTCCCTTTTACGCTGCTTGGTTAACTAGGTAGTTAGTTATGGTAGTCTCGGATTCTCGTTGTGTTTCTCTGGCTGCAATGGAGGGGCCCGGCTGCGGGAGCGTTACGTCAGGTTCAACAAAGTCTTCCCCTTGACCATGGGCGATGGCAGTGAAGTCGTCGCCCGCATCCCGACTTCCATCGGTGGCCCTCCCCTCCCTGGCTTACCACCGCCCTCGAAGCCGCAACCATGCGGTTTCTTCATGACGTCCTACACATCCCGGTTCCTTGAGTCCTTGCCCACTTTTTGACGCCAGACAATTCAGTAGTAGCTAAATATATGCCGATGGCAAACTCCCTTGGCTCAATATAGCTTTCTCTTATAAAGGCTAAGATGGTAGACCTGATAACATAGCTAGTGCGTATTGAGAAGAAGATATTTAGCTTTGAATTCCTAGTATACGGAGTACTCCATATACTGAGGATCCTGTCGGCTTCCGTGGCTAGCTAGTTAGTTATGACTTGGCGAAATTGTTAACAATATCGCCAAGCATCTACTGTAAATACGGGGAGCCATATTTACTCAAGGTAATAAGTTACTTGTCTCCTGCATATGCAGAGAACAGTCAACTGAGGTCAAGAGGCGACGCGCAATCTGGGGGCATTTCCCCCCTGTTAGGGAGGTTGCCAACGGCATCATGCCCCTCGCCCCCTCCTTAGAAAATGTGTGGTTACATAGGAAAGCTCACCGTCCCTTGGAGCCTTGCCGGCCTGAAGTTCATGGCTAGGACTCTGATAAATATGATATGGGTCTCCCAGGGGTATTCTTCCCCATCGTGGTTAAAGCTAAGGCTATTTGTTGTTGCGTAGACTGATGCTACCAAATTTGGTACACGCGGCCCTTCAGCTTACTGGGACGAATGGCAACTGCTCCCTTAGTTAAAGGTTACCCTCAATGATAGCATAACCAGTTAAATAAGGACGCTGCTCACGGGGCTTAGGAGAATATGGACTGTAATGCGAGACTCAAACTGATTGCCTTTGGGTTCTCAAATAATGAGTAACAATGATTAGGCGCGTAACCTAATAAATATAGTCGGGTTAAGATCTCGTATAAGAGAAGGTAAATGATAGAGCGCGATATCAGGCGAGTCGATAACGAACAACGGGGTTAAACCAATAGCACCCAGGAGAGCCTATCTGGAATACTCTACGGTGAATAGATCTAGTGAACAATGTTTCGCAGCGCCCGCTTAACAGAATGGCTATGAATAGCGGGTCTTTTCCGCTTTAGTCGTGCTTGGTCGAAGTCGATCAACATCGCCCGGGATAGCTCCGAATTCCACGTAATATTGGCAGGGCGAATGTCTCCGTGGACCACGCCGTACCGACCCAGTTCCTTTTGAAGCTTTCTTGCCTCACGGTAAAAGTCAACGTCACGACCCGGTATACTGTCTAAGTCATCCCCTGCCCAGGAGAGGAGTAGATAATGGACAATATAGTCCAAACCAGTCGTGATGTATGGTTCGTTTAAATTAACGCTTCCGAGACAAACAGGAATAAGACTTCCTTGAAGCGTGCTAAGAGCATCATACGCCTTAGCCTCATGCTGGAGGTAACTGACCAGACCCTTGATTGTCCCTTTCCCCACAAATGTATAGCCATAATGGGCCAGTGTCATCTTGAAGAGAATACCTCGTGCGCCGTGAAGCTTCATCAAAGGCCAGCACCCATTGTCCGGGTCATCGTTTAACTGGCTGTCTAGTAGTATTGCGACTTTTGCTTTAGAAATTGGATGAGTGCCATCATGGCTCATCTGCTGATGGAGAGCGACGTTAGGACAGGATTGATCTAACACGCTACCATTAACTACCTAAGCCAACTAGGCATTTCTGCGTACAATAGCGACGATCGGGCTCCCGCTTACGCTTACGCTCCTCCTGCGACTGCTGCTGCCATTTCGACGGAGGCGGACGTGGTGCGGGTATGACCACAGCAAAGTCTTTCCCTGGCGGGACGTGTGAGGTGCGGTTGCTAGGGTCATCCTCATCCTCTTCGGAGCTATCTGACAACGGATTATTAACTGTGTCATCCGGGTCTGCACAACTGTGCCGTAATCGACGGGATGGTCGAGACTGGTCCTCCTGAATAGGGCTGGACAGTGGGCTCGATGGGATATAGCTTGATGCCGATAGTGTTCGGCGCCGTTCCTCTGGGGGCATCTTTTCTAGGAGGTATTCTATATCAACAGCCCATGTGTGAAGTTGAGATATTGCAAGTGACCGCCACCTTTGGTCCCTTACTTCTGAATCCAAGGCGAGGAGACATAGGGCGAGGACTGATGAAATTGCTGTGTAGGAATACGGAAAGGTCTTGCCATTCTTGACTTTAACGTCTTCGACGGGTTCGGAGAAGTGGTAATATAGAGTACTCGGGTCATCTTCCTTTATGTGAAGGAATACAAATGCCTCGCCGGTTGTCAAATACCCGTATTCAACCCCCTCTCTGATCATATAGTCGAAGGTTTGTGTGATCGCAGCACCGCTAAGCTGCCTTAAGTTATAAATAGCTTTCTCCTCCTCATCGATGGGAATTTCGTGAGCCTGCACGACGTCTTCCTAAAATTTCGAAGGTCGTAGCCAACCTTTAAGTTCGCAGGCCGAAGTTTATGACTGGCTTTATATTCAATAATATAAAGCAGTGTCTCGGCTTCGCCATCTTTTCTAGATACGCATAATTGATCAGATCAAGGCCTTCGACCTGTTTGCTGTCTCGGCTCAGGCGTGTCACTCAGGGTATTCGCGTGATTTTCAAATGAGACACCCGATCCCAGAAATGGAAGTTTTGTTTTAGTATCAAGCTTCAGTAATTCTTGCAGAATAGAGGAAATATGTTCTTCAACGGCAAATCGCTCGTAGCTCATAAAGTCGAGCTCGCTGCCCAGAGATCGACGGGAAACAAGGTTACCAACAGCCTTGACACCCTCGCTGGACAAGAACGCTCCAGCAGGGGGGGAATCACTCGGATGGAAGAGAGATAACACTTTCTCAAAGAGCTCGTCGCGTAGACGGGGAAAGTCCGCCCACTTGCGAAGGGTTGTCGGACAGCAGCGGCCGGCAGGACTGGTAATCGAGCCTTTTGTGCTTTTATGCTTTGGCTGGATGCTAAGCGGTACAGCAAAGAGTTCGTGGCATGATTGAATAAAGGACTCGAAGGTGGCCGGGTTAATTTTGCCCTCTAGCGTTTGTCGAAATCGCTCTTCTCCATCAGCTCTGTCCTCTGCTTCTCGTCGAAGTCGCTCTGCTTCTCGTCGAAATCGCGCTTCTTCCTCAGCTCTGTCCTCTGCTTCCTCAGCTCTGGCCTCGGCCTCTTTTAACCGCCTTTCAAGCTCCTCCATGCTAGTTTCCATGGGTGAAATAATCTGCCAATGTTATATGGCGTTGGGGATGGAGGTGTAAGCGATCTCGCGTCCTTTTGGCCAAATGGTAGAGATCCTCTCGGCATATGACCGTTCTCTCGGGGGTATATCAAAGGTTGGCGAGACCGATTTCGCGGCTTGCAACGCCTAGGCTGGCCGTGGAGACATTCTTGCTCTGATTTTAATATTTCGATGGAGATCTCGACCCACCCACCCAGCGCGTCTTCCGGAGTCGGTAAAACCTTAAACCGCTGGAGCACTTTACCGTCACCGAGGGCATCGTTCCAGCTTCTCCAACTTGAGGATAGCGCAAAGGGTACAACAAGCTCGCTCGTTGCCCCGTCGACAACAACTATACCACCAGGCGTCAACCATTTAACACATGCCCTCTGTTGGTTGGTCGTGTCAAAGGCTCTTGGAGCCAAGGTGGTAAATGCTGGATGGCTTAATAAATTCTGCCGTCTTCTTCAAGATATGGCGCCTTTTCTTACCGTTATACAATTTCCGGACAGCCCTGGGATCCCTGATGAGATGGGGGGAGGTGTTGGCTCTAATCCGGTAGAGAACTTAGAGAACTTCTCACTTAGCCGCATAAATAGCACTTTTGCCGGATCTACCCTTCCACATGAGATTATTCAGATGATATACCGAAATTTGGGCTACCAGGATATATATCATCTAGAGGAAGTATCTGGGGGTGCGACCTGATACTAGAGTATGGTTTGGCCTTGGAAGAAAATACCTTGCTTATGGGTCATCCTTCCTCAGAGGCTCAAGGGAGGAAGCGTCTAGGAAAATCCAGTGAATCCTTTGGACTCTTCACTATCGCGCAGGCTCTATATTCAATATTTATAACTATAGTAGGATTTGAGATAATGTCGAATATAAAGATGAATCAGCCTCTCCTTGGTATAGGGGTAAACCCCTCAGGGCGTCGTATTCGGCTCTCTCAGTGGAGGTCAAAAGTTTTGGAGGAACGCAGTTTTAATATTTATCCTACGTCCAAATTGTGGTTCAGCTTTAACCACGTCCTGGACCGCAGTTATCTATGCGGCTTCAGATCGGAGTTGAATATGTTTGGGTATAAAGGTGAATTAGTAATAGCAATATCGCCAAAGCAACTCAGTGGCCTGCGACTGGTATCAGATAGCGAGGGTTTTATAGCTTTACAAGTAAAGAACACCTTCTGGGAAGAGCATTGGCACGGATCTACCCTCGACTCGGATGACCTGGTATTTGCTCAGATTGAATGGCCCGTCGGTTACACTGTCAGGATTGTCGCCTCATTTGATGTATGTATTTCCTTCCTCTTCTACTTAATATATAGGGCTGTTACTAATCTCAACTAGGCCTTCAAAATTCACGAAGTATCTATAGATCATAGTGCGAGTCTGCCTCAACACCAATCTATGTCGTGGAAATCTAGGCTGCCGCCTAACGACTTAATACCAGTCGTTCTAACAGGTGGAGTCTCTGTTAACGACATGTTAGTTACCTATATTAATGACTACTAACCGCGATTTAGCAACGACGCCGTAGAGGGGTAGCGGAGCGCCAAAGACTACACATTGTGCTGCATGTGCTTAGTAAACAACTGACACAAGTGTGTCAGTTGTTTACTAAGCTAATATCTGTTGTAGCACAACGGGGTCTGGCCCGGGGAGATTTCGGCCTAGTCTAGTAAACTAAAAAAAAAGTCCTAGCTAAGGCGTTACATTCACAAGTTGATATTGTATATCTTGCCAAGACAATATTCTATAAGAAAGCTCACCGCTCCTGAACTTTGGACGCCTTTCTGCCTTTATTCACACCCATGCTCAGCCTAATAATTTATTGGCTCTTCATCCTTCTCATTCCTGAGCTTAACAGCGTCAAACATCGCCTTGCCAATGCAATAGTTAGGCATAGGACATATAATAGAAGGATTGTGTTAAATAGCAAGTTGATAGATTTTTCTTCGATACTCCGTCAGTACTCCGTATAATCATCAAAACTAAGAATACTAGGAGGATAGGGCTTGGCAGGGCTTCCCGTGCTTGAGCCTCAACCGACAAAGCGGAGCTAAAATGCCCGCTAGCCCCACTCTCATTTTCTTTTTCGAGAGCCCTATTATCACGTATCGTGGCTACTCCGTAGTGCATGGATACTCAGTCGCGCTACAGGACTTTGTATCCCTGGACCACTGGATAAAAACCAGAACAACCAACATTTCATACCAGGACGTAGGACGTATTTTTTGCGGGGCTTAACGAATGCATGCTAATGTTTTACTTCGTACCTTGAATATCAATAAACTTCGCCATCGCAGATAGCACGTGACCCCTGGTGGGGCATATTACTTTAACATCTTTATTTATTGGCAATTCCCAACACTTCAAATATACAACTATAGGCGCCAACCGCTTGTAAAAAAGTCATCAATTCGAAGATCAGCAAAAATGGAGAGATACGAGGTGAGCACCGTTAGAAAAAAGTGTGTACTATATACTAAGTGAATATAGGAAGCTGTCCGCTGCTTAAATAGCCGACGAGCACGCGCGAAGTCTAACTTAGATGACATGCGGGGCTCGGATGATATGGTGAAATGGCTGAAGCTTCTCGGACACTCGGTACGTTTATACAACTCTTTTCCCCAGCTTTGCTAAAAGGAGATAGGTTGAAGATCTGAATCGCCTAAATGCCATTCATATTGCAGGAACGAAAGGGAAAGGGAGTACCTGTGCATTTGTCGCGTCGTTCCTCAAAGAGCATAGAAATAACACCGGATATCCACGAAAGATTGGGCTATACACATCGCCACACATAGGAAATATACGCGAGAGGATTTGTATTAATAACGAGCCAATATCGCAAGAACTTTTCACCTTCAGGTTCTTCGAGATCTGGGATAAACTACCTAGCGAGGTAACAGACACTCTAGATATCCCCCGATATCTCCAGCTTCTGGCCCTTCTCTCTTTTCATGTCTTCATTAAGGAAGGTGTTGATGTGGCGATCTACGAAACCCATCTTGGTGGGGAATTTGATGCAACAAATATTATTAGCGCACCAACTGTAACGGCTATTACATCAATCTCAATAGATCACCGTAACTTACTTGGACCAACGATCGAGGATATTGCGTGGCACAAAGCGGGAATATTTAAACCGGGAAGTGTTGCACTTTCTACTCTTCAGGAACAAGCAGTTGCAACGGTCCTCCAGCAGCGAGCTGCTGAAAAAGGAGTGGCACTTAAGTTTATTGGCCTTGATAGTGATATTCCGGCTAGCGCGGTAGCTCTGAAGCCAAAGGTGCAAAGATTTAATTGTTCTTTGGCTCTTGCAGTACTTCGCGCTTGGTTATCTGCGACGCTACCTCTAGAGCAAAGCTGCGTTGATAATGATATCGTTTCTGGTATTGAGAACTTTTATTGGCCAGGGCGATATCAGCAAATCAACGATCAAAATTATCAGTGGTTCCTTGATGGTGCGCACACTGAGTCAAGTTTATGTTACGCGGTAGAGTGGTTCGCGGAGAGAGCCAGGGAACTCCAGGAGTGAGTATGCCCGATCTGAAGGATAGGGTTTATACGTTAACTCTCCTTCAGCATTCTCCCTCCTACGCGGATTCTGGTTTTCAGCCATTTTTCACATCGAGATGGTATAGCTCTTCTACGTAGTATTGCGAAGTCTCTACTTGATAAAGATATTCAAGTACAACATGTTATTATAAGCTCGTATGATGAAATGCGAGATGGCCCACCCAGGATTGGTATTCATACGTTAACTAGTGACATATTATAAAAAGCTAACTTATTCCTCAGACCGAAATTTAACCAAGCGCTTCTCTCAAGAAAAACAAGAAAGTTATGCCGAGTTTTGGAGAACATTTGATCCAACTGCAACAGTATCGTGCGAACGTACAATTGAGGAAACCTTGCATCGAGCTAGGCGGATCGGAGATCTCAGCGATGGCATGCAAGCCTTAGTTACAGGAAGTCTACATCTGGTCAGTGGTCTGCTCTATCTCTTAGAGACTGACCATCTGATATCGCATCCACCAATGAGGGCTCAAACCAGATTAGAGCAAAAGAAGCTCGATGATATTAGAGCAGGTTGCAGCTAGTTGGTGTACTTAGTTGGCCCTTTCCTTAGGTCGTTTATACCTACCCGTTTTAACTATATAACCAAGAGGTGTGATGTTTACATCTTTCCGGGAGGCATCTCGGGATATCAACTATTTAGATGCGGTATATGATGGGCTAAATGAGATATTAGGGATGATTGAAATGCAAATTACGTTGCTGGAAGGTACTCTTCAGTATGTCTACCAAAAGCTTGCGGAATTCTACGCTGGTCGATAGTGAGCACAGCCCACTCACTCCTACAGGGCCAGCTTTCGATAATGCGAACGATCCTAGGGACACACCGACTCAACTCCGCCATACAAAAAAGGGAGAAGGCAATTGGCTCGCCCCTTGAAACTTTCACTGTTGTTAAGTTCGACGCGAAATTGAGCCCAGAAGAATCCCACGGTTCATTACGCCCCAAGGGAGAGGCCAATAGCCGGGCCAGCCAGAGAAAGAAAAGGCTACCTTCTGGTTTCCGAATATAACAGGCCTGCGATTCTCTGTGTGAAAGCAATCTTGACATACCGTAACCTGGAAAGGATCCAACATGAGGACGTGCAAAGAATTCTATAGGAGCCCGGACTTCCTACGGCCACGGTCGCTCAACTAGAGGTAATTTTACGGCATTTAAAGTGGAAGCAAACCAGTGGAGGGAATAGAATCTTTCCCGGAACTTGTCAACCCTATGGGCCCGGAAATTGTGGAAAAGGAGAAAATGAAGTACCGCCAACGCATATAGAGTGAACCTGAATTCAAATTTAAAGAGTCGCAAGAGAAGTTCATTGCTAGATTTTAGTTATGATATTCTAGTAGGCTAAATGAGATTGTCGAAAAGACCCCAGGCTAACCTGGACAATTAGTTAGTTAAGAGAAGAGATTAAGAAGCCAAGTCTTGGAGAAATAATCAGAACTGAGCATGCTTGTTTATCTTGACGCTCCCCTGTGGGACCAAAGGTTAGTTAACTACCTAACTAGCAACTTCGTGAGGTTAGAAGCTCACTCCACGATCCAATATTAAGCATATAGGGACTAGTCTTGCAGACTGCGTTGCTGCTCCTGCTCGTCGAGAACTTGCGAGGACATCGAGTTATGGGAAACCAAGGCCAAGGAGAGCCTTCCTCCTACCAACTAAAGAAAACATTGGCCCTGGGGAACATACCTCACTACTATCTAAGTATCTACAGGTCGCCCTGTTTTTGGTCTCACGCCAGTGTGAGATGGCAACCCCAATACTGCGTCATCCGGATCTGAGCTTCCCTAACATCCTTCTTAGCCCTGGAACAAACAAGATAGAAGGAGTAATTGACTGGCAGGACGCATCTATTCTTCCACTTTTCATACAAGCAGGCTACCCCGCCTTTTGTGAACACAATATTTCCCAAGTCCAGTCTTTAAGAGAACCAACTTCTCCCGAAAACTACGAGGAGCTGAATGAGGTGGACAGAATGAAGGTAGATATAAAGCTCCATTTGGAAAAGGCCAACTTATATTACTATGCTGCTACCGGACTTGAGAATGGTTTGCACCTGCGGGCACTGCGTTTGCCTGGCATTTGGATGATACAGTACCTTATCTCTCATGCCGGCTACCCATGGGATGCTGACCTGATAAACCTCAAAGCAGCTCTAGTTGGGCTCACCAAAATCTGGGATGGAATTATATCCGACCCATGCCCGATCTCTTTTTTCCCTAAGGATGAAAAGACAATACTAAATGATGCTGCCGAGTGGAGGGAATGTGAAGAGATACTTTTGAATATTCAAGAGAATATTGGGATCGAGAAGGCGGCACGCATCCAGATGATTTTGAACATGCTTCTGATATGGCACACCGGTTTCGGGTACAGATATATACCAACGCTGAAGAGCAACTTGGAAAGCTGTTTTGGAAATCTTGGATATTCAAGGATGATAGTGACAACTCTCCTCCCCCTGTACTCTGATCTCAAGGTTCTGACTTCTACATACTCTCCCTTGTACGATAATGTGAGGAATAACACTTGTGATGGGTCAGGGACCCTCATCTCCCGAAAGTTAAATAGTTTAAATCTTAAACCAAACCTTATTTCTTCTATCTTCTAGGTCTGTTAGAAGGTACTCCGTACGGACGGACTACTTTAAAAGGAACATATAAGGAGGGAAATAAAGGTAGCTGATAACCGAGAGTATTTGATAGTTAAACCTGACTCTACAGACTAATCGCCCAAATCGTAACAAGTAGATTCAAAAAACCGACCCGAAAGGGAACAAAAGAAATTCATCAGGGGCCGTAACGCTAAATGCTCCAGTAGTTAAGTGAAACCATGAGCCTGTGCTCTCATAACAGTTGGTTAGTTGGCTGTTTTGTATTTTTCTGTTGCTTCGTTGGTTTTTCTTTTCTTTTTCTTTTTTTGTTTTGCCCTGCCAGTCCCGTGAGCCCATCCCTTCCGTCTAATCCAACCGTCTGTCTGACAAACCAGTTGACCAGCCAGCCTCTGTGAGCCCCGCCATCCCTGTTGTACACTGCCCTGTCCAAATAAAATGCTAGCCAACCGAGAGTAATGTAGAAATGACCGGATCGAAAGGAGTGAAAATAAAGAACAGAGGAAAAAAAAGCTAGAGCGAGACACTGGGAGTGAACGTAGGCAGAATAGGTTCACGGATTCGAGGCTTGGTATTGTCAAAAACGGTAGGTATTCTCAAGCAAAGTTGCGAGAAAGGAAAGGAAAAGAAACAGTTTGACAATGATATACATCGAAAGTAAACAGAACAGAAGCGTACTGGAGAAGCCGAAGAAAAACGAGAAGATAAATGCTCGTAAACATTCTCATAAAAAAGGAGAAAGTAAAAAAGAGGAAAGTAATCATGTACAGTGTGAGGAAAAAGAAAAAGGAAGTAAAGAAATCGAGGGCATTACCTTCATTATCAGTGCGTGTGCAAGGAAATAGGAGAGAGAAAAAAAGTGTTTGTGTCCATACAACGCCATTGTCCTGGGTAGACTGTAGAGACACCGAAACAAAGTCAAAGAAGAATAAAGTACAATGTTCGAGGGAGAAAAGTCCCACTCGAACATTCAACGGAAACAGAATGTGAAGAAAAAAGGGAAGTAAACAAATAAAGTCAGTTCATCTGTAGATGAGTACCAGCTCAAAAAGAAGAACCCGAAGGCAAGGCAATGCACATGCTTGCTAGATCATGGCTGGGACAATCCGAATTATCAAGGGGATGTAATGAAATGAAATAAAAAAAGAAAAAGAAAAGAAATTAATCTCTCTGCATCTTCGAAAGGAAGGGGAAGAAGGAAGAGCAACAGGGGGCAGGTTGGTGACGGCCAGTTGAGCTTAGCTGTTGGCATCATCACGCCTGGACCTGTTGGAGGTGCGCTTGGCCAGCTGTTCTCTATGGTACTGACGAAGATGCTCAATAAGATGGTCTTCGCGAGTGAAACCGTAGAAACCCTTGCGGTTGCAGCCTGATTTAGGACAATCCGTTTTCGTCGGGAAGTGGATTGATTTTTGATGTCGGCTTAAGTCAGCAACCCGGCTGAACGAGCCTTCACAGTTCTTGTAGAGGCAGATAAATCTCTGGGTGGATCTAAATTGGTGGCAGCATGGGTTAGTTTGCGTGTTTCAAGGGTAAAGTGGTTGATGAGGGCAGTGTGGGGTTGGGGTTGCTACGTACCTTTCTGCAGCCGTTGACTTGGGACTGGAGGGAAGGGCAGCCATGGTCTGGCTATCAAAGACGTAACCATGATTGGACGAAGTGGAGAAACTTTCAGACCGACCCTGCGTCGAGCTACGTGGCTCGTAATCGTAGGTAGAGTCATACTCGTGGGAGCTCTTTGGTGAGTGGCATGGCTGCATGTTGTTGTAGAGTGTAGATGCTGAGCTGTATGATGTGGATATGGATAGATTGCTGTCTGTCGAGCTGGAGTAGGTCATAGGAGGAGCCAAAGGAGAGAGATAACCTGGCTGTGGCCAGCTTGAAGTAGTGTAGGTATTATTATCTGGGGTTTCTCCACGGCTGGAAGGTTGGTAGGTAGGCTTCCTTTGACGGTGAGGGATAGACATTGTCTGCGTAGTGAAGGTTGGGACAGACAGTTGGTGTGTCAAGGTCAAGCCGTAGACAGGATAGTAATGAGTTAGAGCAAAAGAAAGCTTCAAGAATATTATATGTGATATCTTTGAAGTTGTATGGTGAACGTAGATGGGAATGGGGATGAAGAGAGGGGGGTCACTGAGGATATTATATAACCCTTCAGGTACTAGTGAGAAAAGGAGGCGAGCTTCACTTAACACAAGAAGTGGCAGCCTTTACGACCACACGTGACAAGGGAAGGTTGAAGAGGGAGTGAGTGCAGGGAGTTGTAGATCCTTAGATAACCTAAGCAAGAATGCAAGACAAGAATAATGATGCCCATCAAGTGTTTCACAGCCTCAGCGTGTTAACGAGCTGGCTCGAGGGGTAAACGACGAGGGGAAGATGGGTTTGATTGAAACAAGTGCAAAGAGTGAAGCTTGCGGTTATGCTGCCCCCATGCGCTTGGAAAACACCCAGTAGATTGGTCGGCCAGATAACTCGCTGGTCCAAGGTGGCACGATTATATGAGTGGATGGCAAGTGTTCCTCTGTTTTGAAAAAAAAAAAAATGAGAATATCAAAACACGAAAATAAAAACGAAAATAAAATAAAATAACGAAAAAAAGGAGCACACTTTGCACGTGGAAGGGAGAGTTATGGGAACACAGCCTCTCTGTAGCAGTACGAGAGAGGAAATGACGTTGGGAGGAGGGGCGGAGACCAAAGAGGAAAGGGATTTGATAGATAACGACGAAGAAGTGAAGCAAAGATGGTATTTGGCCGTAAGCGAATACCAGCTCGGTACCGATTGGGGATAAGCCAAATAGCAACGGCAGCAGGAGAAGGCAGCCGAGCTGAGTATGAAGTAATAAGAGCAGCCTCTTAAACAAAGGAATGGCGGTACAGCCAGTGCCCGCTTCGACCGGCAATCGGCGCCGGAAACCAGACATCAGAGGGAGAGACGTAGAATAGCCGGAGGGGTCACAGGAGTGACTTTGAGTCCCACAGCGGGCAAGGCGGAGGAGACTTTAGAGAGACTTTGGGTGGTTTTACAAACGAACATATGCAGTGATAAGAAAGGAGGAGGAAGATATGGAGATCATGTTCGCATTGGCAAAGGGCTGGCGTAGACGGGAGAGATAACTCCACGGAGGTCGACTGGCCATCGAGATAGGAGAGGATGGGATGGTGTGTGTGCGTGTGCGTGTGAGTGTGTATGTAAGAGAGACCGACCAGCTGCTCAGCCCTCCCATCCATCTCCCCCTTCGCCTCATTCCGGTAACTAAGCCAGGCCAACTAGCCCATGAAATTCACCTGATACGGACTCTTATTGCGGTGAAGAAGAGCTTTCGTAAACATCAATGACGGGGCGGGCCGACAATGGAGCCTGAAGATGAGGGATATTTCCCCCTCCATCACAGCGATTGTTTGCGAGCGCAAAGGATGAGTGGCAGACCGGGTGGATGCAAGATGTTGTGGTCGTTTTGGCTCTTCTTCCTCTCGTTGCCCCACAAGACAGACTGCTGTTCCTTTTTTAGGGCCGTTTAGGCCATGTCGACAGGCAGGAAAAAGAAACGGGACGAGGATCCCCTGCCACTCAACCCTCCTTCAGCTCTGACTGGCTGGAGAATGTTCCTTGACCAGTCAATCAATAACGGGCTTGCTGTTTAATAATAACCCTGCAATAGAGTTGTTACCCGTGTAACTTGTAACTAAATCGTGCGACCTGTCGACTTGGTTAGCCAAGCACGGAGTATATTCTGGTACGGCTGGTGGTTATTTACATGGTTACAGAGCGTAATCAGAGTGTGAGGTGTATACGGCGTACCATCCAGGCGTCGGGCAGATGCTGTGCAGCGTTCGCTATCAAGCATCAAGCATCGTTGCCGTCACCAGCGTCACCTACTTGGAGTGTCTTCCGTCTCGCCAGGTACGTGGCCGTGCAGGCATTTCAAACACGGCCGCCTCGGTCTCGCGAATTTGCCCTTGTCACCACCACCACCGTCATCTGTCTCTGCTGTCTTGTCTCTGCTGCCCCCGTCTCTGCTGTGTCAACGAGTCCCCGGCGTTGCTGTCGTTGCCTCCATCTTCATCTTCGTCGTCGTCGTTTTCCTCTTTTGGCAAAGACCGAAGCACCATCCTGCTTATCTAAGCGACCTTCCCCCTTTGGTCTCTGCTTCTTCTGCTTCTGCTTCTTCAACGTCCAACGTCAGGCATCATCAACATCATCCTCAGGGCGACCAGCATCGCCCATCCTTCTCCCACTCGCTTCCAGCCTGCGTCTCGTCTTCTGTTGGCAGTGTAAAGGGTAAAGGACCCCTAGCTTCGTCGATGAACAGAAAATGCCGCAGACCAGCCTGGCGTGGCAGGGTAGGGCGAGGCGGACTCCAGCTTTCGGCCTCGCTTGGGATAACAGGACTGACGGACTGACAGACGGAGTGACTGGCTGACCGACCCATCTCGAGAATCAAAGTTGATAGATAGAGAAAAGAGAGAACTCGAGACCATACAGACTCCTTCGTGCTGCTTCTACTGGCACAGCCTTTGCAACCATCTCCGTCTCCGGCGTGCAAACGCTCGTTGGCTCGCACATGCAAAACGACTTCCAGGTATCAGGCAGGCAGGCCTCTACACGAAGCACCCAAAACCAAAACGTAAGGAGGGCGTCAAGGCATCCATCTCATCAGGGGGAATCAACCAGAGCAGCCCGTCTCCCAATAATAATAGCTTTTCGGTCCAGTTAATTGTTTTTCTTTTTCACTTTTTTTACGCGGCAGTCCAAAGGCTATCAAAGCAACCAATAGAGCTGGTTGATACACAGTAAGAGATGGCAGACATCAGACATGAAACATTAGGAACGAGAAGAGACTTGCTGGCATCAGCGGTCTTATAAGTTATTTAACATGTCTCTTCTCTTCTCTACACCCGTCTAATCAGTTACTGCTTTCTCGTGGAACAGTCGGCTCTTTATCCTCTTCCTTTTGCTGCCCTGCTTTCTTGATGCCCAACCCGATCACTCATTATTAATTTCACAGAGTGACGGTTTCAAACCAATAACCAGTAAACAGGGCGACCAACTCGGCCAACCAGTGCAATAAACACACGTTGCCATCTAGGACTGGATCATGAGACTCCAAGAAGCGAATAAGGCTTCTTGTCTGTATTATTTTATTTTTGGCGAGGTCAACTCAGTAGTTGGCTACTTGTTACTCTTTCTCTAGCACTGCCTCAAGACCCTTGCATGCCAACTGACATGAGGGTAAATTCCGTAAGGGTAACTAAGCACTGTACCTGGAGGCCAGAAAAGTCTCGAAGGACTCTCCCGCCTTGATTTCGTTTTAGCGGGTAAGAAAACGAAGTTCTCCTTGGAGACAGCCTCAGCTTTTGCCGATGACCCGTATCTTCCTCAGTACCCCAGCATTTACTTAAGTTATGGAGTACATCACACTAGCACTGCCTCCCTGGTGCTAATCATGACTCTGGCTGCGCTGGAACCCCCACAAGAGAAGTATTCGAGAAGAAGCGGAGACCAGAAAACACGAAGAGGACCGGGGGTTGTTCTGCAGGTCAGATGGCCCTGTTGCGAGGGAATTGAAGTATTGGCCAAGTAAAGACGGAGACCAGGGAAAGAGGCCGGAGAAGCGAAAGAAAGAAAGTCAGAAGGGGTAAAAGAGAGGCAAAGATTGCCGGTTTGCGCCAAATACACTATCGAAGAGACTCAGCAGACGTAGTTAACAAATTAAAATGACATGACACCGGGAAAGAAGAAGACAGACAAGAATCAAGAATCAAACAGGTGAATAAACTCCCTCCCAGCCCGGTTCCAGTCCCAGGTAACTAAAGAATTGCCTATCATTTCACTGACTCATTCCCCATTGCCTTTCATCCAACAAATAGAAAACAAGAAGCTAAAAAGAAGAGAAAAACATGAAGTTGGGGAAGAGAGTGAGGTAAGTAGGTCGTGGTTATGTGAGTGCGAGAGGATTAGGAATATAGAGGACCAAAAGCAGGACTGATGGAGCAGAAGTAGATTAGGGAGAGGCAGGGTAGTAGTACTCCATGGAGGAATGTGCATTTGTACTTCGACAGAATCAACTTGTCATTGTATTTTAGCTGACGCTGACAGCGGGCCATGCAACTGTAGTTTTTTACAGATCATCTTCAAGATACTTGTAGACAAATTTGAAATCACCTTTTCGTCGATTCATCCTATTATCAGTCACGATATTATTAGTATATGCTGTCTGACGTCTGCCGTGGGACTGGTAACTGGGAGCCAGGTGCCGAAACTGGGTACACAACAACAAAGACAAAGAATGGGGAACGCGTATGACCTACCAGGTGCTTTCATAGTCGAAGAACCGATAAGTGCCCTGTTCATATTCCTCGGTGATGTTCTTTGGTTCCTCGTGGCGCTGGAACCAAGTCTGGTACAGCTTGTGGAAGCGCCAACTTTGGTTCTTAAGGGCCTTGGCGGCCAGGTACTGCTGATACGTGGACTGACGGTAGTAGAAGAGATAGAACAGCGTGTCTGTATCTATTCTACCAGTCTCGTATAGTCGTGGATCGTCGAAGATGGGTAATGTCTCCTGAGGGTAATAAAGTGGCGTTGTGTATGGTGTCTGAGGCTTGTAATGACGGGGTTTCTCCGCATCTCCTGGCTCTGGGCATGTACTATGTGAGGCTACCAATAATCGTTGTACAGACGTTGACTGGGGAGCCGTCGGCCTCGACTTCGTCACCTCGAAGGAGTGAATGAGATCTTGGAGGCCGGGGGGAAGGTGATATACTGATTCTTCAGGGGCTGGCTCTTCTCTACTCTTCCCCTTTCCTTGGCCATTCGTCACTGTACGGTCCTTATTAGAGCCCGATGCGGTTCCAGAGGGGGTTGTTGCGGACGTTTCTATTTTCGACATTGCGGGTGTCGGAGGCATCGTTCCCGGCCTGCTGGCTGCAGTCACGCTCGGACTTAATGTAGGTGACTTTGATTGACTCCCTGACTCGTCCGCGCTGCCGGCAGAGGACATGAGCCGTTGTACCTGCACCGGCTGTGCAGGCTGGACCATAGGTGATGCTGTTGATGACGTCTTGGAGGCAAGCTGTGCTGCTGATACGGCGGGGCTTGCGCCAGGCGGTGGTGGGAGAGGTGCGATTCCAACACCTGCCTTGTCACTGGCGGCGGCGGCGGCAGCGGCAGAGGCATATTTGAGAGTCTCTCCGGGTAATCGTGCCGGAGGGGGTGCAGGCTTCATCGAACTTGTTGACGATGACGAAGGGCCATTGAGGTGAAGCGTGGCAAGGACGGGTAGAGGGGATTTCATCTGCGTCGATGGCCGTCGTGCAGGAACTGAATCCGACTTGCTCTTGCTGGGCTGCCGGGATTCTACGTCGTCTTCCTGTATTGATTGCGTGTCTTGTGATGATACTCGGTCGTTGTCGTTGTTCATGCCGAATTGGACTTCTTCGTCACCTAGCGGCAGGTCATCGTAGATAGTCTCGTCCTCTCCACAAAAGTCGGGGTTGTGACCGTCCTCAGCATAGTACTTGATCGCTTCTTGAGCATCGAGCACTTGTTGTGTTTCAACATTGCCGTTCTGTAAGGATCGTAAGAGTAATTCCAGCTTCCCAACATGCCATTTATGCCGTTCCGATAACCGTTCAATATCCGCTAATCGGTTCGATTTGGCGAGGTCCTTCTTGCCCTTTTTCATTGACGCTTGTATGGACTCCTCCTCCGCTTCCATGGCTTCTATCTTTTGCTGTAGAATGTCAACCGTTAAGGAGAGGAAATCACACGTGTCAGCTTTCTCTTTTTCCTTGGGATCCAGGCGCGCGGCAGCCGAAAGCCCCTCTTTCGAGTAGGCCTTGGTCTTCATCTCCTTCTCTACGGCCTTGAATTGTTCCATACACTAGATTCTGAGTATCAGTACCATCACCCTAACGCTGACAAGGGCAAGAAAGGGGAATGTGTAATGCGCACTGTTTCTATGGCTCGCCGTTGTTCCAGCAGTGGGCTTTTGTCCTTGACCTCATTCCCGGCAGCCCAGGTTTTGATCTGGTCTCTAAATCGTTGCAGTTTCTTGATCTCTCGTTTAAGATTGTCCTCGAGCTTGTCTCGTTGGGCGGCATTGCTGGAGCTCCGGATCTTGTCGTATATGCCCTCGAAGGACTGTATGCCCTCAGAAACCTTCTTGAAGGTTTTGTCAATCTCTTGCTGCGTTTTTCGGGAAGTCATGATGATGTCTTCATAACCTGGCTCTAAGGCGCACTCTATTTGAAGCTCAAGGTAGTTCTGCGTGTGCGTGTGTGCAGACAGCAAACGAGTGGTACAGGGTGTGGATGAGGCCGTCAGAGATCAACTCGTTGCGAGGGAAACGGCCACGAAATCGAGCAGCTTCGGTGTAATGCTGGGACAATGCTCTCCGGTTCGCGTAGACCGGTATGGTGCGGCTGTGTGTGAATTCAGCTGAGCGAGATGGTGGGTGCAAGGTGTGAGATGCAAGAAGCTCTTCCGTTACTTTCGAACTGCTTCATCTTCATCTTCATCTTCCATCAAGAAGCTGCGCCAAGAGAAATAACGCCAAGAGCCTAGGGAAGCCGAAACTAACGGAAGAACTAAGTGCCGATCACGTGAAAGAGATCTTCCATCCAGGTAATTTTCAGCTTCATTTCATTTTCTCTTCTCTCGTCCACTTGTCCAACAGCATCTACAGCATCTACAACATTATGACGGCACTTGGCTGGCTTACCAGGCGATTCAGATGCCGTGACTGCCGTGTACCGTGTGCCCAACAGTTACAGTGGCTTAGACGGATACTCAGCTAACAGATCGACATAAGGACGTGAAGGAGGCAATCAAATATGCAAGCAGGTAGCCGCCGGGCAAACTACAGAAATCCCCTCTCGGATTCATAAGAAGCAATCAGTCCAATATGCAATTCCCTTCCTGATACGGTGCGCCCCATGCTAAATACGAGAAATCAATGATACAGTGCAGCCGCAGATAGTTCCATGCGGTCTTCCGTAGGGCATTGATTCCCTTGTTTATACATGACGCGTTATCCCAGTACGGCCGATAGATTGACTACAACGACTGCTCAGACTACTTTCTGAGATACTAGCCCAGGCTGTGCCACCTCGGAATTTGGAATTTGTCTGAGAATGAGTTGCCGTATCTCAGATGTATCGGAGCTTATACGAAGTTTATACAGTACAACAGAGTACCTCATACCTCTTTCGGCCTTTGGTCTCAAAATATTTTGCGTGGGGGCTCCTTCTTTTAGAACATCTAGAGACACGTATAGAGCAGCCTCTTCTGTCCTCCATTGACCGTAAAGAGCCTCGCCTATGAGACTCACATGTAACTGCCCACTGTACATCAACTCATCAACTGGCTGAGCATCTTCGCTGACTAATGGTGCAATTTCTTATATAAATCTGGTATGGTTCATACACTTACGACAAGAAAAAGACATAAGCACTTCCATAAATGTAATATGAAATAGCCGTGATACTTTCCCCCTAGGATTTCCGCTCGTGGCAAGAAAGATGAAAGGTGTGACATGCCGTTATCCCCTCACCAAAGTCCAGCCCTGGGAACACAGCCGGTGTAGCACATCTTGACTAACTACTTCCGATAACCCCCCAACCCATTTGCTCTAGCGATCTTACAAAGGGTGACATCTGCCTCGGTTACTGTTGACAAGCAACTTGTTTCGTCGATTGGCCGTGGAGTGCTGGTGTTTGCCGCTGTTGGGCCAGATGATACCCAGAATGATGCAGATACCCTAGCGGCCAAGTTGTTGAAGCTGAAGATGTGGCCCGATGAAACTGGGGCAAATGTACCAACCCTCCTTTGATGTACACCCCAAATCGGACCTATAATTATAGAAGTGCTGATATAGCCTCCGTTGCCGATCTTTAGTGGAAGAAGAATGTCCAAGACATCCAGGGGGAGGTCCTTTGCGGTACGCTGTTACATCCATTTACTCATCTTATCGAATAGTTACCAAGATCGACACCTCGTTTATCCTCTCCAAGACTAATGCATATGTTCACTTGCCGAACAGTGTCACAATTCACGCTGCTTGCTACTTTGAAAAAAGGCAATAAGCCAGACTTCCACAAGGCAGCAGATCCAAAGACGGCGCGAGATTTATATGAGTACTTTCACTCCAGGGTGCAGAACCTGTACACTGCAGATCGGGTAAAAGACGGAGTCTTCCAGGCCATGATGGAGGTAGGTTTAGTAAACGATGGACCGGTATGTATCTGTATCCCCCTTTGCCTTTGTCCCTCCATACGTCTATAATGCTGGTACTAAGGGTGTTTAGGTCACTCTTGAGATCGACACAAACCCAGCAAAGAAGGGAGACAGCGCCAGCAGCAGTGCCAGTGCTAGTTAGACATCTCATCGTCTGTCATATCTTAGAACTGTTTGCTGTATATAGGTAATAGACCAGATATCCGGGTCGTTTTCCCAAAGCGGAACCAGGGCTTAGGGCTTGAGACGGCCGTTCTTAGCGCGGGGGTGTTTGCACTGTTTGACTCCCGCGCGGGTCGGCGAAAGCGTAGAAGGTTCCTGAACTTCCTTTGCTTCTTCTTCTTCTCCTTCTTGCTTCCACTTTCGCTTTCTTCTTCGCCTCTTCACTTGCTCACTTCCGGCTTCATTTAAAATTTGATATCAGAACCTTGCCCTGTACTAGAAGATAGTTATAAAAATAGACAGACCTATTCGTTGCAATTGTGCTTAGCTGAGCAACCATGGCTGAAACTTCAGGTACGCTACATAGAGGATAGTCCATTACCACCCAGAGCATATTGCTAACGGATACTGGCCCCTAGGAGTTCGCCCGCGTGTGTATTTCGATATTGAGATTGGTGGAATACCAGAAGGAAGGGTTGTCTTTGAGCTGGTAAGCTTCACAAACCCTTGCCGAGCTTGGTTTTCGACGTCGAGGGGACTTCATAACTAACTGGTGGCCTCTAGTTCAACGATGGTTAGCATCCAGCTGTCTATTCAGAGAAACAGTGCAAAAAAAACTGACAAGAGACAGTTGTCCCCAAGACCGCAGAGAACTTCCGTGCCCTCTGCACCGGTGAAAAGGGAGAGGGCAAGTCCGGAAAGCCATTGAGTTACAAGGGTGCGTATACCAACGTTATTGCTTCGGCACCCCGGGCTGTAGTGAAGCTATCTCTAAGCTTGCTCGTATTCTAGGATCTATCTTCCACCGAATTATCAAGCAGTTTATGATCCAGGGTGGTGACTTCACTGAGTTTAACGGCACCGGCGGAGAGTCGATCTATGGCGAGAAATTCGACGACGAGAACTTCGAACTCAAGCACAACCGTCCATTCCTACTCTCAATGGCTAATTCTGGACCCGGAACCAATGGAAGTCAGTTCTTTGTTACCACTGTTCCAACCCCTCACCTTGACGGAAAGCACGTCGTCTTCGGAGAGGTAATCAACGGCAAGGGTCTTGTCCGCAGAGTGGAACAACTCCCCACTAGCCCAGATGACAAGCCGCATTCGGAAGTCAAAGTTGTTGCATGTGGCGAAATCACGGGCGAAGAATATGAAACCGCTACGAAGCGTGCCGTCGACCCAACTGGGGACAAATACGAAGATTATCCGGAAGATAACAACCAAGAGTTCACGGGCCCTGAGTATTTCAAGATTGCCACTGAACTCAAGGAGTTTGGCAACACTGCCTTCAAGTCCGGCAATGTGCAGTTAGGCCTGGAGAAATATCAAAAGGGCCTGCGCTACCTCAATGAGTACACCGAACCTGCTGAAAACGACCCACCAGAGCTTGCCTCACAGATGGTGGCTCTCCGATTTGCTCTCCACTCCAACTCCGCCCTCCTTGCAAACAAACTGAAACGCTTCAATGACGGCCGAGCTTGGGCAGGATACGCTCTTGACCAGGCGGATTTTGCCAAAGCCAAGGATGCAGACCGGGCAAAGGCTCACTACCGACGAGCCATTGCCCTCGCTGGGTTGAAGGAGGAGGACGATGCTCTCAAGGAACTAGAAACTGCTGCCAAATTTGCGCCCAACGATGCTGGAATCGTTGCTGAGATCTCTCGTGTGAAGAAGAGCATTACCGAGCAGGATCGCAAGGCTAAAGCCGCTGCGAAGAAGTTCTTCTCCTGATCTCAAGCAAGTACGTGATATTCGACTTAACTTATCGTATACAAAATACGAAATGCAAACCAAGTGATGTACGCCAATTAACGACATTTTTAACCCCTCTTTATGTTAGAAAAAGAACAAAGCGTGTAATTTAATTACGTTCTTGCTTTTTCACCACTCCCTGGACCCCCTTTTTTTTTTGCCAGTTGGTTTGCTCATGAAGATGGGAGAGCTGGAGCCGGAGCCTGTGGCGTTTGCCTTTTTTTCGTCCACTACATTTCAAAATGTCTCTACACCAGCATGTCGATGCTGAATCATATCACAACTGGGAGACCACGCAGTTTTATCCTTGACAATAATGCTCAATGGCATGGCCCCTGAGTGATATAGCATCATACATACTATGCTCTAACAGCAGGGGCAAGATAAAGAACAATAGAACACGAGATTTTTGAAAGTGATAAGAAATAACTCGATAATCAGTTGGTAATTGATTACGATTGCGGCTTGGATATTAATTAGCTAACCCTTGCGATCACTAGTGAAAGCACAGCTCCCTAGATCCCTCTTCTCTGGAACAACCTCAGGCCGAATATCAAAGTCGAAAATATCCATGGGCACTCCCATGGTCGTACATGCATTTGGAATATCCACCAGCCCAGCAATATGCCCCTGAACTGGTGCACAGCTCAGCAACAAATACACCTGTTCATCCGAATACCCGAATCTACGCAAGTACTCAATCACCCTTCTGCACGTCTCCCTATACGCAACAGTAGCATCCAGATGGTGCTGTTTTCCATTATGATCGACACTGAATCCTTCGAAGGTCAGATACCTGCCTGGTCCGAACTGAGGTTCGACTGGACCTGGTATGAACATGGGTGATTTCATAGCCATTTGTGCCATGCCGTTCTTGATCACGCTGAGTTTCACCGTGATGATACCAGCCATTTCGATTGCGCCACAGAAGGAGATTTCGCCATCGCCTTGGGAGAAATGCAAGTCTCCTACAGAGAACTTGGCTCCCTTGACATGCACAGGGAGGTAGACTTTGCTTCCTCGACTGAGGTTTTTGATATCACAATTTCCGCCATTTTCAGGCCGGCCCTATATATAATCCTTTAGTTATTACTGGGTTAGATGCAGACGACGGGAGTGAGAGGAGCTATACAGGAACAGTTCGAGCTCCCTCTTTTTGTATCTTGGCTTTCAATTCACCTGAAGCTCCTCCGGCGTGTGCATTCTTGATCTCGGGCGGCTTGGCCACTTCTGCTCCTACGTGCTCTGCCATCAGCTGCCCCTCTCTTCTGTTCCATTCGGCCAGGATCTCGGTAGATGGTGCACATCCGAGGATTCCGGGGTGGATTAATCCTGCAAAACGAACTCCGGGGATATGTCTCGAGGAACAGAATATCCCCTCGAAGTCCCAGATTGCTTTTGCCCTAGTTATCCATGTTATTAGAAGAGGTAGTTACCAATGGTCGCAAGAAACGAAAAGTTTGACTTACGCCTGCGGATAGAATTCGGACAGAAATCCTCCTCCATTATTAGCTGCGAAGATTCCAGTAAATCCCCACGGCTCATCCTGGAACGGCTGGACGTCCTGGATCTCGACAACGAGCACATCTCCAGGCTCTGCTGTTTCTACATCAAACGGCCCACTTAGGTAATGGACATGCGTCAAGTCAACGTCACGGACATCATCCGCGCAGTCGTTGTTCTTGATTTGGCCGCCGGTCCAGTCAAGACATTCGATCTTAACTGTTTCTCCGTTCTTAATGCTACCACAGGCGGGGACTGAATGTAAGTATCACGTCAGCCTATGGACCAACACTAGTGATAATTGTGGAAAGAGAGCCACTTACTGTCAGGATGCCATCTGTTCTATCATTTTTATATCTGCGTCAGCTTTTTAGTTAGCTACATCTGCTTGTATGTCTACTTACATGTACTCCTGGCTGTTCTGCCGCGGGCAACTTGCGATCAACTCGCATCGCCGTACGGATCTCGTTGACGACCATGATAACAAGTGTCTAACACAAAATCGACAGTATTTCCAGTGATTTCCCACTTGGATCTAATTCTTTTCGAGTCTTACTCGCTCATGAGGAGAAATATATATGTTTATGCATGGACAAGCTTCCCCGCAAAGGAATAAGTAGCTAGTTATGCAGCTAGTTAGGCATCGACAGGGATCTTGATGCGCCGCTGAGGTGGTGGTACGGCGGACTAAATGAGCCATGAGGTCAAAGTTCGGTTTATTAACTACTGTCATGCTTTAAGAATAAAAAAACGGCAAGATATATAGTAAATATCGACGCGCTTGACACCAAAACATAGGGGATATCTTCTCCACCAACCTCTGCGTGAGTACCAAATTTGTCTGGTATCTCTCCATATGACAGTCTCATGAATTGGATTCAAGATCGGGACTGGAGTAATTTAGCACTCATACATATTCCCTACCCCAACGAAGAAGGATGAACATATCTGCACCATCTCCAAGCAGCGGGAGTAACACCTTTGCCAAAGACTCTTTCCGACCATTGTGGGCTACCTTGCGGCTATCCTTCAAGGTGAATTCGGGACCCAAGCATGCATCTAGATCCTCTGCTCCTTTTCTACCCGAGCCGCTACATTGAGAGGTGTTCGAGTTACGAGGTGATATCATTCGACCCTGGACACCCTTCTGTGAATTCCGTCCGAAGTCGCTCAGGGGTAACTAAGTCCCGGCCAAGCCGAGAAGGACGAGCGTTGCGAGGATTCGTGATGGGCAGAATCGGCACTTCAAGCACAAAGGGCAGTCATAGTTTCCAAAACAAGGCATGGTAGGAATGTATCTGATACTGCTTGCCTCAAATGATGGTGGCGGCTGAGTAGAATTTGAAAAAGCAAGCCCCGGCCAACCTCACTGTAATATGTAAGGGTCCGCGCGTAGAGCTACAGTTTGATCGCAATCTGCAGCCGAGCTTTCCTTTCAATCTGTGGAATATTTATACCACTCGATAGTAAACCCAAGTTGCCCTGGCTCACCTAATGAAAGCATATGAAGAAGCCCGCGCTTCTCCAGATTCTGACAGAATGTCCTTTTGGAAGAGATATCCTCTAAGTCGTTTTGGCCGATTCCACGTCTACAGCCATCCAGTTCTCCACCATTACTCCGTAGTTACTTCAGGTTTGTTTGGCTAGAGCGACAGAGCACGAAATCCCACAAAGATCTGAAACGTTTCCATAACCCACGAATAATGCGGCCTATAACTGCACGCCATTGCAGCGGAGATGTTTTTTCGGTTTCGGTCTTTCTGCGGTTGTTTCTTCCGAGCGTCTCTGTGTATGCGGCCAATTCCGCAATCGTGGTATAATTGTTGTGCCAACATTTGCTGATGATCTCGTCAATTAACGGATCACCATCTAACTTCGGAAATTCCATGTTCTGCAGTAATTCCACAACTTTACGTCCATGCTCTTTTAGGATCTTTGGTAATACATCGATCACCATAAACCTCAGAACCGTAGTTTGTGAGGTAGTATAAAAAACCCAGGGCGAATTGTTTGGTTCGAGGACCAAGGAAACCGGAACTTCCACCTCGACCTTGGTTCTGTTCATCGCTGTTAAGTATTCTTCCATATGGTCCCATGCAAGCTTCAAAATCCGTTCCGATTTTTCCGTACAACCAAAATCTGAAAGTTTTAATCAGTTGCGATTAAGCAAAATATTTTCGGGTCGCAGATCACCATGGGCGAGATTAAGCGATTCTAGAAACGCAACGGCTTGAGCGAGGTCGTTCATCCATTCCTTTCGTAGGGGTAGAGATTCCAGTTTCTCCACTTTAGTAACCACAGAAGATTGCAGGTCCCGAGTATGTTTATTTTGTATCCTAGAAAAGAGGGTGACATCTAATGGGGCGATTGGTAGAGACAACTGTTGAGTACCCATAAGGATCGCACCTCTCGTGCACTGAAGGAAAATGCCATTATCCGCGTAGAAGAAACACTGCATTATGGAAGGGTATATTGGATGCTGAGAAAGGATCTCATAGATCTTAAGTTCTTTCTGAAATTGCTCTCTCTCAAAGTCGCCGGATTTCGGGACCTTCACCACGATGTGAGGATGAACCTCATAAGGGATGCTCAGGGGTTGGATTGGTTAGTTAGTGATCGGGTTAGTGAAATCAACTTACTTATTAGTTATCGAAGATCTGCACAGTGGAACATAAAAGGGGCGTGACCAACGGGATCAACAATTGGCGTGGATTGCTACAGGGCCCTATCTTGAGGCTTTGGATTTATGCTGAATCCTGTTCAATTCTCGGATGTCACGTTGCCAACGTCATGCATAAACAGCGAGGGTCATTCTTTGACAAGAACTGACAAAAGAGCTATAGTATAGTTATTGGTAGGCGGCTCCTAGTGGCGTGTAAGTGAATATAATAATGTGGTCTAGTCACGAAGCGCCGGAGCGGCGCATAGACCCTATACGTGCGTAAATGCCTGCGGTGTCTCCAACCATGCATCATGTAACATGTTAGTGCCATGGAATGAATCAGAGCTACCTAGGTACTCTCGCATCTTCCCTGCAGGGTAGGAGGTATGGTCAGGCTAACGCGTCGATAAAACAGCTCCGTATCCCAAACCGGCGAAGCTAGCTGTTGCTTCGTTGCCTGGTCTGCCTATTAGATGCTGCTTGTTATCCTTGTATAATAAGTCATCAGCCCAACGGTCATCAACTCCACCAACTTCATATTGATATCCATCTCCTTTCAACTAAATGCTGATTACCGATGCAAAGTATTACTCGAGAGATCCAGTCAGTCTTCAAAATGTGAAGAGCGCCAAATTTTATATGTTACCCAGGAATGGCCTCAAGTTTCATATTAAACTATTAGCTATGAGCTTTGTTTAGAGTGCAAAGCCAACGCTTAGGCCTTGCTAGGTCTTGTTGGAGGAGGGTCATATGAATATTCAACAGGTTCATCAAACTCTTCTTCCTTCAGCTCTCGCAGGAACTTTTGTTCGAGCAGCTCAGCAATACTGACTTGAGTGTAAATCTGCGAGCCTAAGCCTGGCTGGCCAAACCAGCTGGCTACTGGACCAAGTGAACCCGTAAACTCTTTCACCACCTGATAAACATGATAGTTGTCCGGGTATTGGCCTGACGGGCCAGGTGCGAGGTTTGCCGGCGGCAGCGCTCGCGAGATATATGCTGAGCCCAAAGGCGAGAGGAAGTTGCCTGTTGGATTGCCAAATCGGTCAAATTTCCGCCCCACGGCCAGCAGTACCTCGGCCGTTATTGGCTTTCCTTGAGAATCCAGGGCAAACCCGTGGAATTCGGGGTAGTTGTACCACTTCGAAGGATCCAGGCTCCCAGCCCATTTCAATAGGAACTCATCCGGGCAGAGGCCGCCGAGTCTGGCATAGGTGGCTAGCTCATTCGACACAGGGAATCGGCTTGGTAAGGAAAGTGGTCCAAGACGTGGATCACCGCACACAGAGTCGGCATGTTTAGGATCGTACTTCACATTCTTGCATGGGTCCGGGTAACATCTTTCAGGAAAGATATGAGGCTATACATGTTGTCTGCATGTAAGATTTGGATGTTCCAGCGAGGATATAGGAGCTGTCTTGTGTCAATCGTACCTCTTGCCGGGCTGACAGCCCCTGGTTCGCTGGAAGAGCCATGGCAGGCACTATTCCCAGCAGGCTGAGAGAGGAAGAATAATATAAAATACTTGAGAGCTTCATCTTAGTAGTGAGCAATGGTTTCCGTAAGGGTTTCTGTAAATGTAGATGCTAGATAAAATGGAAGGCCGGTAACAGGGGCAGGGCCTCTGTTACTTATATAGCCGGCTTGATATGATGGCTTCGTCATATGATAGCTCCAAAAGGGGATTCTTTAATCTGGTATGGTCAGAAATTTGAGTAGCAACTTGGTTGGTTATTAGTGACTTAAAAATGAGATCTTTACTCCGTGGTCCAGTTTGGAACATTTTGCCCCGGCGGTTACTGAAGCCAGTTGGAGTGCTGATGCCTATAACTAGTTATCGGGCTACGACTGCGAAGTGCCTCTGCATTTTCCAAGGCTATGAAGCTCGGTGGCTAAGCGTCCCCGGGGTGTACATTCTGCACATGTGTAGTTTGCCTCGAATAGCTAAGACGTGGCTCATGTAAATAGACAAAGGTTAGTTTGCCGCCGCGGGCCGAGCCTTTTAAATAGGAGTTGGAGCTTGTTGATACAACAATGCTAGGGCACACGCCCTATTTAAAATTAGTGGTGGTTATGCCAAGTCTTAATGACTGGGGGCCCTGCTAGGGGATGTAATTAAGAAATAACTACGGAGTTTTACGCTAACCAGTTATTTAACTATGTCATCCGCGTATCCGCCTCGCACAACAAACACAAAACGCGCGGTTGTTTTCATGTAGCAAGTAAGCTTCCTACGCCTAGTATGACTTGCAGAAATTAAGTATTCATGGTTCCCGTTCTTTTGCCCATATAACGATACAGACTATCCTCTATTCCCATGCTAATATTTGGCAGATGTACTCCGTAGTTCCCTGATCCACCTCCCTTAACCGATACATGAGAGCCGATTGCAACTTTATCACACTTCGTGCCAACGATGAAAGATGGATTCTCCAACCCAGAATATTGAGCAGGGCTTCTTTCAGGATACCACAATCAGATGTGGCCCATGACAGCGTATGGTTTTATGCGACCGCACGACCTCTGTATAGGCCAGTGTGTATGCCTTTTGCGGCGGGAGACCTGTTTAGCTGGCTTATCCCTGTTTCAAAATTGGGAGGCTGGAGGCGATATTGAAGGATACCGGGTAGAGGCACTAAGGATTCTCGAAGCTCGTTCCAAGTATGAAAGGGGTTTGTCTGGACTATATCCCAATTGGGTAGGGCCGTTTTTCAAGGATATTAGGGTATGGAGCACAAGACAGCAAAAGCCCTCAGAATTTAGAAGCGGACGAGGGGTATATCCCCATATCTATCGCTGGCCTTGCCCGAAGACTCATAATCTTTCAAGAGGCAGATACCAGGGCAGGGCTATCACTCACTCTCTCTGATAAAATCGGAGCGAATGACACGAACTAGACCGTAAACCTTATGAGGCGGAGGGATCTCTGGTTGAATGGGATATCTAGAGCCTTATTTAGGCTACAGAGAATGTGTAAAGCAAGGCGTCGATTTTTGCCGTCCTAACCCGTGGGTATATGGCATTAGTCGGCATCATCTGTCACATGCAGACCTTGGTTGGCCTTTACGTGCTCTTCTTTTACATAAAGCACAGTGTTTGCATCTATAATCGTGTTAGCCCGATGCATATTCCATACTTCTGCGCAAGCCTACCTATTTCGCCCCTCTTGTAGCTCTCTTCTGCCCTCCGGACCTTATAGAGCTCATCCAGGATATCCAGTCTCTTACGGGGTTTTATCTGTGGCCGTACATCACGCCCAGCTTCCGCTAGCTTATCAGCGGTAATGCCATATGTATCTCCGAGCTCGCGGAAGATGTGGATAAGGAGACATATTTGTTCTGCCTGCGTCTGGCTATCGAGTCCACGGTAGATGAGGTTTTTTGGCCACCAGCCTGGCTTGGGCCCCTTTGGGGTCCCTTTCTCGTCGTCGTCATTATATGAATAGTCGATTGTTTCGTGCGACTCCATGAGCTTGATATACGCTTTTACCACGCTGAGGCAGTTGGCTTCTTGGAAGGTAATGAATGCAGATTCATAGTAGGCCTTCACCTGTTGCTCATTTCCTATCTCAAGGGGAACCATCTCCACACTCTCTGGCTCCTCCTCTAGCCGGGAGCCACGATTTGAGCTAGAAGTGAACAAACTGTTACCTATCACGGGGTAAGCAGATATCACCTATAATGAATCAGCAAGTGGAACGGTTTATACCAGCGAATAATGATAAAAAAGTAGCGTTGTTGGTTCCTGTTGTTTGCCGCGTATTGCGAAGGCCCATGTGGGGATGATGCTCCAGGAAATCCTGGCAAGAGGAGTGCAAGCTAAACAACCTCCCAGAGCCAACCATTATCAAAGAGATGAGCGAATAGGCGTGGCAAAGAAAGTGTGCTATCCGACAAAACTTGAATATACGGGGGTGAGAGAAATATGGTCAGCTACTGTATCAAATCCAACTTGTGGGTAATATCACTCTCGCTCAAGTCGGGAGCAGAGATGGAATTTGTTAACTTAGAGTGATGCACCTAGACAAAATAAAACAGTTGTGCGTTAGGAAATCTCATCAGAGCCCAAGTTGGGTGAATGTCAAGACCCCTGCTTGCCTGTGATCCCAAAAGAACTCTGGTGCATAATGGCTGGTGTAAAGGAAGCAGGCCAGAGGAAGAAAAAGTAATAACGGGGCTATACCAAACCTGACTGCATCTGGTACCATTACCCAGCATACAAGCGAGGCGGTCTTTTTGATGTGGCCTGGGGGAGCATCAACGAGGTAGATATCGTTAGAATATACGGAGTAGCGAGAGGGAAACGGTTAGTTAGCGGTTGAAAGAAACCCTGCAGCCGTGGCGGGGAAGTCTTGAAAATGGCAAAGGGGCTAGACTGTAGTTATGGCGGATATTTTGCTGCCCAGGGTCTAACTAGCTAGTTACTTAATTACAACCCGCTCTTGACAACTTGGCCAGTAACTCGCGGGAGGAATGCCTAGGAAGCTAACGTGATGTGGCTAACTGCTGCATCCTGAGGCCTCTAGTCACCATCGACCGAGCCCAGGCGCTTGGCTGCGTGTCTGACCTGGCCCAATGACCCGTGCATGCTCTAGTGTAGCTTCCCACGGAAATTGCATCTCAAAAGCGGAGAAAGTCGAGATATCCAACGAAGATATTGGGTTTGACTAGTCAACTTACTCCCTGTCTAAGAATATGCGCCAAGAAACTAGCTAACGCTAATGATGGTTAACGAACACCGAAACCGACAGAATAACGTATTATCGTCCATACCAACTCCACTCGCTGCCATAGGGGCTGTCAGAGGTTATTCTTTTCCATATTCTTATAGAGCCTAAATGCCTCCAAATGTCTGCGCGGGATAGCAGCTATCGCCCGCTTACACCGGAGGTACTCGCGTATGCTAGGGAAGATTGCCCTGGCACGTGCTCCACCTCTAGAGACCACAGCCCAAACAAAGTACTGTCCCTTCACATGTTCGACACCTTCACACAATTCAATAAAATCAACAGTGCCGGGGTCATATATGGGCTCTCGACTAGGCAGCGCGTTAGCTATATGTAAAGGCTGGGAGGACCCTAGTTGTATGCCTACTCCCTATAAGCCCCAATGCGATGGATCAAGTATCCAGTGTCAGAGGGAGTATTTCTCCCACCCGTTTCGATAGCAGTCCCAACTCCTGGCATTCGCCGTAACTCTTCAAGAGAACAGCTTCCAACCTTCTCGTCGCCATGTGGGGTCTGAACCTTGATTAGAGCGCCGTCGCGATTAATTGTATAGATCTGTACAACGTGCTCCACATGACACGCATCGATAAAATCCCCCTCAGGGCTGTAGTTAATCATTAGCCGGCGTAGGGCGTATTCGTAGAAGGGGAGTAAGACTTACCCAGGCAACGGAAGCATGGGCTCCTTCAGCCTCGTCCCCCAGCATTGTTTCAACCAAGCGAGAATCATAACTAATGTGGAGATAGTCGGGGAACTTCGAATCAAAAGGCTGCGATGTATAAGAATTGCTTCGAGTTCAACTCCAGGGGCAGGGGGAGGCAAGTTTTCTTATAGACGTCGTCCTTAGCCCAAGACATAGTTATGATAATAGTTTTAACCGACATATTGCTCTACCATCTCGCTGGCGATCTGTCGAGTAACATGATACATGGTCTGCAGAGGCCTCAGGCCGTCCTGATTCACCTTGTAACCTTAAAAAAGAAAGTTACCAAGCTAACTACCTAGTAACTAGTTAACTAACCTAACTAAGCTAACAAAGTTTCGGGGGATCCGCTCGCGGGCCGGCCCCGCATGACTAAAGCTTGAGTCAATTGATCGGCTTCGACTCGTACACAGCTGTTGACATCCAGGCTGGAACAAGTCGCTCAAGATGTGTTGGGGAAGGCCAGTTGTAAAGTCTGATGCTTGGCACCTATGCTTCACAAAAGTGGTGCTGGGATCTTAACTAGGTACCCCATCCTCTTAAGACGAGTTTCGAGCTCTTTCCGAGAGCTTTCTCCCAGCATCGTCTATTATCATAACTACTTGGGTAGCATGGGAAATGAAGCATTATGAGATATCTCAGGTAGATGCAATAGCCCATAACCTCAGTTTAGCAAACGACGTGGGCGAGCGCCGGAATGGAAAAATCGAAGAGTTCCTAAGAGATAAGGGACAGCGATGAAATATGTATACGGGAGGGAATCCGACGGGCTAGAAGAGTCTTGTCTGGGAAAGACGATATCCTATCCTTCCATCCATGGGCCGACGGAAGTGTAAAGCCTTCGATCTTCGATGTTTGCACGCGTTCCATATATCTATATATCCAAGCTCTTCGCGCTCTTCTGGACGACGCCGCGTACATACATATCCGCGAGTTTGCGGAGAAGATATCCTGTTCTATTGATAGGTATCAGGATATCTACAGTGGTAAGTGCGGATATACGTTTACTCTTAACCGTGGAGATGGCTAATTCACGGAGTTAGCTGAATTCCTTCACGGCCTTCCATATAACAGGATAGCGCCCAATATACCCGCGATGTGAAATTGGTGCGTTGGAATGTTCTCCTCTACCGAGGGCAATCGGATAGTAAGGATAATACTCCTCAGGAAGCCAAAGGAGTTTGTCATTGTCAATGTGGAATATAGGATAGCCCGGGTTGCTTTTACAGCCCTAAAATGACTTAGAGGGCAGGAAGTATTATGAAGAGAGCGATTAAACAGACCATTCTGCGAAAGAGTGGTGTGAGATTAGTATCAAGATTAGAATCAGTACATATTTTATCCCATACTTGTATTCAAACTTGGTGGTACTTTCGAAGAGCCGGTTTCCTAGCTTTTCAAAATCATCTCTTATGTTTGGGAGTAGCTCCTCGTCTGGAAGGGACTCTGTCATTGTGAAGGGGCTCTGTTTGAAGCAATCTCTCCTATGTTATTTTCACACCTCCGTTTTCTTTTTATATGCGGCGGGGTAGCAGCTAAAACTTTAATCAACGGATTGTAAATATCTGCCTATAGTTGCCTATTTAGCTGGATTATGATGTTTGCTAAGGCTCAAATCCAGCAAATTGTGATACATAAACACGGTCCTTTCGGCTTATGCCGCCTACACCAGTCCTGCCCCTCGAGTGACACTCAACAATGGTGGTCGAGGCACCCTTTCCACGGTATCCGAGACCGCCACACCGACCACAACTGGACCCTCCTATACTCTGTACAGCCACCCACTTGCTAGTGCGGTATGATCGACCCTTGAACCCATGGTTCATGGTGGTGGTCTAGTTTGGCCCATTTTGAAGATTGCGTATGGGCATTGATTGCAGTGTTGATAGCTAGGGGGCGTATCTAGGAGGGCCTCCTACTTGCTGAGCCTTACTATATTATATAAAGAATTATTCCTCTCTCATTTCCCGTCTGGCATGGTTACAAGCGATCAACTACTGTTTTTCGTTTCCTTGTGTCCAACAAATCTCTATAATGTCACGTCAGTTTGAAGTTTACTACATCCATGACCCACCTGGGTTAACTTTATCTGCCATATATAAGGTGGACAGAACCCTCTGCGCTATTGAAGGCTCCCATGTGTTCCGAGGGAAGAACTTTTGGTTTGCAGCATGTCCTTCCAGATTAGGTATCCCTAATGCTCAACGGATATGCGGTACCCTTACTTGCGACAAAGACAGCTTTCTACAAGCTGCAGCGGATGCGATAAATTCTAGCAGTCCAGGTGTCCAGATAGCTTACCACAAGATTATACGACCAAATGGGTTGGCAAAAGATTTGAAGGGCTATCTTGAACTGCATAAAACAATTACGCATGAATTCCTTCGGGCTCGGAAAGAAGAGATTATTGATCTCAAAGAAGAGATAGAGGAAGCCTGCAGATATCTAACCTATGGTCAGTGGGAAGAGGCTCTGCGGAAGGTAAAAGTCCTGCAAGATTCTTTAGCTCACATGTGGACGAGAGGCGAATGCGAATCAGACCAGAACCCTTGGGTGTTACGACAAGGGATAAACCCTCATCAGACAGAAGTTATCGCTCTGAAAGTGCAGATTGAAGTTGTATTGCAACTCCTCCAAGCCAGGGGAAGGGAGAAAACCATCTATACGTTACGAGGCAGGCGTGAAGAGCTAGCCTACGTATTAGGGCGTGTTCAGGGGGAAATCCAATTGCTTGAGGGAGAACTTGGCCAGGCTCCCCAGCAAACCCAGGATTTACTTATGGTATGCAGCCCCCTATCTCCGTCTGTAGCTTCATATATACTAACTATCCTATAGGTGTCTAGACCCCGAGTTCATCAGTTCTATCTCCTTTGTGGTATTATCCTTTTCCATCAAGTGGAAAGCCAAGCTATCGAGGAACACCGCCGGTTACTCGATGAAATGCTGTCTTGGGGGGAGAAGGATTGGGATCTAGAGCTGCGACGTCCAAACAGTAACTCTAGTAGCTACTATACCGCTCTGTCATACCACCTCCAAAGCATCCCTCAGTTTAGGGGCCTTACCCTTTATAAAAGTGAGCTAGAAACGCAGTACAAACGACTGGCTGCAGGAATTCGGAGCATGTCGGAGGGTGCAGGGCTACAGCTCGCAGATCCGAAGATGGAACAGTTCTCTGCGATGCAAAACCTCCTGATACTCGGCGCTGGGACGGGTTGGTTTACGGCTGCGCCAGTGGCCACAGGGTATCTTCGGTCCCAAATAAATATCAACGAGGTCATTGGCATGGCTTATCAATCACCTTTATATGAAAGTGTCGGGTTCGAAGACATCGAGTCCAGAGTCGACTGCCATCTAGATAGCCTTCTCATGTTCCTAGAACCACGCAAGGAGAGGGAATTGCTCGAAGAATGGGAACTTCTTGAGTTACCGGATGTGTTGGAGGAGACCAATCAGGTCAGCCTACAGGGGCAGAAGAGGCCAAGCCCCCAGCCAGATGGCGAGAGCAACCAAAAGCGCCCGAAGAAGCGACCTTAGGGGGCCTACCGCAAGACTTTGGTGGGCAATGTGGAAATGTGTGCTAATTTTTCTTCTGATAAGGTTTGAATATTGATTGAAGTTTTAGCTTAACTAACTATTCATAACAAACTTTCCGGCTTATTGCGGTGTATGTCAGTGACTGACATTGACTTCACTTCTATGTAAGCATCTCGCACAAACCCTGCAATGGGAGCCAGAGAGACCATAGGATGAGGCCGTTTAGTCCTGGGTATCGTCCTTCGTCCTGCAATATCCTGGCCCATTGCAGAATACTTAGAGCTTCTGTCATTCCGTAGTCTAGAAGAGACGGCATTCAGCCATCCGCTACCATCCATTCATAGGTTGCACCTATAGTATCAATGACCCCAATAGCTGTCCAGTAGTTAATTCAAGGACGGAGTGTAAGATATTAGAGGAGAGTAGCGCAGCTATAACTCGGCCTCATGCGAGAGCTGTCGACTTCAGGAGCTTATATATTGGGCGTGTTTACTCCGTATCTGTAGCTATCCTCATTTGTTCGCGGCTGCCATGTGTCACACAGGTATTTAACAGGCGCACCTGGGAAAGGCACCGCCACCGGAACGTAACTAAACCGTGGCTGATGTATATATATACCTAGTGGTTATACGGATTAGCTGCGCTCTCAAACTGCCACATGCATAGTACTGCTGATTGTGCTATTTTAGGCAGGTTGATGACAACGGCCCCAGTCCCTGGTTCGGGCTCAGCTCGTATTTTATGTTAACATCACAGCCCCATGGAAGCCTTGCAACTTCGCGCCCCTTGTTGTTAACTTTATAAAACGATAAACCCAACCTCTAGCCACCTTATAATGCAAAAAACGTTCCCGAACCTGTATAGGCCATGACGGAGTCACAATCTACTCGATATATCCCACAATACCCTACAGGAGACAGCGATGAGGAGAACACACGCTTTTTAGTTCCAGCCACAGGCGCGGAAGCTGAAGCCGAAAAGCACGACGGTTGCCAGGAAAAGCCTAAGGGATGGCCGAAAGGATGGAGATTCACCTTGTCTTTGGCTGCGTTTGTGGGAGTTCTTGTGTTTGGGTTCAATCTCGGCTTCGTTCTATGGGCTATCACACATCATAATCTCAGCAATGGGCGTGGAGTTCTCTATGACGGTGATTGTGACCATATGCATGATTTGAGCGTTGGATTTCACTTGGTGATTAATATATTCAGTACCATTTTATTGGGTGCAAGTAACTTTACAATGGTATGTATAATGGAGGCGCTAGTTACCCCTGGTAGTAGTAATACGCTAACCGTGCTGTCATTTAGCAATGTCTGAGTGCGCCGACCCGACATCAACAGATCTCATAAAAAGCTAGATTGGCTTGACATCGGTGTGCCGAGTGTGAGGAATTTTCGCCGAATATCACGGAAAAGAGCAATACTGTGGATAATTTTGGTGCTATCATCCCTTCCCCTACATTTAATGTAAGTAATTCGTCCAACGCTGCCTCCCCCTCCCTCCCGTTTCCCCTTTTTTTCTGAGGATTAGACACTTAGTGTATGGACTTAAAGTTATAACTCGACCATTTTTGCCACTCTATCGTCAAATGCCTATTATGTCTTTCTCGGAGATGAGCCCCTTGGACGGAATAGCCCGGAGGACATGACGCTGGTTCTACCTACTAGGTTTCCTTATGAACCCGGAGATTCTCTTTACAGTCCTCCTCCCGAGGGTACTGTCTACGATTATGAGCCCCAGCGGCCTGCTATCAATTCCACATTTACTCGACTTTATAGTATGGGGCGTAATAAGACGCTTAAATATTTGGATAACTCTGCGTGCCTTGATGCATATGCTACAACATATCAAACAGCCTACCTTAACCTACTATTGGTGACAGATAAGCCCAAGAACGAAAGCGAATACCTTGTTGTCGACTATCAACGCGTGTTTAGCCCCTCTCTTTACAGAAATGCCATAAAACCCGAGCCTGATCCCTACCGATGGCTGTGTCCTGAGGAAGATGAAATTAGCCGTTCGGAGAGAGACCAGAAAGATTCACATGACTGCAGATTCCATCTCCCAGATATCCGGGCTCAGGTTGCAGCGTCCAACTGGACAGTAGGGTCCCATCAAGTGAGGTTCTGCCTTGCTGAGCCGGCACCAGCTCACTGCAAGCTTCAGTATAGCCTTCCGTTAACTGTGATTGTTATTATCTTTATCGCTATTAAGGTGACTGCTATATGCTACGTTGCCCTCACGACAATATCCGCTATTTTGACTACTGGGGATGCCGTTGCATCTTTTATTAGAACGCCGGATGAGACGACACGCGGGAAATGTTTGCTATCCATGAAGGACATTACGAAAGCCCCGGATGCATCTAAACCTAGCTGGTTTTATCAAATTTATACGGGATATAACGAGAAACCCGAACGGTGGCACTCTGCTGTGGCAAATAGACGATGGACCTTAGGTATAATATCGTATGTCTCCTTTCCCACTCTCAAATCATTTACTATAACGATTGTGCCAACCGAAACAGATACCTCGCTTCCATCATTGTTTGCATTTCACTTTTAGGATACGGATTTAGTACAATTTCAGACAGCAGTGGTATTTGGTTGGTCGGATTGCAAGCAACTGATCCGCGCACCTTGATAGTGGGTGACTGGCCTACATCCCTGGTGTCCAACACCCTAATGGCAAATTTGCCACAACTTATATACTCCATCATATATTTCGCATTCAACAGTATTGTTACAACAATGACTATGGCTGCAGAATGGAGCCAATATGCCGTGCAGCGAAAAGGCCTTCGAGTACGGATGCGCCTAGAATATCGCAACGGAGCACCTACTTCCTCTCATTGCCTTACCGCTACGCAATCCCGCTTATGGGTACATCGGGTATACTGCATTGGCTCATCTCGCAAAGCCTCTACCTAGTTGGAATCGAAGCGTACAATGAAGTCCTCCAGCGTACTCCTTCAGCTGATCTCTTTACGTGTGGCTACTCCCCAACTGCTATTGTTTGTAGCATTACCGTGGAGACTACAATGATTATCTGCTTGATTGCATTAGGATTTAAGCGCTTTAAATCTGGTATGCCAGTCGCAGGGAGTTGCAGTCTGCTATTGCAGCTGCGTGTTGCCTTGACTCTGAGCTATCTGGTGTTGGGAAATCAGATGAGCCACGCAAGAATATGGAATATTTACCACTGCAATGGGGGGCGGTAGCTTCAAATGGTGATCTTGTTGGGCATTGCACTCTTTCAAGCGATGAAGTGAGCATGCCAATAGACGGACAGATATACTGTTGGTTACTTCAGGCGCTCCCCCACATCTGCACGGGAAATATATCAACCCTTAGAACGGGACATAAAAAAAAGAAATGGCGCATCGATGGCTCAGCCACTAGCTTTCAAGGTCTCATTCAAGCACCAAGGCTACCATTAACTACTCTTTTTCCGCCCACTTTCCCTACACAGCTACCCTAAAACGTTATAACCCACTAAACGTAACACCCTTCTGTCAGATAACAGCCAAGTAACGTTGGAAAGTGTTAGGAATATAGAGAGGGAGTCTTCAGAGCAACAGAAGCAAGGAAGGGCCGATATTCTTCTATCGGAGCTGCACAACGAACCATTTTCTACTTGGGTCATATCGCCATCATCCTCTTCCTGCAGGGCCTTGTACTAGACTTCCGTATGGGCGGTAAAATCCATTGGTAATTTGGGTGGGATGGAGTTAGGCCCTCACCCACCTATCCCACCCAAATTACCAATGGATTTTACCGCCCATACGGAAGTCTACTTATAATTAGATCTAGATAGAATACTATTAATATAAGAAAGTAGATATTTATAAGGTAGATTGTATTGATAAGTAAAGGTAATAACTATAATATATATTCTAGCCTTTTTTTCTTATAATATTATAGAGAAAGTATTTAAATATCCTTTTTAACCAGTTTATATACTAGAAGTATAATATATTTAGTAGAGATATTACTCCGTACGTATTTAAAGAAAGAGGTATATTTAAATTAAATATTCTAGTTAAACTATTATTCTATTTGAACTGGGAGTTCACCCACAAAAAATAAGTGCGTGACTCAACCAGGGTATGTAAGCCTTGGTGTGATCGCGAGTAGTTAGTTAGTTAACCGCCACAAGGGATGGCTCTGCGGCATTGAGACATTCACCAAGGCTATAACGCGAGAATGGCTCCAACATGCTAATATATTCAAGGTCAAACGATCGTAAGGGGTGCAGAGCAGGTAGATCCCAAAGGAGAAAAACGGTATGGCAGCCGCAATACCTGCTGATCCCGTAGGCTCGTTTTGAAGTCATCGTTGGTTTTTGGTCCGTCTTTGCTTTCCGTTGCTTCACTGGGCCCTAGTTAACGAAAACACGTGGCCTGTCTTTTAGGTTCCAAGGTTATTTTTTGCTTCTCGACTTCGACTTCGACCCGAACCGCGACAAGATAAGCAGATATCTTGCTAAAGGTGACACGTTCATCTATTGCATATCTTTGAGCATGCTGGCCACATTTGGCAAACCCATAATGGGGCGCTGAGCCGTCAACCATTAATGCCAACAATAAGGGTAGTCTTAGTAGAGGCCTATTTTCGCACGATACGCCCCTGGTTAACCAACAATATGACTACAATAATTACGGCAGCGAATGTGGCCAATTAGCCCTTTTTATTATTCTTCCAGTCGTCACAGACTCACTAGCCCACATCATCGAATGCTATCTTGCCAGGGTCCGACCATTCATTTCCTATACCTGGTCACAGATGGATGGTCCATCTCCATCCGAGGCAGAGGTCAAAGAGCCTACTAACTAACTACTGAATATTCCATCCAACAAACTTCCTCTATCGACATCTGGAGTGTCTATTAATGGCAAAATTAAACCCACAGCCCCTTAATATGGAGCTCACCATCGTATAATGGATATCTAACAGTGCACATATTAATGTCAAGGGAGGCAGTGTGTTATGAACAGCTATTTTGGGGGCCAGGGCCCTCGCCAATAGGAGTTTAAGCCAAGAATTTGTGCTGTTGGATGTGCCAGATACCCCTGCGCTGTACCATGCAGATTACATGTGGGCAACAATTAAGTAAGGATGGCCGTTTGTGCTTGCCTGCCTTCGCACCCGCAGATCAGCAGGACAGACCCATCACAATTGCTCTATTTGCCCTCTGCCCCCAGCCCGAGCTGCCAGAGCTGATATAATACAGGCTTTTCCCACTTCGAAAAATGGCAGGCAGCGCTGCTCAGTGGGGCTGGGGTGGCTAGGAGAAAGCGGTTGGCGCCTAGCTACCCGGAGTACGCACGGGGCCAACAGTTAACTTAGGTGTTTGAGGGCTTATATGGATGCAGCTGCCACTAGGGTTCCCCGACATCGACCGGGCACTGCCAGCTTTTGCGGGCCCCTATTCTATTATTTAGAGCAGTTCATGCTCTTGGAACTGCTCAATTGTTCAGATTGCTCTTTTACAAGTAGAGGTTTAATTCCTCTAGTCATTTTTCCCTCATTACACAAGAAACAAGGAAACAACTACAACTTTTGACTGAAAAGGAGTGTGAGGGACACTCATCTAGCAGGCAGTGTTAAACTGAATCCACACTTACCACTAGCATAAGATGGCCCTTCGACCTCGCTCTGAAAGCTCAACCTGTGACCCACACGCCTTCGAGGAGCTAAGTTTGATTTTGCTGTTAACATTCGTTGTTCTGTTTCTCATCACCAGCCTGGTTCTGGTGTATAACTTCCCTATCCGCAGAAAACGGGCCCATCGAAATGGCCATGCAAAAGAGGGAGCACTTTGGACAGTACTGGGATTGTCCCTTGGAGCCCAATCAATGTACTTGAGCCGATTCATAACGATCATTGTTGATAATATCACTAACTTTAATCTATATAGAGCGTATATATTGGACCTTGCAAGTTTGGTTACTTCGCAGTGCTCACCTACGTCTGAAATGACCCCCTTTACGCTCGATATAGTCACCGGCTGTCTTGGCTTTATCTCCGGATTTCTCCTACTCGCCGCGACACTGCTTCCAATCACTCGTCTGATGCACGAGTGTGCGGGGGGGGTACTGTCACGAGTTACTTCTATCGGCCATAAAACGCTTGTCATACTGATGGGGGCTGACGTGATTGTCTGCATTGCACTGTTGATCTGGCTCATTACCGACTTTAACGTTGACTTCACTGCATTCGCTCGGTTTGCTGTCGGCCTCTATGGGGGCCTAGCAGGGATCTTCGTCATTGTATATCATATACTGGGAGTTCTCGGATCATTTACGGCCTTTGTGAACCATATCATAGCCATTAAGAGGGCGCCTCAGCTTCGCAGGAGCGGTGTAAGTGATAATACCTGACTACTTTCTACGCTCCTCCCTTGACCCCTTTTTTTTTCGGATCTATTAACTCCATTTCTAGAAATTACGGACACTTGCACACCTCCTCACGATAGCCCAATTTGCAAAGTACGCCACTAGTATCATCGTGATATGGGTTGATAGTGGTATTGAGAGCTATGTTCTGAACCACATATTCCTGCTGACAGCCATAGCCTCTGCCCTGTACTATGTGCCCAACGCAGCATTGGCAGTTGCCAATAACACCGAACCACCTCGATATGATCAGGGAATTCCAACCCCTGTTTACAAGACACAGTACGCTCCAGTGAACACGTTCCCTCAAGACGAGACGTATTATTCCCAGGGAAACGAGAACATGACCGAAGCCTACGATGTCCCGCCAGTACCACCTGTCGGAAGACCACAAGAACTAGCAGGTGGATATACCAAAGTACCACAGCTATCGGGCCCTCCGCTGCAGCCGTTATCGTCACCATCATCACCAGCTAGGCGGCACGACCACCCTGTGGAACTACCAAATCAGACTCCCCAGCCTTCATGAGCATCAGTCCAGCAAGGCCCAAGTTAAATTGTTTTTTTACGCCTTTCTAATGTACATCAACATGTTTGCATAATACGAGCCAATTAATACACAATTACCAACTGGAGTTAACCAGGGGTCTATCGACTTTTTGTCTTCAGGGACTAAGCATTTGATGAGATGAGAGAAAGAATAGTGAAATATACCTTTCCAATTCATTCTTTTCCCGCAGCAACCTTGAACTTACGGGTTCACACCTACTACCAACGGACTACCCCAGATCTGAGCTCACTCTCCCTTGATGTGGATAACCCTTGTCACGCCCCGATCAGAACTGTCTACTGCTTCCAGTAACTACTCTCTTGCATCCCCTTGCTTACCTGATATGCGAACCTGGCCGGGCGGAGATATCTCTACAATCAAACCTACAAAGGAAAATCACCGCTGCTATCCCAGCCGCAACTAGCACGGAATTGTCCAATCAGAGAAGTCTTTTATGACTATTTGAACTATACTACTCACCACTACTCTGGGCTGTGGTCGGGGCAGACTTTTCAGGCAAAGAGGATGAGTGTCCTCAGTACGGAGTATACTTACGTATATGTGGTCGGCGCTCTCACTGAAATGCTGGGATAAACATAATAAACTAATAGATTAAAATCATGTGGCCTTTTTTCATACTTTTTGTTAACTTCCTCCCACAGAGCATATGGTGCTCCTAATTAAGGAAGAATAAATCTATATTTCATGCTACAGAGCTTGGAATCATCTATACTAAATAATCTATACCTGCGAATCAGGAGTGCTGACTAATTGATGCAGTTTATTTAAGCTTTTCATCATATTCGGACTAGTCCTGAGTATTCAACCAATAGACGGCTGCATAGGATGAATAACATCTCACGTGATGAATCTTTTTGTGAGATTACTAACATTGTGAGTTGTTACTTGTCGTCTCCACAATCGCAAAACGACCAACTGTCAACCAACCGCGCCTTAAAAAGGCATTCGCAAGGTGGAAACATCCTGGTGGCTCTCGGTAATGGTGGTCGTGATGGTGGTGACGACGATATGGCGGCGTTGACTGCTCGGTAAGCAAGGCCGCCAGAGAACAATAGATGGATGGATGACCGTCTGGCGCCTTGATTCACACAGCGTCGTAAGAAGTTAGTTAACTAGCCGATACGCACTAGTTATCAATATCCCTGGCCGAGCAGTCACAATAAGGATGGGTTCCGATCCAATGAATACTGAACGTGCTCCTGCGACTTGCTCAGTCTCTCCCATGTTTTGCTTTTTTTCCGCGATATATATATCCCAACTTACGCAGTTGCCGCTCGATAAGCCCGGTACCTGCTTCTGGCGCGCTGGACATATGGGAGTCGCAGGTACCTCACGGTCACCCTAACTCCGTCCTACTACATCCTCCGTACGATAGTAATAGCATGGCTCCCTTGCGTGTGAACCCCCATTCCATGGGTATTTTTTCAGTTTCTCGTGGCAGCGTAGCCAATATCCGTATGTACGGAGAACGACTAGGGAGGCCACAAGATACGGAGAAGATTGGCGCCTCACCCAGCTTAGAGAGGCGCATTTTTTTTTTTTAATCTGCCAGACACCAGTTCTCTTGGTTATTAAGTTGGCTTGCCTACCGTTCAGTTGTTTTACGGCGGCCTGCCTGTCTGTGGAGTCGGGTGAGGCTCTGTTGCTGCCGTTCAACTGCTCGCCAGGAAGAACGCTCATCAAACGATACCTCAGGGAGGATTTTTGTTCCCTTTTAAGTCTTCGTTATTACTTCTTCTTGTTGATCAACCGGTTTTTCCCCATCGCATTACTTGCATGAGCGTTGGCTAGACATTTGTTTTTTGGCTTGACCTCTTCGTGAGACAAGTCTACCTCGATCCTAGGATTACTGCTGTGTATTCTAAGCGTGTCCTGATTCACTCTTCAGTCTGATATATAATCGCCGTCCACGCATACCCGATCCAGATGGCTATCCTCTAAGTGGACAGTGGATCCTTGTCCAATCTCCTCTAATACTGACTTATACTTACGGAGTACACAGAGGCTATATACCCACGGTCCGTTCGATATAGGGAGGGCTCCCTCCCTACGAATAACTTCATCATGAGCTTTGGGTGGTCTGCTGGAGACATCTACCAGCTTATTGTTGCCTGCCACACACTGGTGTCAAACTGTACTCTGGGACCAACGTCTGCTCTTCAAATAGTTCATGGCCTGTCGGTAGAGATTCAGGAACTCGAACGCTTACTGCAACAGCTTCGGAGCCTCGTTAAAGATGGCGGTGAGACTTCCTGTATCGATCTACGTGGAATCGAGGATACGCTGCGTGATTGTCGCACACATATGCAGAAGTACAACAACCTGCAGCAGGCTTATGATAACCACCACAGAAACAGCACGGATCCCACTGTAGTGGGAGAGAGACGGCCGGCTGCCACTTCAACCACCGGCGGACGTACTAGAGAATTACTTATGTCGGGTAGGAATGCAGCCAGAGTAGGCGGGGAGCTGGTGAGACATGCTACCTGGGGAGGTGGACAGATATCTGCTCTCCAGGACCGGGTTGCACGGCATAAACAGTCTCTGACGCTCTATCTTACGGTCTTGGAACGGTATGCTTCAACTCCACATGCTTTTCATGACCTATAAACTAAATATTGTACACACAGAGAACGGAGCATCCGCATGGGGAACAGGCTACAAAGTGTCGAACGTATGATTCATGAAATCCATGCTGAAGCTATGCCTTTAACTCGCACATACCCTCTTCAGCGTGTTGGTTCGATTCCTAGCTCGGGCTTAGGCATTCCAGACGGCCCCTCTGCAGGCAGCGACCGCTATCATATAATGCTAGAAGCTGTCGAGCGCCAACGTGAATATGCCATGCTCCAACGTACCCTCGCTGAAGATGGTGATGACCAGGAATGGGAGACGATTTGTGACCAGCTTGACCGATTCCATAGGCGAGTGTTGAATGTCATTGAGCGGATGACAAACTCCAGTGCTCAGCACGGGAGTAGGAGCGAGCATGGGTCACAGAGTGAAAGCGATATTGAACTCAACAGGACACTGCTGAACATGTCAAGAGGCTCGTTCAGGTCTCCTCCAAATGAAAATCAATCCTACCGCCGCAGACGTCACGCAGCGTTTGAGACCCCGCTGGAACGCTGTGACGAAACAGAGACGGAAACCGACCATCAAACCACTCATATGTCCATCAATGGCACAGAGGAAGTAGTAGATGAGCCGGAGAATCCGATTTATCGCAGCTCATCGACAGTTACCTTACCATCTTACACCCAGTCTGTCTTCTCCAATTTCACATCGACAAGCACTGCTGCAACTGAAGATACAGCAGTTATAACTACCAATACTACTCATATGGAGATACCTGGCAGCCACAATAAACCTTTATATAGTACTTCCCCTTCACAACCTCTCTCGGCCAGCCCATCGACTGTCAACTCCCTTTCTATCCCACTATCCACGAGTCCTGGGTCAATCAATTCCTATTCCACGCCAATTAGCCCAGGTTTTGCCCCAAGACAGAGTCCCTCAAATGCCCGTGATTCCATATCTAGCTACGCCAGTACAGCAAGTATTGCCAGTGCAGATAATGGTAATGTTCCCGTGCGCAGCGGAAGCTGCAGCAATGGAAACGGCAGTTTTTTCCCTCCCTCGCCGCGCAGGCGGGACACAGATGATTCAGGCCATCATTTGAGTTGTAGATGGAAGACCATTTCACTTAATGGTCCTGTAAGAATGTAAGCTTTCCCCTACCAAATGTATCCAGGTATTGCCATTCAAATGCGAATACTAAAAGAAATATACAGATCATGGCACGATCATCCGACGCGAGTCCGATGCCTTCTTTCTGCAGGCTACAAGAGCGACGGGAGGATGTGTGCAATTCGCGCCATAGATCCTACTAATACAGCTGAAAAGCTACCAATTCTCAGGTGTAAGGATCGGTCGATTTCTACCATTATTAAGGATACGAGCTAATATTGCAATAGTGTCGTCTACGGAAAGGCGGACCATTCCGCATATCGAACCATCAGGTGATCGCGACAGGGACCATGAAGCAGGAGTCATTCACTTCATCAAGGCGCCCAAGACAAAATATGGCGAGTATCCAATGTACTATATCGAAGATCCAGATGGTACGCTTTGCTACTTCCCCTTATCTTCTACTATTCTATTGCTTTCGGCCAAGGGGACTGACATAACATCGTTGTGACGTAGATCGCATCTATCTACAAAGCTTGATCTTTGGGAAAAATCTACTGCTGTCAGTGCTGGTGAAAAAAGTGTATAGCGCGAATGGAAGAGAATCAGATCGCCAGTATCTACGAATATGGGCAGAGATGGACAGTGAAGGGCGCGATGGAGACCTCTCAATCTTGTACTTTGCTTCTGCCAGGGAGCGACCTCGATATTTCGAGATTCATCGTGAGTTCGATAACCAAGAACTAACTAGTCGGTCCTGTTTGCCGAAATACTAACAGCAATGTAGGAAACAATATCGAGCCGAGCTTTAACAGAAGCCACCACAACTTGGTTCTTGAACTCCAACTTCTACAGCCCGGCCAATATCTTCGGATCACGTTTTTGTCTGCATCAGGTTCGTCTCCTACATCCTACAAACATCCAAGGAATCCCTGCCACTCAGCCCCATTTGTTTTCTCTTTTCTTATGTCCCTGGCACGCTGTTCTTCCTGTCGACTGACCTTGATGCTTGCTTGCTTGCGCAGACCTGCAACGCTTTACCGATACGCTCTTTAAACACGAACGACCCCCTGTATTGCAAGTCCCTCGTGTGTCGTCTCGGTTCGCTGATGGGTCGGCCGCCCTCCCATGGGGGAGCCCCTAGTTCGGCCCCTTGTCTGTTAGCTTCAACCCTAGCGCCTTGCATAACATGAAAAGGCCGACGCCTCAGCCACCCCGAAGCAAGCTTACGGGCCCCATGCCAGGCCCCGAAATTCTCACGAGCTCTTGTCCAACTGCCATCCTCCGTCATCAGTCACATTCGCTCTGGCAGCCTTAGCCAGGCTGCTTGCATAGCTCTTCGCTTCCTCTACCTGCACTAACATGTGTCTCGGATACCAAGATGGAGCCTCATCGTCGCTTAACCGGGCGTTCTCGCCCGCCAATCTATTTTAAGTCTTTGTCTGTTCCCAGCTTACCTTAATATATCATGGCCGATATCATCGCTGCTGCTACCCACACGGGCTGTCCCATGCATGTATACATATATATCCGCTTACTCCGCTACCTTGTGGTCTTTCAATTCTATTGCAAGAATCTTGGCTGTGTATCAAAACGCTGCCCTGCCTGCCCTTCAGTCTGCCTGATTGATGCATCCTCGCCTGTGATAGATTCGGACTTGTGGTTCCCGACTCTCTGCGCCTCCTTTAGGTCTTTTTGACCCTTATCATCTTGGCGGTGCTTGAGCCTCATGCTATATACTTAATAACATTGGCGAGCAGCTCGTGGGTTGGCTGTCGCCCATCATTGCCCTTCTGGGGGGAAACCACATCTCTCAGGCGCCCACGGAGGATACATTCATATCCATTCTGTACAACAAAGCTATCTACCTCGAGCTGTAACGGCAGAAAAGGGGGATCACCATGAAGATGCCAGTTTCGTTCAAGGTGAAGAACCGCACGGTTAACTTCAACTATATTCCTGTGGGTTGGTCGTTAAGCAGACGATTTCTCGACAGTTCTGAACTGATGAAACATAGGACCTCGATCTCCGCCGTCGCCGTGTGTTCGATGAGCTCGATGCTACTCACTTCCAGAGCCTCGTGGTATTTGTTGCTGGAATCGGTTTCTTCACTGATGGATACGATGTAGGCTACCCTGTGTAATCGAGAAGTAGCTTGATGCTAACGAGTAACTAACCAGATTTTCGCTGTCGGGATGATCATCCCCATGCTGGCGCATGTCTACTGGCATGGCACCATGCCTATGCATATTGAAACGGGCATGAGAGCTGCCACTCTACTCGGCACAATTATCGGACAGTTCGTCTTTGGTATACTTGCTGACCTCTACGGGAGGCGGAAAATGTATGGCTTCGAGCTTCTCATCGTTACGCTGTCGACTATCGGTGTTACCATGGCTTCTGACGGTGCATCTGGCTCTATGAGTATTGTCGCATGGTTGATCGTATGGAGATTTATCATGGGCATTGGCATTGGAGGTGACTACCCACTGTCTGCCGTTATTACCTCTGAATTCGCTCCAACTCGATCGCGAGGCCGAATGATATCAACGGTCTTTTATATGCAGCCTTGTGGTTATCTTGCTGCGACACTAGTGGCATTGATAGCGATGGCTGCACATGGTGGCAGTATTCCACATAATATACCCACACGGGTTGAAGATATAGTATCCTGCACGGATAATCCAGAATGCCGACGTGCAATGGATAGCGTTTGGAGATGGGTTATTGGCATAGGTGCTGTACCATCAGCCATTGCCATATTCTTCAGATTCAGTATTCCCGAATCTCCCCGATACACGATGGAAGTACTGAATCGACCAGACGAGGCACTGGAGGATGTCAACGAAATGGGCTGGCAGCGTGTACCCCAGAAGACTATGACCCCAGGTGATATTGAGATGCAACTCCCACCTCTACCAGATCAACATCCCCAATCTCAGTCACAACCAATGCCGGAAGGCAATCGCATACAGACGGAAAAACCACCGAGCTTGTCTGTTAGGCCTGCTTCGGCAATCTCACAGCCATCGAATCAGCCCATCTCTAATGATTGGAGCCATTTTGACCCCCGTCAGCACCACAGGAGCGCATCACGAGCGACAACAGATGGTGCCTCTCAGCGTTCCCCTCGTCGTGTCTCGCGGACACATACCATTTCCAGTGCTCATTCAGGGGCTGGATCTTCCCTATCCTTTTCCACATCCAACGACGATGAACCCGCGGATAGTACGTTGGTGGAAGATGATTTCGCTCCTCCTACCAAGGAAGCTAGCCAATGGACTCACTTCCGTACTGGTTTCTACAATCACTTCATCACCAATGGCCATTGGCCCACACTCCTTGGTACATCACTTGCGTGGGCCTGCTTCGACTTTGCATTTTATGCGCTTGGCCCTAACTCGTATAAAGTCGTTGGAAAGATCTTTAACGAGAAGGTTCTCTGCTTCCCCAGTGTTGTCAAGCAAGGCGGCAAGCTGCCGAGTCCTTGCCTTCCCCCTGGCCGCAGCTTATACGAGGATGGGATTCAGAATGCATGGCACTCGCTCATCATCGTCTCCGCAGGCTCAATAACAGGCGGTCTAGGCATGATCAAGATTATCAAACGAACGTCCCCTCGCACCATCCAACTCTACGGTTTTATTTTATTGGCTGTGATCTTCGTTATTATCGGCGTTTGCTTCCAGGTCGTTCCTAGATCTGCCTCCGTGCCCCTGATTGCATTCCTCTACGCACTGTCCCAGGTTTTCTTCGAGATTGGCCCTAACGTCACAACGTTCATGATTCCAGCTGAGTTATTTCCAACTCGATTCCGCTGCACTGCCCACGGCATCTCCGCGATGTCTGGCAAGATTGCATCTGTCTTGGTACAGGCATTCGTCGCCTATGCACCAATTGGCCCTTACAAGCCATCCGACAACAACCCTTCTGACAGTAACTCGACCGATACTAAAGCTCAATGGCTAGGTTTCGTGGTTATCATCTTTGCGGCATTTATGGTGCTGGGTGCTGCGGTTACAAAGTGGCTTATCCCCGAGGCAAGACAGACTGACGGTCTTGCAAGGCCTCTGGAAGAGTTACAGTATCTTGCCAAGATACGGCGACCGGCAAAGAAGAAGACTGCTGTGTCTGATGCCGTAGATCCCCAGGGCGCCTCTATCCCTAATAATGGGGCAAATGGCGTGCTTGCCCGAGTGTAATGGTAATATCAATGTGCAGGGCTGGATAAATGGGCAAGCCTACGACAATAATGTATAACTAAGTAATGAGATTGGCTGATGGTTAGTTAGGGTACCTTGGCAAATATCTAATAGGCATGAATATAAGAGGCAGCATCTAACCCCATAAGCGTAAGATGTGGCATGAATGGTTAACGGATGGTATAAATTTCGGATTCAACTAAAATAAAAAAAATAAAATAAAAAAACAGGCGTAACGTTGCATAAAGATATAGCGGGCCAGAAACCTATCAGGCCGAACCCAACACCCATACCCATGTAGCTATATTATCCCTAGCCTTATACCATGAAGACCCAACATGCATCGTAAGGAGACGTAACAAATAAGCAAGGCAAGAATGTATATATACACACGGGGCTCATAAGAGAAGAGTCCGAAACGGAAGAAAGAAAGAAGAAAATAAAAGTCATAACAGAGACGAGTTAAAACGCATCCTAGTTTCTATGACACCAGTAACGTTGGTATCACGTCATGCTTTGTAAAGATAGCAGGGAGTGGGTGTCACATAAAAGTAATCATCATCTCCCCCTTAACCTTTGCCTTCAAGACGGACGCAAGTTCAACATCTAGGTCCATTTGGATTTTCATTTGTTTTGGCTTTGAGTCTTTGCTGTTTGATGAATCAGGTGTAGGGGTATCAGCACTACCGTTAGCACTACTGAAAACTTCCTTGAGGCTGCGGAGAATTCCATTCGGCCCAGCTGGGGGAGGTCCGTCAGTACGGCCATTGGTGGCGTCAGCTGCAGTTGATGTTGGAAGTTGGGTTTCGTTTCCGGTAGTTTCACCCCCTTGTGCACCATCGTGCGTATTCGGGGTCTCCTGTTCTTGTTCCTGAGCAGCGTGTTTGTCCGCCTTAACTTTCTTCTTCTTTACAGCTTTTTTCGGCACCTTTGGCTGGGCTGTTGAAGTTGTTCCATCTTCTACTAGGTTCGCCCGATCTGCAGGAGTCCCAGCGTTACCGGCCCTTGAGCTGAGCAGTCCAGAGGCATCTATTTCAGTTGCAGGTTCACCTGCTACCTTCGCCTTCACTGCTTTCTTCTTTGCCCTTGCCCTTTTGGGGTTGACCTCCTCTGGAAGAGGTTCATCTCCACCGTAATAATCCCAGCCAGCATGTGTCGTGTTGTCGCCCCATCCGTCATCTCCGGAACCCTCGTTTTGGTTTGGTGCGGATGGCCACATGTCCTGCGGCGGTGTGGTCAAAGGAGAGCCTTTGGATTTCTTCCCCTTCTTCGGCTTGGTATTCAGTTTATTTAGTGCTTCGGGGGCTGGCACCTCGCTGCCCTGACCGTTGTTGGCATTAGGATCAATGTTCTCACTGTCAAGCTGGGTCGAGGCCTTTTCGACATTCGGTGAAGTAGAGACGCCGCCGTGGTCGTTCATCTCACCATCAGCTGCAGCTTGAGCTAGTTTCCTTGCTGCTTTCTTCTCTTTCCAGTAACCAGTGCGGCTCTTCTTCTTCTTCGCTGCGGTTGGAGATGATGCGGTATTGGATGAGGCAGCTAGATACTCCTGCTCCTGAATTGCGCTCCAGCTGTTGTCCTGCTGAGAAGCCATTTCCTCCTGGTGCGTCTTGACTCCGCCGTTGGCATTGAGATTCGACGGCTCGCGCGTACCGTCCACGGAGTTCGCAGTCATAGCTCCGGTCGTTGTTCTTTCACGCAATGCTGCAAGTGGTCTGTATTCTCTAGGATGCCCTTCTCTCTCCCCGTCTCTCTCTCTCTCTCTCTCTGCCGCGATGCGACTCAGTTTTGTCGTTGCTTTGTCGATTTCTTTTCGTCGCTTTTTTTTCTTGTTTATTTTTTTTTTCAGGCCGAATTTTTATGTTTTGATGACATAATCACGGAACAAGTGGGTCTGGTGGGTCCTTCCCGTTTGAGCCTAAAATTAGGGCTTGAAGAAAGAGACAGAGCGAGCCATGCAATGAGTTAGTATATAAAAAACTCGCCAGGTGTTGGTCGGTCCCTTGATAGTTCTTCAGCTAGAACCATTACACCCAGCCGCTTGTATCTCCCACTATTGAAGGCGTCCGGAACTGGGAAGGAATCCTCGTGTCTACCAACCAGCATGTACATACACGACCATCCAAATCTCTCCATCCCCTTAATTTTACCTAGAGGTATCAGGCCGAGCCGAATCTTGATAGCAACAAACCGCAGAGCAATACTCATGCGGACATATGACCCGTGCTCCTGATTGCCGTCATCTTCCTTGCGTATCACACCCTGCGTCAGCTCGGAAAACGCCAGAATCTCAAAGGTGGGAAGCACTGCTCTTGCCAGGAACCGCGAAGCCAAGTCGTCGAGTCCATTTTTTGAGATATGGATCAGCTCCTTCACAACTAGCTCACCCGTGGGTGTGATTTTTGTAAATGGCTGGTTTGGGGGTGCTTCCAGCTGCCGAATTAGTGTCAGTGTATCGGAGATCTCGTCACATAACCAGGACCTTTCCCTAGGCTGTTCTTTGTCGGCACGAGTAAAGCCCTGCATTTCAGCCGGTAGAACGTTATGAAGCTTGACAAGGAACATGTCCATGACCTTTATAGGGTCTTTGCTATAGTCTACCGGGACTTTGACTCCAATGGCCCCCATTATTCCATATACCCGGTCGTGAGGTCGTTTGCATTTTCGACGAGCGGAGGTACGGAGTAGTTCAATAGCATTCATCGATATCAGGGTGTGTAAACCGATGGTATTGACTGCAGCAAAGGCCTCTAACCGGCCATGGAGAAAAGCTTTCGTGGTACCGGATTGCTCTAGCCGTTCAATAGCATCTATTGCCTCTGTTAACATTCCGGTATCTTTTTTAATCAACGAATAAATGTAGTTCAGTGTCTTGGCTAGATGCTTAACAGTTATTGGATTCTGAGTTGCTTCGTGTAGTACGGGGTCCCCCCTTTTATCATAAAATACTGCATCAAAGCGCAATGCCGCTTCCTGCAAAGTCCATAGAGAAGTTGTCCACGGCACTTCTGTCGTTAGAGATGCAATGAGACACAGCCGTCGATGTGCCTCAGCCAAACTCGCCGTTCCGTTCTGGATGTCTATAAGCGGCGGAAGAGGTAGGACATTAGGCCGAATCATGTAAGACTGCTCAGGAACCCAGGAGCAGACCTCCGCCAGGATCTTTTCACCCCCCGAGCAGAGCCAAACCGCCGCGCGAGAAGCTGATCGGAATATTTCGCTCTGTTTGCCAATCTCCTCTGCATGTTCCTGGTCTCCCTCTATCTGGGGTATACACAGAACGTCCACCCATGCATGGCTTCCATTTGCAATTCTCCGAATGGCGAGATCCAAGTCCTCTCGAGTGAATAAACTATTGGCCGGGACATTCCAGTGACCACCATTGACAGGAGTGTCTAAATCTCTATTTTTATGCTTCCAGCGGCCCCAGGTATAAGATATTACCACATAATCCGGGTATGGTTCACAGGTCGTGTGGCTGGCTCCATCAGGCCCAACCAAACGGCTGGGGAAGCTGTTTGCTTGAGCCGGTCTAGCTAAGGACCTTTCGTATTTACTGACAAATTGGGGTCCATGAACAAAATCATCATATATGTTGGAAGGTCCAAGCTTGATAGTAGTGTTAATTATAGGCATCTGTAATGTCCCAGATTGCAGAAGAGTGTGGTCATCGCTCCAAAGCTCCTCGGTTTGGACCTGATCGTATAGTTAACTGGTTAGTTAGTTACATGATAGATGATGTTGCTAACGAAGATTCCATCTCACGCGGGCTTGAGATAGGACCTACCACAGACGCGGGCATAGTTACTGTTAACTAATAGTTAGGCAAGAAGACTGTATTCTTCTTGTATAAGTTAAGTAACTGGTCTCTCGTTAGAAAATAAAGGGGTTCATCTGTGATAAAAGGAGCTTCCCAGCCCCTCAGAAAAGTAACCGGCTAAGTAACTAACCAACGAATAGAAGGGCATTCAGGGAGGTTGACTGCATGCATTGCCTGCCAGGTATAGATGTACCCCGCCAGCCTTGGTTGGCCGGTAACTAGTTATTTAACTAGTTACTGAGAAATTGTTATGGCAATCGACATGCCGCAAAGAATATAACTTCCTCCATACGAATATCGACTCTCAGGTTATACTCCGCGTTGCCATTTCGTGAGGAACTGAGCGAATGGATGGAAATGTGCTCTCCAAAAACAACAAAATGGGCCATCCTCATCGGAACCAACTACCTCCCTGCATCTAACGAGCGCGAACCTGAAACTGTGTTCCGTGGCTGTGTTGCCGATGTCGAGCGGATGAGCGAACATCTATGCCTCAACCAAGGGTTCCAGAAGCAAAATATACTCAAGTTTATTTCTCGTCATCCGGATGATCGATCTGGCATTGCGCACAATAGCCACCAGGACGCAACATATAGAAATGTGAGGCGTGGCTTTGACCTCATATGTGCAAGAGGCAACCCTGGTGATATCGTATATATTCACTTTTCCGGTTTGATTAGAAGTGTCCCTACATTATTGCCTGCATGGAGTGGTAGACTAAGCGATAAAGGATTTGGGCTACTGGACGATGCCATCGGTAGGAGGTTTATCCACGACCTAGAATTAGCTCTCTTGTTGGCGGGACTCTCTAGAAAACGGCTGGAGGTCACAGTCTTTCTTGACTGTCGCAAACACGATTATTCTGCAGTTCATGAGACGGCTTCTCAATCAGAGTTCAGCCAGGAGGAGCTGTTGTCAGTCTTTCATGGGGTCTTCAGCCCGAGGGATCGAGATACCTGGCTCCTTAACCCTGATCCAGCAAGCCCCCATGTCTTACTGACTTTAGGCTATATTGACGGCCAAAGGGTGTTACAGGAACACCTAGATACCCAGTCTCAAGAGCATCACGGCACCCTTACCTACCTGTCATTGATAATTTTACGAGAGAATAATGGGCCTAATATCACGTATGATGAACTGATTCGACAGCTTGGGTTAATGACCGACCACAGATTCGGATACATACCTATATATAGTGAGGCAACAGTTATGTATGCCGGAAATACCGAAAAGTTATTCCTCGGTGGCATGGATGCACCACGGACGATAGGGTATCCGCTACATTTCCCAGCGATTTTGATCATCAATAGCAGTGGGGTTAGGTTGCATGTACTAGGTGGACGAGCGCAGGGCGTTTGCGACGGTGACGAAGTTCACTTTACTCGTGGAACTTATCTCGAAAATTCACCAAAGGCATTGGTTTACTTTTCAGGCCTGCTGTTCGAGATCTACATGGTGGATGAACTGTCAAGTTCCGCGAAACCTGTGGGCAGTTCCGAGGAGGAGCAAGGAGATTCTCTTACCGATGATACCATAGAAAAAACATATATAAAAGTACACGGCGTGGCGAGGTTTGTAAAGATACGGCACCAGAATCTGTCAAATGAAGAACATGCCGCATTATATAGTACAAGGCTGCTGCTGATAGGCAAATCGAAGGAGCTTGCAAGCCACTGCAATGTACGGGCTGTTGGCGCCTTTCGATATCACAATCCTGGCCGTCAAATTTCTACCAGAAGCCCTACATTGACCTCAGATGGAAGTCTCCATTTGCTCTCAGGAGACTGTGCTACCATTATATTTTCCACTGCTGTAAAGGAAACACTATATCTTGATATTCTCTGCTTTGACAGCACCTTTGGCATCACCCATGTCTACCCAAAAACCCCCAGGGAGTACCTAGCTACTAGGTTGCAGATGGAAAATGCTCATGTCAGTTTTGATGTTCGTTTCTCATTCCCGATCCAGAAGATGGACGACGCGGAATGCCACCAGGTAACAGAAATTCTCAAAATATTCGTATCAACTAGGCAAGAGTCATTTTATCCACTCGAGTTGCGGCCGATTGGGGACCGTGCCTTCTTAACAGCAAACCGGGATCCTGCTGCAAAGATTTCTCTAGCTACACCTCCGACTGGATTCGGCCCTTGGTTCATGGATGCTAGAGGCATTAATTCTGAGGAGAAAGTTCCATATGAAAAGTATGAGCTGGAAGATCCAGTAGAAGAGATATGGTACTGCTTTAATATCAAGGTCGTCATCCATAAAACGGCAGAATCTCTAGCGATGATATAATTTTGGCTAACTTGCCCCTGACTAGTTATGGGCTAGCTGGAAGGTATGGAAGAGGTTGGTATCTCTAACATTGATGGTATAGCTGATAGTAGCTGATATAAGATTACACATGTGGTGTAGATGGAGCTAATAGAACTAGCTGCCTTGGATGTTCTATGAGGCGGATGCTGCAGCCAGCGGTGTATAGTATATACTATGTATATAACTAACTGAAGGTCGCACGGGACCTGGATCTAGGGGCAGTGGGTCTTCAGTCAGTTGCGAAAGACCTTTGGAGAAGAAATGAGATAGGTTTACACTTAGGGTGCTGTGTACGGCCACAAGGGCCTCAGCCAGGGGTATATATAACGTTTTGATTTTGTCGGTTCCATGGTTGAGTACACGGCTAAGAACCATAAGACAGCTCAGGGGCCAAAAGTTATTCCATAACTACTGCCTTAGGAGAGTTTGTGGCCTGGGTAGTTTTCTCAGGGTGTTTTCTTCCCTTCGCGGGCCTTAACGACGGGAAAATCAAGCGAGTCCAGCGGAAGCTTAAGAAAGAGATGCTTGTTGGTCCACGTTACTTGGCCTTCGGCAAAGCCTTCGGAGTAGGCTGGTGGTGGAGGCGGATCGGTGATCTTGGTGATCAAGTATGCCGTCGACGCCTCAGCGATGCCGTAGAGCAAGACTCCCAGTACGGGGATGCGAATCATGAGGTAGAATCCAACGGCAAAGCCAAACAACACTCCATCTCTGTCAAGGAACCAGCGTCGTTTCTGCTCGGCAGTGAACTTCACCCGACTAAAATACGGTTCAAGCTAGGTGCGGTTATTAGTCTGGTTGATACTCCTTAGCAGCGCAATAATAAGTAATATCATGACTTACCAGTTCTCGCATCAAGCTGCGAGAGGCAAAATAACTCTGCAAAAAGACAATCAGATACTTCTTAGGGAGCACCAGGCCGGATCCAAAGACTACAGCGGCTGGGCCTAGACCAACGGCCTTGTTGAAGGTATAGAAACTGGCACACGGAAGGACGAAGCGGCCAACCAGGGGCAGATGCGAGAGGATGTAGACTGCCAACGCCATGCTCGTTCTTCTCCCATAGCGGATGGCAAAGGCCCTTAGAGGTGCAAGACCTGACTTTTTCCCATGTATATTACCGCCCTTGGAGTACATCCGCAGGTTATCATAATACATGGGCCGCAGCGTCGTTGGGTCGTCCTCCTTGTGCTTCTGCGTATAGGTCTTGTCAACCCAATGCAGAGACTCCATGAACCTGTCGAAGTGGCATGAGTCAATCAACTGCACCCTCTGCATATATCAAGGAACAGGCTTATGCATACATATTGTCCAGGGTTGGCGTGATATACCGCATCAGGGTCATGAGGAAAAACGGCACCTGGAGGACGTAGTTGGACACAAAGTCCAGCGTCCCGACGACACTATCATGCCATCCGGCGCTCTCAAGGTCAATAGCCCACGAGAGAATCCATAGTACCAGCTTCACGGCGACGATCTGGCAGTCAACTTGTTAGCCACAGCCGACGATCAGGCCCTACGCAGGCAGGTCAGATAGTTACGGCATACCGGGATCGCAACGACAAGATGGATGGCTATCCCGCTGCAGACAGCAAGCGCCGCCTGCTTGTAATGCTCCGACTTGAAGAGCTCCGGGTTCTGCAGCGCCCTGTGAGCTGTTGAGCCATGCAGTCAGCGAGTCTGGTGGTGATATCAACTGTCGCTGTCCATCCAAGGTGGCCGACCTACCGCCAACGAGAGTCAGCTGCGCACCCCGCAGGATGGCATTGGGCTCAAACTTGGGCATCGCGATAGCCGATGCTCTTATCCACGCCGTAGCTGCGTCTCTGCTGCCTGTCAAGAGTTCTCAGCCGAGTGGTGATGGCTGTTGCTGATGTTGCTGCTGTTGTTGTTGGCGCTTGGGTGGCTGAAAGCGCTCTACGTCACATTTACTAGTTTAACCGCGTAACTAAAGTTATGGCTGAGGCGGAGAGCAAAAGCCGACAGAGACGAGACGAACGAGTTGAAACAACCACAACTGCGTCTCTTCACATGCGCGCGATGTAAGTGCGTGTGCCTTGTTTCTTTTTATATCAGTCTTCTTCTACCTACGCTCCTTTTCTTCTCCCTTCTCGCTCTTTTTCTCGTCTCTCTTTCGTTGATTACCAGACGCTCCCTTCACTTACCATGGCCGAATCGCCATTCCCTTTGCGCCGCTCCTCGACACTCCCCAGAAGCAGGGCCATTTCGACAGGCAGATATAGCCTGGGATCGCATGAGCTCTCGACCAGCAGTCCCTCCCACTCCGACCAAATCCTCTACTCCAGCCCGTCCGCGAAGATCTTCAAGTTCGAGCTGCCAAACTCGTCTTCGTCCTCCCCAATCCTCCCCGACCTCGACTACCCCGTGGACGCCATAGAAACACTCCCCTGGCAGCTACCGACGGAGAGGCTGTCCTCTATCGGCCCGCTGAAGATAGAGACCGTTGCGGGCTCGGCGGCGTTTCTGAAATCCGGCAGCGTGGTGTACCCTCTGCTCAAGAACAGCCAGTGCTGGTGCGTGGACCAGGTCTCTAGATTCGTCTTCAGAATACGGAAACTCACATATTATCGTGTTGAGTTGCCGGGGGAGACGGAGGAAGATAAAAACCGCGTCGAGAGCTTCAAGGGGGTCCTATCCGGCATTATCAGATATGAAATCACACCTTGTCCCTTTAAACGTGGGTTCTCTGTCGTCCTGCCGGAGGAGGCCAAAACACCCAAGAAGAAGAAGGCCTGGCAGCCGAAGTTTCAGCCGATGCCTGCCTTTATACCGTTAGACCTGGCTACTGATGTCTCTTCGACGGCCTCGCGTGATCTGGAATCAAATAGCGAGCCAGCAGTCGATGTCCACAAAGACGCTACTCAGGAGCAGGGGCAGGAGCAGGAGCAGGAGCAGGATCAGGATACGGGGAACGGCTCGTCCATGGCTGCTGATGGAGAGTCTTTCCTGCTTGTACCAAAAAACAGGCAATCAGACGGTTCCAGAGTGACTACTCCTCCGACCTTCCAATCTTTGGTTGCCAAATTCCAGCAATTCCACGGTGCAAGTCACGTAAAGGAGCCAGAGAACCAGGATTATATAGACGACAGCGAGCAGATGTCAAGTTTAGGGTCTTATCATACGTGTGAAACGGATGCTTCCATTTCTCTCTCGGATGCCCCGTACTCGGATCCCCCCTCCCCATGGAATGAAGAGACTACTGCTGCACCATCTTTGGCACATGACGAAGACACCTCAGACCAATCTCCATCTATTCCAGAGTCCGATCCATTTCTTGATTCAGATAATGATAATATGAGCCAAATACCAAGAGTACTTTCATCTATAGACCAGCATTCCACCCCCAGGCAACCTGCCTTTGACAGACACAACTCCATCTACCTCTCGTCAGGGGAATGTGTTGGTGTTGACGAGCCCAGCCCTGATCTCCGTCAACGGCTTCGTAACAACCGCAAGAGAGACCTGTCACCTCTCCCACCGCCTTCCACTCTATACTATCCCTCTGCGCGGTCTCCCGCCAACCACCTCACTCATGCAATCATGAAAAAGACATGCACATACGTTCTCGGCCCACCAGTCCAGTTCCTCATGCTCCTCTTACGTCTTGCGGCAAAGGTGGCCGCTAAGAGGCCATCTCCTACTTCCCCTGACTTCCCGGACCCATACTCTGACCAGGACGACCTCGGTGATCTAAGCGAAGACGACTACGGAATACCCATCCCCTATCGCCCTTCTCTCAAACAGGTGAACTCGAATTCCTTAAGCGTCTACGATTCCTTGGACGAGACAGATTAAGCCCCTTTTTGCATCCTATTTTGTTTTTGGTCTGTATTTGTACCTTTTGTTTCTTTCTGTGTCTTACTCTGTATTTCGGTCTGTCTATCTAGCGTGTTGCCGGCGGTAATGACGGTTTGGGGTTCCAGGCACAATATGCAATATCTACTTGCATTAATGACATTTTCTTTAACATTTATTGGGGGGCGGTTTTACATCTTCTGGCCATAGCTGTACGGGTATACTACTGGACGTACAAAGGGGGTTTCTTATCTCGCTCGTTTGCGTCTATTTTACTCCAGCACACTTGGTATAATACCATTTCTTTTGTCGAAATTAATCCGTTGTCTCACACATATATACCTCTATGTTCCCGTAATACTGAAAGGATAAATCAAGCTCCCGTCTAACGCCAAACAATGCATAAGTACCTTAGGAGTGGAAAACACTTCCCTCCTGTCAAGTCATGCCGCCAACGTATGGCCCCCCATCGGCCAAGGTGTTTGCTCTTATTTCTTCCCCTTGGCTTTACCCTTCTTCTTTGCGCTGCGGTCCCTCTTCTTCAAGCCAACCATGCCAGCTTTGCATATATCCGCATACCGGCGATAAAACGCTTCGACCTCCTCCGGTTTCACAACTGTGTAAGCCTTGACCTTTGAATCTTTGTGCTCGCCGTTCGATGCTCGGACAAGGATCATTGGTGGATTCGACTCTGTAGTTGACGATTCGTCTTTACTTGTGGTTTCCGGCTGGAGTGGTTTCTGTGTAAGGAATACCGAGCCGCGGGAAGCGGCTGACTGCTTTACGAGGAGAGTCTCTAAGAAGGAGAAAAACTATAGCCGATACATTATTAGCTAGCCAGATCAGACAGAGCATATCGCGTATCCGTGGAGTATCCTTCGTCTTGTATCCATACCTCATCGTTAGGGAGGTGGGGTTTCGACATTGTTGCGCAGATGTGTAGATATCAATGGAATCTAGGTAAACGTATCCCAGTTATCTGAGTCCTTTGCAGGAGCCCAAAGCTATAATCAGACAGTAAAGAGACAGTAATCGTTGTGAAAAGCGCGAGCTTGTTCCTTGCTCTTCATTAATATGTTTTTCGGTTTATTTTCTCTTCGGCTTCTGTAAAAAGTGCGGACAATTTAAAGTTTAGTGGCATGACGCTTGGGCCACACCATGATTTTTAAAGAAAAGAAAAAAAAATAAAAAGGTCGAAGATAAAAGAAGAGAAGATGAGATGAGGAGGACGAGACAGCGATGCGCCGACCGGAGATAAATACCACGCGGCTCCCGAAGCAGCTGTGCGAGGAACTGGGGCTGAAAGACAGCTGGGACACCGGCCGGCCGAACAGAGGGCGAGGGAAGCCTCTGAGCAGGAAGGAAAGGCGAAAGGAAGAACGGTCGCAGAAGAAACAGCATCACCAACAGCCGCGGAAGTTGATACAGCCCCATATACGAGAGGAACAAGACCAGGGTTCTAGTGCAGATGTGTCTTCGGACGACGATGCTAGTGGCAGAGACGTACGTGCAGCTGCGCCGACGAGACCAGAGCCGAAGTCTATTCTGAAGAAGCGGAAGCGAAGTGATGATACTCAGAAGCCTACGAAGAAGAATGACGACGCAGAGATTCTACCTGCTGAGCGGAAAATATCACGGGCAGTTCAGGAGAAGCTTGAAGAGGATGACAGGGAGATTGCTCGGCTAGAGAAAGCCTTGGGGCTGAAAGGGAAAAAGAAGCTCCCGAAATCTTTTGAAGAAGATGGGTTAGCTGATATACTGGGTGATCTGGGAGGATACGACTCCGAGACTGACTTGAGGAAGCGCAAGAAAGAGGGCGATGAATGGCTACAAAATAAAAGGAGGAAGGGACAGGCACAGGCACAGGCAGATGTCAGTCTTGACGAAGAAACTGATGAGAGCAATGATGATTTCGATATGGACGGTGAAGAGGATGAAACGGGAGACGATGATGATGGTGATTTGCTGGAGGAATCAGAAGGCAGTGACGAGAGCAGTGAAGGGGACAGTATGGACGAGTTCGAAGGCTTCGAGGACGAACCCGAGCAGCCTCCAAAGCGAATAAAAGAGAATCCATATGTCGCACCTATAGCCCCCTCCAGCAACGACCAGCCAAAATATATCCCCCCATCCCTGCGTGCGGCTGCATCAACTGAACCCGAAGCTCTCGTTCGCGTTCGTCGTCAACTGCAAGGCCAGCTCAACAAACTATCCGAGGCCAACCTGATATCTATACTCTCCGAGATCGAAAAGATGTATCAAGACCACCCTCGGAAAAACGTCACATCTACTTTAATAGACCTCTTGCTTGCTCTAATAGCAGATAGGAGCGCCCTTAACGATACCTTCATCATCCTTCACGCTGCCTTCATATCTGCGGTGTATAAGGTGGTTGGGATGGATTTTGGAGCAGAGCTTGTCCAGCGTATCGTGGAGAAGTTTGATGAAATCTACGAAGACAAATACACTAGCGATCATGCATCAAAGAGCAAGATGCTGTCCAACCTGATGTCTTTGCTATCGCATCTATATAATTTTCATGTTATCGGAAGCAGTCTAGCGTTTGACTATATCCGTCTACTGCTGACGGAGATTAATGAGCTGAACACTGAACTGCTTCTGAAAATTATCAAGAGTAAGTTATAATCCACTTATTCCTAGGTGCCCTCGCCATATGCAGATGCTAATTCCGACGATAGGTTCTGGACCTCAGCTGAGGCAAGATGACCCCTCTGCGCTCAAGGACATTGTAATGCTGGTTCAGCCTGCGGTAGCTCAAGTCGGCGAGGCAGCATTGTCAGTTCGTACAAAGTTTATGATTGAAATAATCACAGACCTCAAAAATAACCGTCTAAAAACCGGCATTGCCGGCACAGCAATAGCTTCCGAGCACATTACCAAAATGAGAAAAGTGCTTGGAACTCTGAACAGCAGAAACCTCAGAGCTAGCGAGCCACTCAGAATAAGCCGGGCGGATATTCATAACTCCTCCAAGACAGGTAAATGGTGGCTTGTTGGGGCAAGCTGGAAGGACCCCTCAATGGTCAACGACCATGGCAATGAATCTAGTACAACTCGTGATGCACTTGTGGCAGACACTCTAGACGACGATATCACGGGAGGAGAAGTTGACTTGGGCCGACTTGCCAGAGCCCATCGCATGAATACCGATGTTCGACGATCGATATTCGTTGCAATAATGTCAGCAACTGACTGTCGAGATGCATATCTCCGGCTGACCAAGCTCCGTTTGAAGCGAAATCAGGAGGCGGAAATTCCTCGCGTGTTGATGCATTGTGCAACTGAAGAGGAAGCACACAATCCCTACTACACGCTGATAGCACGTAAACTATGCAGCGAGAAGAAAATGAGAATGGCGTTTATGTTCTCCCTTTGGGATATTTTCAAGAGGATGGGAGAGCGAGGCCATTTGGACGAGGAGGACGATGATTTCGGTGGCTTCGATTTCGAAGAAAAGGAAAATGCACTCAGCACACGAGCGATATTTAACCTGGCGAAAATGTTTGCCAGTCTAATCGTAGAGGGTAGTTTGTCTTTGGGCATCCTTAAAATCCTCGATTTCCCATACCTGCAGCCGAAAACGAAGATGTTTGTGGAGATTCTTCTGATCACAGTCATGATCCAGTCACAACAGAAATCGTACAAGAAAGCCAAAAGTGAAGGCAACGGCGACGGTGAATACGACGAGAAGGCTCTAGTAACTATCTTTATGAAAACCACTGAGACGCCACAGGTTGTTGCAGGGCTTCGATATTTCATGCGCAAAGTCGTCACTAAGTCAGACGTGGTGTCTTCGAAACGTGATAAGAAACTAGTGAAATGGGCATGCAAAATGGCCCTTGACACGCTGAGTATTGTTGCAGAAGGAGGTTCAGCAGCTTAGTTTAGATACCCATTTCATGAATTAAGGTAGATAGAGAATCGACAGATTCAATTTTGGTTTAATTGAGAATACACATCGTTTAAAGAATGGAGAGTATTCACATCGCCCCCTATAGTTCGGTGGTCCGTACCAGGAAGATAGTCCATCCCATCTCGGAGTAATAAAAAACTTTCCCAGCCAGCGTTAATGGCTCCTTGATAGTCATCACCGTAGTCATCCCCGATATGGATACGTCTCCAGTCACCATCCACTTCGCACGAAGGGTCCGTAACTAATAAATGTTCTTTTGCTCTAGATTTGGCGATGTCAAAGATATGGCGATGCGGTTTCTCTTCTCTGGCTTCATAGCTTGTCACTATGAAGTCAACGTCGTTCAATTCGGGTTCACCCTTGGGGATGGATGGCGGTACACGAGGTAGCAACTCTCCACTGTCTGCCCATGCATTGCCAACTGATAACCCCAGTGATCTCAGGATTGGCGATACCCTGTCATCGGAGTTAGACACCACGCCTATAATAACATTATGGATATCATCATTCCCAAGGCAGCCAGCTTTCTTTTTCTCTTGTAGCTCCTTCTTCCAAGACTTTAGGCGTCCAAAGAACACCTCGACGTCTTCAAACAGGGCATATCCTTCTTTGCTCTCAAATCGTTGAAGGATGTCAGCTACCAAGGAAGCTGGCACCTCTCGTGCTACCCCTGTGCCCGAGCCACCGCCACTCTCGTTTTCAATGTGGATGCGTGCGAAACAACCCCTTATAACATTCGCCCACCATTCCCTAGGGCCACCAAACCCTGATGTGTTCCTGCCATAATTTGGCCTTAAAGCACTCTCCTGTTTATAAGCAACCTTGAATGCAGCTTGTACTGATTCTGCTGTGACATTTTGGGATATAAAGCCGGCAGCCTTTGCAATTTGATTTACTGCAGCGCGACATGTTGCCGAGGGTAGAATATCGTGTTAAACGCATCTAGCGTCAAAAGGATGGTCCGAGAGCGAGGGTAAGGAGTTGATATCATTGCAATTGCAGTAAATTTTTAATTATAGCTTTCAGGCAATATCTTGAATTCTTTTTGATGGTTTGGGCCATTGATTGGACGTTGATCAGAGTTGCTGGTTGTTCTGGTTCTGGTTTGCCAAGAACCTCGGCTGACGCGCAGAGCCTCATCTTTAATTGAACATCAACCGCGTTTTCGCGCGTAGTTTGCTTGACTAAACTTCTCAACTTCATCAACCACTTTGGCGGTGTCTGGTAAGACGGTGCGTAAGAAAAATGCAGTGATTGCCTGAGATCTGAGAAATTAATATAGGGAGCAATATACCATGCCATATGAATGTAAGTCGGTTGTGACATTCAGGGCAATGGAAGTTGCTGATTTCTTCTCTAGCAGACACCAGGAAACGCGCGTCAAAAGTCTGAGGACGAATACCCTGAATATTCTAGCGAGTCTCGGCTTCCGCACTCGGTATCCAGAACTCCGCGGTTTCGTTTGGGGCCGCTGCAGCCCCAGAGCAGTGTTCAATTCGCATCAACTCCGCGTTTCTTATTTAGAGGCGATAGTCATTCTCATCGCCCCACAGCAGTTGAGGAGATCAACCGGGATAACCAAGAGGATGTTCAACGTTTGAAAAGACCATCTTCTTCTCTTCATGGTGAAGTAATTCAGGATTCGGATTCGGAATCGGAATCGATAGATAATACCGGAAGCATTTTGTCTGGACGTGGAGACGAGCCAGGTAACCAGACTGTCACCAGTGGAGACGCATGTGGCAGCGATGATGAAATAATAGTCCCCTTTTCTCCCACTCGGCCAAAAACTAAGCGGCAAAAGCAGCTCTTCAAGTCACCTCCGATAAGGGCTGATCCCAATGCTAGGAGGAGCATCCCCGGCGACGATGCTATTGCGTCTTCTTCTCTAGGGAGCTCGCCGCCGGCCTTTGCGGAGGATACTAGGAGCCCACGCTCCGAGCTAAATGAAGAGGAGATTGTTACACCTGTTCGAAAGGAGCCATTCCATGGGCAATTATCGGCCAGTCATCCTCGATTTATTGTTAATCAAAGGCAGATCGATACCCCCACGCAACTGAACTATTCTCAAGTTCACTATCACGGGGAAGCAGTGGCCCCTGAATCTACACCACGACAGAAACCTCGTTTTGTTCTACCATCTACCCCAGAAGCCGCACTTGGTGAGAAGAAGACAGGTCCCGTGACGAGCCCCAGCCCATTCTCCCCACTGGTACGTCGCTCAAAGCGTGGCCGTGCTAGTTCGTTAGCCAAGCCAGATTTTATCTCCGATGGAATGGCGACGCAAGTTCGAAACTGGATACTAGAAATTGGGGTTAACCGTCTGGCTACCGGCCAGCCATCACCGTTACCAGCTTCGATGCTGTTTTCATCTACGCACCCGGTGTCGGGTAATAATGATGCCGGCGCAAGCCAGGTATATCCCCACGACAATCACTGCCTCATTACGAAGGTTAGCGTGGCAAAGCTTTCAACTAAGCGTTTTTTCCGTGGAGCTGGGCACCCAGCGCCATTTATACTTTGCAAGCATGAAGTAGGAGATAAATCAGCTTTATTTACGACGCTTCTACTTAACCCTCCTCTAAAGGCACCATCATCATTAATATCTACCTTCAAGACAATTCAGGACGGGAGTTCCATTGGCATTAGAAAGGCGCTTGCATGGGAGATAGAGATTGACTCGTTTCCTACTGACCTTGACTACGCTAGGAAAGACAATATTGATACGACCGAGAAACCCTCTCAACTATGCTTGGTGGGGACTCACTGGGATATAATAGACTGAAAGGAAAAGTCTTTAATTATACGTTAATGAGAAATACTTAACATATCAAATTGCCGCCCGACGCCTAACCACATGCCGTTGACTCCTATTAGCGTTATAGCCACACCCAAAGCAAGTATATACATCTATTCGTTAGCCAGGGATTGTTATCACTCCCATTCACTCGGCTTTGAGCCTAGCAGCCCGCTCAGCCCACCTGCCATATTCATCCGCTGAGCGATCAAACTAGAAGAGCTAGAGTTCTTTAGCCCCTTCTTGAGCTGTAGCTCTCTTTCCTTCTCTCTTGCCGCCGCGTAATAATTCACTGCACCCTTCCTGCTGCCCTGTACTCCAGCGGACTCCGTGACTACAACGGAAGAACTTGAGCTGGTGGATGATGAAGATTTTGTAGTTGCCACGGACAAGCCTGAGGATGACCGTCTTTGGAGGAAAGGGGGGAGCTTGAATTCGGGGCCCACGCTGTTCATGTTGGAGTGGAAGGCAAGTTTATTTCCCGAAGCTGCGTTAGACGATGCCTGACGCCGGAGTGCGAGACGGTCAACCACTCTTCCTCTTTGTCGGCGAGGCTGAGTGGCATTGTCCACTTGGCTTGTCCTGTCTAGTTTATCTGCCTGAAGAGTTTCTCCGTTACCGACGAAATCATCTTCAATACCACCAGAGTGAGCAGACCGTGCTGCGGCATCATGTGGCGTTATATTGCTTGACAGAGGAACTCCTGACGCAGCACCTGTATCAGGGCCATCAAGTAAGAACGACACAGATTCACGTATTTCAGCAAGGGTTAGAGGTTTCTTCATGCTTGCTTTACGGGCCAGCTTTCGAGATTTCACGGGAAGTCGGTTTAGTGAGTCCGCCGCAACAGCATCAAAAGGACGTTTTCTGGCAACAGGTTCACCATCCCTTTGGCTGCTATCATTGCCATTGTTATTGCTCTCTTGGGACGCAACGCAATTGTCGGTATCTTCGCCTTCTTCCAAGAAGTCAGAGTCATTATCGATGCCCATATCCTCGATAGTTCTCATAAAAGCTGCCTTTTTCGGGTCCCCAGCGATTTTACCAATCTTCTCATCTGCAAGTAGAGCCTTTCGCATTTTCATAAATTCTTTCCGTTTTGCTGCTCGTTGTCGGGAGATACGCTCATCGTCTGAGTCTGACAAATCTAAAGCGTCACCAACACGCTTTCTGCGCAATGCTCCAGTAGTAATATCTTTCATGAGTTTATTCAATTGAAACTCATCTTGCTCACGCTCATGATGACTGTAAACAGATTAGACACTTAAATCACCTGGAAAATGATGGAGCATCGGAATACATACGCGTTCATTGCAGCCAGTTCTTTTTCATCCACTATCTCCCCACTATTATCATTAATCATCTGCCTGTCAAGCTCGTCTTCCGATCCGGAATCTTCGTCACTTGCACCTCCAAGGCCTGCGTATTCATCGTCGGATTCCTCGGCAGCTTCTTCAACCATCTCCTTTGCCTTGCTTTTATCCTTTATGAATGGCCTGCTTGCCCTCTTTTCCATTGATTCGAAAGCATTAACCTTGGTTTGCGGCTCGCCATCTTCGTCATTATCGGTGTCCTGGTGAATTTGACCACGTCTAAGCCGTCGCCTTTCCTTTCTATGACCACCAGCCCGGTTGGAAGATATTACAGAACCAGCAGTGGTTGATAGGGCGTGTCGGAATCGTTTCTCTTGGTCAAATGGTGACATGACGAATCCATTGTCTTGAGTTGGCTCTGGGAATTGTGAATATTCTGTAAAGGTTTTGGTACTTGGGGAATCAACCGCTGGGGTATTGCATTCTGGGAATCCAGCAAATATATCAAGACTTCCGCTTTCTTGACACTGGGTTTCACGCATGAAACCTTGCGAGTCTGAATCAAACAGGTCAGATACGGGAAGATCGATACCAGGCATCTTACGTAGCTGTGCCAGAGAGTCCTCTTGGGAGTCATCCTGACTGTTCCCCAAAGTTGCGGCAAAAGCCTGCGATAACCCCAGAAGTGGAATGTTTGATTGTCCAAGATTAGGTATCTTTGGTTTTGGGGTAGTAGGCACTTGGGTATCGATAGGTTTATCATCCTCCTCATCATCACTAACGACGAGTTTTGACCTATTTCTTTGCCGCAAGCTCAATTTGCTAATATTCTGCTTTCCGACGTCCTCATCCTCATCCTCTGATTCGGCATCTTCTTCAGCTTGGTCATCAACGAGTTTCATATTTTGTTCTTTTTCCCCTTCTTCGTCACTACCATCCTCACTATCCATGGTGCCCTCAGAACCCTCTTCTGCGTCCTCAATGTATTCTTCTTCCTCGTCGCTGGCAATATCATCCACATGTTCTCCATTCGACTTTGCGGCTGCACGTTTGGAGGCGGCTTTTTCTTGTTGTGCAATCTGGTCCGCCTCTTCCCTGGCCTTCTCTACCAAATCTTCAACCTCCTCCTCGCCACGGACACGTTCTTCGGCGGTTTGGATAATTACACCTTTAGCCCGGAGTGCTGCAATCTTTTCTTCTCGTTGTTGCGCAGCTTGTTCCCTGGCCTTCCGAAGTAGGATGTCATCAAGATCTCCCTGGGTCATAGGTTGCGGTTTCCGGCTAGACTGCAGTTGTGCCAATGCTTTCAATGTCCGAAGCGAGTTCGATAATTTATGAGACTTCTGTGTTGTTACGTTTTCAAATAGAGCTAAACGGCGAGCTTTGTGGGGAGAGGTGACTACCTCGAGATCTGATTCTGAGTCGTGTTGCTGGTTTTGGGCAATGGTTTCTCGAGATAACCGGACTTGTATTTTTTTCCTGGGTTTATTTATTTTTGGGGCAGTTGAGATAGAAACAATTTTTTCTTTCAAAGTTTGCTGTTCAAGTTGACTTGGTTGAAGCGCCTCGAGCTCGTTTCTAGCAGCTAGTAGGTCATCGATGGTCATTTCCATGTCCTCCTTTAGAAGGCTTTCTAAGTTCGGGGTTGTCTCTTCGGTCGCAGCATGCTTATCCTCCCAGTTCTTCCTTGTTTCTCTAATAGGGGAAGTCGGAGGTGTAGAGTGCAGAGCCTCCGCATCCGAAGTTTGAGCTGGGGTATCAGAAACCGAGCCACTGTTTGAAGGAGCAGGCGCAGTTTTCTTGTTAAATTTTTCCAGAAAGCTACCAATACTTATCTTTTTCTTGGTAGTAGCCTCATGTGCTAATTGCATGTTCCGAGCCATCCGCTGTGTTTCCCGGTTCATCTCAAGTAGCGCCTTCTTACTAGCTTTTCTCATAGGTCGTGGCTGTTGGGTAAGCCTCTGGATGGCTTCACCACCTTCATCACCATCGTCATCATCTTCATCTCCCTCAGTATCTATTTCCATACTTCTCTGCTCCCTCTCCTGCTCCCTGGCAAGTTTCTCTTCCTCCTGTCGTTTTAGTTTCATTCGCTTCTCAATAACAAGGGATTGGAGACGAGAAGTTGGAGGGGAAGCTGCTGTTGCATGTGTATCATGCTGAGCTGTCTTCGTAGAGCCTGGAGATTCCACTGGAACAAATAATGGCGACGGTGACCGTGATGCGGCGTTATTCCGTGACATGGCCGGGGAGGGGTTTTCTCTTGTTTGTGTAGTTCCCCCTCTTCTTCCAAAGGTGACTATATCGTCATTTTCTGAATCCGATCCAGAATCCAGCCCAGGCGTTTCCTTGTGTGACAATATATGGTTCGATGGGTTTCGTGTTATAGTTGACCTCTCATCCTCAGGAAGACCTGATTCTTTAGAGTAAGTGCTCGCTAGCATCCTAGCGGCTAATCTTCCCCGTGGTGCAACTGGCAACTGATCTTCCTCGTCGTCATCACTATCCATATCCACCACTCTAGAAGGACGGTCGGCACTGGGTCTCGCGGTGGGCTTCGATGTAGCATTATCTGACTCTGAATCTGTGTCAAACGCGGCAAGCATAGCTTTAATCTTTCGTCCAGGGGTCATAGTGACCGGCGAGCTGCCATGATGGATGCCAGAACTCTCAATGCTCTGCTGGGTATTGCTTGGAGTATGGGAGCGCGTCGAGCGCGGGGAGGTGGTAGCCATGACTATTATGAGTGCGAGTTAATATAAAATCATAGATGTCGGATAAACTAAAGGGACTAATATTGTCCCAAAGAAATATATAACTTAAAGAGGAGAAGAATGAGAAGAGGAGGTTGGAGAATGACTTGATGTTTGATAGTTCATCGTCGCCGCGTCTCTAGATTTGTTCTGCGTTTTGGCGTCGAGACGCGAAGAACCAATTAGCGACGCGTTGTACCTTAGTAAGCCGTTAGTCACTGATCTTCGGATAAACTACTGTACGATTTTGATTAGTAATATATGCAAACGGTGCAAATAGAACAAACAAGCTAAACAAACAAGTTTACATGGGGCGCGCTTCAAGTCAAGACGATATAATAAGAACCGATGAAACGCATGCTTGTCATTAATATTGGATCTAAAAGTACAGTAGAGCTGTAGGCCGTACATTTTGGCCAGGATTCAAGATCACTCTGGGCCTTTGGGGCTCCACCTAAGTTTCGGCGCAGATGGGCGCAGAACCATCTCTGGTTCTTTGGCTTTGGGGGATTTAGGGCAAGATCTGGCAAGATGGGCCTGAAGGTCTTGTTCCATGACCTCTGCGGCTCGGTCACCGTAGTGGTACATATAGAACTCTGAGTTGCTCCGGCAAATGGTCTGTGTAATCATTTTGATAGCTTCGGCTTGGAGATTCTCCTTATTCTCTAGGCTTTTCTTCTCTGCCGCGGCTTGAGCTTCAAGCTTCTGTTTCTTCGTTTGAGGCTCCTCTAAGGATGCAGCAATTTTCTTTCGGTTGGCTTCTATCAATTTTTGCCGCCTCTCCTTAGCTGCAAGGTATTTAAGCGAGTGGCCTAGTCCCTGGTGACTGTTTGATACCACGTCCAGGGGCGGAACATTGAAGAAAAGAACACGTCCTTGTTCATCTTGCTGAAAATGATCACGAATATCCTTTGGAATTGATTGGTCCAGCCCGTCACGAAGGTGGAAGGTTTCTACACTGCGTGGCGCATTCGGGTTGTAAACAGGTGGCGGGATGTTTGCTTGAGGCAAGCGGCCTCCTTGATAAGCAGGGAAATTATGAGGTGCGGAATAAGGTTGTACAGGTTGAGGGGCTTGGTATGGAGGCTGTGGTGTTTGTGGATGAACTGGCAAGTTACGGTTGTTATGGTTGACTGGGTACATAGGCATACTCGGTGGCGTTGGATGGTACGGGTGTGATCTCCCGGGCATTATGGAAGGTTGAGGAGAGGCAGCAAGGTGGGGAGGGTGAGGCAAACGTCCAGGAAGGTGTGGGATGGAATTATGTCGAACATGATCTTGGCCAGGCATAGGCTGCATAGGCGTATGAGGCTGAACCATGGACGGTGGCCTTGGTATTGGTAAGGCAGCAGGCGGTTGAAGCTGTGGTGGAGGTGGTGAAGGTGTCGGCTCTGGCGGAGGAGACTCCTAACGAGCAGGTCAGTAAACTTCGTAAACCAGGTAAAAGGCACATTAGGCATTGTAGACAGGTGGTCACTCACATTCTCATCGCGTGGGCGGCAATGGACAGCTCCCACAATGGGTGGCGCATTATCAGCACCCCAGGTGGGCTTTGGAAGGTCGTCTGTTTCCTTTGCATCTTCCTTGAGGAGATGTCTAATGGGACTCGGGATCTTCTTGATCTTCCGAGGAGCATCAAAGAGCTCCATCTCGTAGTCTTTCTCGCGTACCTCGTCGGGCAGGCAGCTTGCCCAGGTTTTGATCTTGTTGAGCTTGTGTTTTTCTTCATTGTACCTAGCTTCACAAACATAAACCTCTTTGTTGAGCGGCAGGTCTCGCGGGCGCCCACGATTGTAGCGCGTGAAGAACATAACAAAGCATCTGTCAACAACTTCGTCTATTCGGTGGTCTCTATATTGGCCGGTCTTGACTACTTCATTGGGATAGAAATGCTTCTCGAAATGATGGACTGTTTGCTCAGGTCGGTAATACCAACAGGCATTGATCCATTTTTCGCCTTCAGGATCCTGCCAGGTCCGATATAGCTGAGCGACGATAGGTTTCGTGGCATCATTTGGATTCTGGAGGTGGACCCAATCACCAACTCGCCAGATCTCATCTTTGAATGAAATACCATTGGGCAAAGGTAAGCGGCCGTCTTCCATCAAGTATTCGCTGTCTGCCTTGTTCTTCTCCTGTTCGGCAAGCCGATGCGCCTCTCTGTGCAAATCAACGGCGTCTCGGTATATCTGACTCTCCGGGAGGTTATAGACCTTTGCATTGTTAAACATGACATCAACATCCCTCATAAAGTGGTCAACGGAAATGTACTTCTTGCGTTTAGACTTCCTCTTGATGAGATCTATAGCAAGCGGCTCCTTGATTTCCACGTAGTAATCCGGATACGCCGACTTATCTGGAAGGCGCTCAAAATGGCGAACTTTCATCTGACCGCTGTTGTCTTTCAGCTTGCGGATTCCTTTAAGAACGGCTTTGATCCTAGCTTCCATAGGGGTGTCAACACGGGGAGGGCGTCCACGTCTCTTGCGCCCATCAGCATCAGCTCCCTTGTGAAAGTCGTTCGCCCCACTCTCTCGTTTCGAGCTAAGGCGAGGTCTGCCTTTACGTTTTCGGCGCGGTGCTTCATCATCTGAATCTTCGGCTTCTTCATCCTCTTCCTCCTCTTCTTCTTCCTCTTCCTCTTCTTCAGCGGGGAGAGGGTCGGCTTCGGGTATTTCCCCAAGATCAGGAAGTTGAGCCGTTTCAGGAGAGATAATTTCCTGTTCTGCAAGCTTCTGAAACTCGGATATCATGACTTCCTGCAAAAAAGAAAAGTCGAAAATTTAGCCTTGTTCCTCGATCTATAGTGGGAAGAGTGGTATACTTTGATAATGAGCGCGTCTTCATATGCCATGGACTTTGGGCGATTATAAGTTTGCGCATTATGTGGGATCTGTACATCCAGTGTTAACATCACCCACTATAGCTACTCGTAGAGGTAGGTAGTGGTCTTACCAAGGCACAGTCCCTGACATACTCCGCGAAATGGGTATAGGCTTTGGTCTTTATCTTCTGTTTCAACACGCTCAGGGCCATCGGTTCCTTGATCACATCGTAGTAATCGGGTACGTTGCGCTTGTTAACGCTTCGGTGGAAGAGCCTCGAAGGGTCATGGCCACTGTTTTCAACCGAGTTAGCTTGAGAACGAGACGGATGCTGGTATAGGCACGATCGCATAAACATACTCTGGCTCTCGATAGTTGTATAGGCTTATGAGAACATCAGACATGGCCCTCCATTGCACAAGTGTGACTTGGCTGACAGGCGTATCGGCGGCCTTGGAGCTCTCGATCGATTCGACTACCCCGGCGGCCTCAGCTGTCGGCGGCTGCTGCGCAGCCTCCTGCAGCTGTTTCTCGGTGCCAACGGCACCACCAGGGTTATCCTCCGCCATGGCTAGACGTGTTTCCAGTGTACTTGAGCCCCGCGACGGCCAGCTACCGGAAGAAAGCGAGAGAGTCAAGTCGCAGCAAAGGCAAAGTGAAAGCGAGCGAAACTCGTCAAGTTTAATCGCGAACTTCTTTTTCCCGCGTCTAGGATCATGTGATTTAGAGTTATCGGATTTACATTTGGCCGTCCAGTATAAAAGTCAAAATGGCATGGACCAAGTGAAGTGATTGTGAGTGACTGTCAGTGTCAGGACATCCATAACAAACTGGGATAACGAGAAAGACGGTCAGGCAATCGATATATTGATCATATTAACCTGTTTATGGAACGGCTGAGGGCGTCATCATGAGACTCCGGATCCGCGGCCCTAATGGCCAGTCTGCCATCACTCTAGAGGACACGGCAACTGTGGAAGAGCTACTGAACCATATTAGCCAAGTGACCACATTATCATCATTCGATATAAAATATGGATATCCACCGCAGCCTCTCACTCTCAGCCAGTTTGATGCCAAGTCTAAGGTCATAGATATAGGCGTCAATTTGAATGGGGAGCAGCTTATCGTGAGTAAGAGGGAAGAGCCAGCGGGTCAACCGCAACCATCAAACGACCAAGCAAAGGGGAGGTCAGCAGCACCACTTTCCCTCACCAAGAAGAAGAGCAGCATAGAAGACAATGCCCCCGAGATTCCATCCCCTGAGCATGGGGGAACGATTGTCCTTCGAGTCATGCCTGATGATAATTCATGTCTATTCCGCGCCGTTGGCAGTGCAGTCATAGGCGCGATGGACACTATGACTGAACTACGATCCATCATTGCCCAAAGCATTCAAGCACAACCAGACTTCTACACTACTGCAGTCCTGGAAAAATCCCCAGACGACTACTGCAGGTGGATTCAGACTGAGCATGCGTGGGGGGGTGGAATCGAACTCGGTATCTTGAGCAAACACTTTGAGATTGAAATATGCTCAATAGATGTCCAGACTCTACGCATAGACCGATTTAATGAGGGCTGTCCAACCCGCTGCATTGTGGTATACTCTGGAATTCACTATGACACCGTTGCCTTATCTCCGTCCGATGAACCCTACACCCATGCATACGCGCCACCAGAGTTTGACACCAGGATATTTGACTCGTCAGACTCGATAATCCTGGAAAAGGCCATAGAGTTATGTCGGATATTAAAGGAGAAGCACTATTATACTGACACCTCGAACTTCCAAATTAAATGCAACATCTGCGGAGGACTCTTTATTGGTGAAAAGGGTGCCACCGCCCACGCATCGGAGACCGGCCATTATGACTTTGGGGAGGCAGGCTAATCCAGTTGGAGTATTAATGCCATATATCATCGATATAGCGATAACATCATTTACAACGATGCTGGGTTAACATTTTTTTCTATATCCAGCTAAAAAAAAAAAAAAAAAAAGCAACGCCTCTAAGAGCCCAGTGTAGTGCACGAAATATAACTAACATGAATCCAACCATCAACAATGCACCCCCTGGTCTGTGGCTCCTATTCCACTCCGGGCACATGCAGTAGTCCAATTGGTGATATTTAACAGTGAACACGAAAGCTGAATCAAGAATAAACTCAGTTGAATCGAGGACTGATAGCTCGTCCACCTATGGCATTGGTTCTAGGTCGCAGAATGCAGACTGGGAGTCCATAATATCAAGGTGGTATGAGGCTGGAGTCAGCCCAGCATAGAGGACTCGCCAATCATTGACTACGTAGTTAACTAGCTACAATTGGCATGATAATCGTGTTTTGCTTCTTACTTGACTTGCTTATCCACCGACTCATCCTCCACCCCAGGATCACTCACTGTTCAAAATACACGGCGCTTTCCGTATGCAGACTCCGCGCCTTGGAAGAATACGTCTGCTGAGCCACTGAGTCACCCAAAAGCGCGATCAACAGCTGCTAAGATTTTACCCAAGCACTAAGTGTCGTGCCACCGCGGGACGGTCAAACGGAAGCTAGTCCTATAGTTATAAGACAGTGGAGCTGTACAGAGATTTCTCTGGAGATGAGGATCTGGATACATACTAATAAAATTCTAGGTACTCCGTATAAGATCTATTTACCATGGAAATAACTAGCTAGTTAATGGTTGGGTAGCTGGAGAAATGTTGATACATCCTCAGCTCTATATTGAGTGCCGGTCAGTCTCTAATCGCTCACTATCATGGGCACGCACTTATCCAAGACCTCCTTCTAAGTACTTAACTAACAGCGCCACCAAAGCGTGGCTCAACTCAATCACGACGTCACTAACTACTCCGTACTAGCTCACTAGTTTATGAGCCAGCAGGGGAACAAGCAGCTGCTGGTGGGTCGACCTGGCATCGGCTTCATCAGGCGGCGCAGCAAGAGTGTCAAGCTGCCCCTGGGCAGAGAGAGAACCCCGATGCGACATGGAGCCTCGAAAAGAAGATAAATAGACTGGACTTCTTCCTCTGTTTCCCCTTCACCTTGACTACGACCTAGTCAACTATTGCCTGTAGTTAACCAGCGGTACCCAAGTTAATTGCCGATAACTATATCCAGAGTGTGAACTTCGCTGGCTCGTCCTCCCACAGCCGCCGATATGGAGAACGATCTACTTATCCTGGTAGATGCCACATGGTCGATGCGCGACTACTTCAAAACGCTCAAGATGGCTCTGCCCCGGATCATCTCTGTCTCTGCCCTGACAGGATGTTTTTCTCGCATTGGGCTGCTTGCGTACCGGGACTACTCCGAAGCCCATATGCTAGAATGGTCAGGCTGGCTCGACGTGTACGGCGGGCCTGACGCCGATGGACATGATATCCTCGCTTTCGCAAACTCATTAGAAGTTGAAGGCGATAGGGTTTTCAACCCCGAAGCCGCAAAGACTGCACTTGCGAGGGCTTATGAGTTGATGCGCGTAGACGCAAAGACGATTCTCCTGTTGTATACTGACTCCTTTCCCCATTTTGGAGTCTCGGAAGCTCATAAGTGGATGGATACTTACATTGTTACTGAGACCGGAGTGCTGGAGCGAGAGGCACTGTCAGACCCATCATCGTACAGCGGCTACGGCCCAGCTTTCGTGGACTGGGTTTCCGCAACCAAGCTTCTGAGCGAGGGGGAGAAGGCTGTGCAGGTGTTTTCCTTGCTGTCGTCCGACATTTGCTGGAGAGAGGCTGCGTACTACATCTATCTTTCGACCTTAACCGGCGGCGCATGTGTGGTCGTTCAGGAGCCGAGTGCAGAGGAGATGTCTGCGGCCTCGGAGTCAGGGTCAGATGATGATTCTGACGCGACCATAGACTATGGCCCGTGTCCGGAATACCTAGATATATGTGCGAGAGTCATCTTCAAAGTGACCGTGGATCTGCTACTGACATGGATGGGCATCAAGCCAGCCGAAAATGCGACCACTGAAGACTCTGCAGCAGAAGAAAGCGACGTGCGCATTAGCATACAGGGTAATTCGGCCATTTTGGGCTATTATGAGTCAGTTGTCGATATCAAGACGCTCAATCATGAACTCGACCCTAGGGCAGGCCGGTTTTTCGTCATCGACTTGGACAACTTTATGGCTCATGACGCTGATTATATGCCAAACGTCGTTACCGTACTATTGACTCCGGATAATACCCAGAAATACATCCGGAAGAAGGACGAGCCGGTCACAAACTTCGCTATGGCCTGGGCTACAAATCCAGCATATCGATCTATGGCGCTCCAGCATCTGAAAAACATCATAAAGGCCGATGTCAGGGCAATAGCCGTCAACCCAGCCTTAGGAAGCCTGTGGAGGAGAATATGCAGTGATCGAACTTGTGATTCGCGACAGGAGCTTCTGGACGCCTTCAGTGCTGAAGCCGGAAAGCTCGAGAGTGCAAGAAGTAGGGATCGTTTAAAGATATGGTTGGAGAGCTCGTATGACTATACAGAAGAAGTGCTCGAGCTCATTAACAGCGTTCCAAATGAGGAACAGTTCCCCTGTGTATACCTCGATCCAACCCTAGACTTTACCCCAAGCAGTGCAGAAGCAGAAGATGATGAGTTTGGAAAGCCTATCACGGCTCTCACAAGAGTTAATCTGCTAGAAATTGGCCGATCCTGCGATCCTTCGGTTCTTCGACGCCATGGACGAATGCTCACTCAGCTGACGTATGTTGACAGAGCAGCGGACTTACCTGAACACATTGTAAATTCAACCAATGAGGAAGTCCCTAGGATTCCTATGGTACTGGCCCGTGACGAATATAAACGTCAATTCTGGAGGATCCTCCTGCATCTCGTTGTTCCCGGGACGAAGTTATCCGCCCGTGCTGCGGCTCTCCTGGCAGCACTCAGTTTGCGGCTGGGTATTACTCCCCTCATAGAGGTAGCTGAGTGGGAAGCACTTGGTTTCAGAGACAAGTGGAATGACCTCGAGACATCCGAGACTTGGTCAATTCCCTGCTTGAATCTGCTAATCAACGCAGACGACGCATATAACAAGCGACGAGCTGACCTTGAGGGAGAGATCGAAGATACTGATCTGGCCAAGGCAAAACCAGCCACGCTATTGAAGCCGAGTGATAGGGAGCTTTTTGAGAAGCTTATTGCCTATCGGATGCTGGAGGTAAACCTTGACAGTGCGTTGATTGCAAAGGTGGGCTGGACTCCTGAGAAGACGATAGCACCGTTGGGACCCACCGCCATTTGTCGATCGTGTGAATACCCGAGGTCAGTGAGTGTTATGAACAATAACGGCGAATGCGGTATTTGCATATGTGCCGCTCAGGATGATGCATGGAAAAAGGTCTTGGATGTTGGTGTTTCCAGAGAAGACAGCCCCGAATCACCGGCAATCTGGGTGGAATGTTGTGTGCAGACATGCAGAGCACAGTATGTGGTATACAACGTTACCTCCCTGAACGGCCGAGCGAAGTGCCATTACTGTCGACTTCAAAGTGCCACCCTATCGAAGTCACGGCAAATATGCCCAGATGCTCCTTGGATCGAGTGTATAAAGTGCCTGAATCGCTTTATCTGGCCTGTGGAATACCGTCCTTTTTCACTTTCTACTTCGAAGTTCACCTGCATACACTGTGATGCCGGGCGAAAAACTGTAGTTGAAATTGAAACGACAGCTAGGAAGATCTCAGAAGAGAACTCTTTCTCATGGCTGGTTTGCGATAACCAGAATCCAGAGCTTTGCCCCTTCACAGGCCGCTCGCTGCTAACTACCATTTCCAAATTTGGGACAGAAAACTTCACATCCCGAATGACGATATTCCCCGTCACCAATAAAACGCTAACGTTGAAGGGAAAGACGATACAAAACGTCTCCGAGGTTATTTCCACGCTACAGGATCTTGTTTCGCGTCTCAAGACAATCAAAGAGGATTGCTCATTGTGTATGTCGGTTTTCCGTCCTGACATGTTAAATGCAGCATGCGGTCGTCGCGGATGCCTCCAACGTGTATGCCGAGACTGTTTGAACCACTGGTACGGTCTCAACGCAGCAGGCCGAATCTTGAATATTGGCGCTCTGTTCTGCCCATTCTGCCGACGACCACCATCTGCAAAGACACTAGCAAGGTACGCTATGGGCGTACAAGCAGTAACAAACCTTTCAAAAGCAGTCGAAGAGCAAGGAACATGGATATACGCATGGTGCATTTCTTGCTCTTCAGCACGCCAGTTCATGGAGCGAGAATGTGCTCGAGGCACACCTCCGGAGGTATCCCGCTGGCACTGTCCGGAATGTGTGGAACAACGGGAAGAGCAGAAGATGGCGAAAAGAATAAGCAAAATCAAGCCATGTCCTGGATGTGGTGTGATGACGGAAAAAGTCTTTGGGTGCGCACATATAACATGTCCGGTCCCTGAATGTCAGGCTGAATGGTGCTACATCTGTGGGGAGCGTGCCGTGAACATAGACATTTACGAGCATCTCAACAATGCACATGGGGGGATTTTTGATCACTATGACTGAGATTGAGCATTTATTGATGAATAGCCAATAAGGATTCGAATGGTGTACGTAGTTTCACATATCAACCTGTATTATATTGTGTTTGGTTCCTGTATCGTCCAAAGGTCAAAACTACTCCGTATTCGACGCCAAGCTGATGTGAGCTGAGAAAAGGCCTGAGCGAGAATATTGGCCAAGTAATAACGGCAGTGGATACCAGCACGGTTGATCGTCATTCACTATCGAGACGCGCCCAAAACAGCCACGTCAAGGCACGTACGTAAAACAGTGCCTGAGCGGCCGTTTTGTGGTTGACGTTGAGTTTGATAGCCTTAAGCGCAGCGCCAAGTTAAGCGATCTCGGCGACTCGGGTATTAGTAATCAATTAAAACCTTATTTATTTCAACGACTTTCTTTCCGAAGGATCAATTTCTGTTTAGTGTTTTTCTTGTTGTGGTTGTTGTCTTTCTGAAAATTTCTTGTGTGGAAGTTATATTCCTGCAGATGTGAATCGGTATATTAAGATGCCCAAAATGATATATTAAATATACAGGAAAAAGAAGAAGGAACAGAGGCCTGTTCATAAAACCCATCACCCAGGATATCCAAAGGAGTGCATGATCAAGTGCACATATATCAGGGTAGTGTATTCAAAATAACCGATGGAAAGGTAAGAAAAGAACAAAGGAGCCAGAGCTAAACCAACAGCAGGAGTTTCGGGCATAAATCATGATCTCGGGGAATGCGTCAAGAAACATTCTGTGTCACGGACGAGGGAAGTGACAATACAGAATAATCGTAAGTCATGGATTTGTCAAACAAGTCACCAATATCAAAGATACCGTTGAAATCGAAAGATAAGACATCAGGATAGGAAGCTGGATGGGCTTGTGGCATTATTACGCCGTGTGAGGTGGTGTTTGGCACCATTGATGTTTGTTGGCCATGATGGTTGTGAATAATGGGGTTAGTAGGTGCTGTGCTAGGAGGTTGAGTGGCGGCAATAGTAGGAGTAGTAGCAGGGACAGGAGTAGGAGCAGCAACGGGAGGAGGTTGAGGAGGTGGGGGAGTGGATTGTATTGTTGGTGGTGAAGCGTCTAGTGATCTGACCGCTGCTCTGTCCGAGTTACTTATAGGGCTGATATCTCTATCGGTGAGGGACAGGATGTCACGGGCTATAGTCGCCATCTCGCGGTACGTCCGTTTCCCTAGTGGCCAGTACATGCTAAGGGTCTTAAGAGCGCCCATGTTCAGCCGGATACGCTCTCGTTCTATCTGAAGAGTCTTATCACGGTAGAGATGCTTGCAAGCCGAGAGATGGGCGATGGTTGTGTTTGCAATCATGCAAATGACGAAGGGAGTATGTGATATGATGGTTGTGGGGAGAGTGAGTAGATCGTTGAATTTATCCACCGCAAGCAAAACCTTAGAGGTGTGTATCTGAACATCCTTCGGAGTTTTGTTTGGGTTGTTGGCATCTGCGGGTGCTGGTGGGGCACATCTTGACACGGACTCGATCGGGCTGTAGGACAAACTTGATAGCTCACGGTGCAGATCAACGATATATCTAATAATTATTAGCAATTTTACAATCCACATTGGTGTCATTGGGCGTAACCAGATGTATCAAAAACGAAGGAATAAGAATAAGAAAAGAGAGACCTACGTATGTACCAGCATGTTTGCTTTAAATAGCTGTTCGTCAATGGTACCGTCTTCACGGGCAAGACAGCGTTTCTTTGGAGGTATAAGCGAACACCACGCCCGCATGCAGGTGTCTACACGAGAGCATACGACACTGGGTGGGTCTGGGTTGTTTGGTCTGCGCCCAGACAAGGCAAGGTCTAGCCCACGCGTAAGGCCAACAAGATGCGCGAATGATGAGAAATCTTGGTCTTCATCATCTGCGAACTCACGCATGTCGTACTCATACAAGGTTCTCGGCTTTGGAATGTCCTGCAGCCCAGTTGAAAAAGAAACGGTTAACATTCAGCCTACATAAATCTGCCGTCGCGGCAATTATTAGGGTATAACTTACCCCCTTTTCGTAAAGTTCTTCCTCGCACGGAAGAGCGGTCGTTGGCTGTATGTGGCTTGTTCTAAATGGGAAAGTGTGGGTACTTCCGGCAACATGTCCGTCAATGACATATAACTGCCACCAGGTCCGCCTCCAACTTTCTTCGAGGAGTCGGTTATTTTCACCGTACTGCTGTGCGAAGGAACCCAGATGCATACCCAGGTCGAGGGCCATGTGGATAGTTTCGTCGAGTAGCTTGAGCCCTCTCTCGATCTCGTTACACCAATACACTGCCACAGAGTACAACATCCAGGCCTGGACGTGGTAACCAGTTGGCTTTGCGCCGGAAGCTCTCAAGTCCGCAAACGCCTGCAGTATTTCAGGCTCAAAGACAGAGGAATTGACCGAGGGAGTGAACAAAGCACCGATGTACTGCATTGTCAGCAGCAGTGGGCGCAGAGTGGCGGGGTCCTGAGCCAGGCGTGTCTGGAAGGACCACCGGGGGAGGACACATGGGTGCGAGATGTGAAAGTACTTGTAGTACATATTGAGCAAATCTTCCGTGTGCGTCTCCGAGTTGGTAGCTGGACTGCTGCCGCTGCTGGTTGTGGTGGTGGCGCGAGTGGGTGTCACCATTGGGATGGACCTGGGTACTCCGCAATAGGCATCATTGAAGATATTCTCGTCTGGTACGGGAAGAGAGGCACAGTCCAGGGGTGGCGGCAAAGAGGCAGAGTGTTGCATGGGGAGTTCTGCAGGTACGGGGGAGGGAGAAGAGGTCGGCCTGCGACGCCCACCACGGCGGGACTTGAGATATGTGCACTGTTTCCCATCTGTCTGGCAGCGAGAGCACCGAGGCGCCTTTGCATCACATTTTAGGTGCCGTGATCGGCATTGGACACAGGCGAGTGAGACACGGATAAAGTGTCTGGTCGGTGCAAAGGAGGCCATTGACTCAGGGTGCTGAGACTCCACCGGAGTCACCATGGCGGGGGAAGTGTCGAATAAGTACGGAAGAGTTGGATATGGAGTAGGGTACGGTACAGAAGGCGAAACGATCGAAAATAAGACGAGGTGAATAGCGATATAAAATAAACTGGTTGGTTCAAACGGGGGCGGAAGAGGAGCGCTGTCGCCAGGATAAAGTAATATAGAGAGGGCTAGCCTTGGCCTGTGACGGAGGCCCTTGTCAACCCGTTACTCCTTGCGTCGATGTTGTTGCTTATATCTGTCTCTCACTCTCTCTGTCTCTCCGCCTGTCTGGCGATGCTTTTTGGCTCCTCTGGAACGCTTCCCGTGGGAGTAGTTACCTCAGCCGGTTGCCACACGAGTAGGGTCGCGGGAGCAGCCGTGCATGGCGATGATGCAGCCTATCGGTCCTAGAAGAGCCCCGTTCCGCCGTTGCTCTGGCTGACTGCCTGCCTGATGCCGTCTATCCGTCCGTCCTTCCGTCTGGCGTCACTTCACGTCTCTTCTGTATGTTCTTCCGTATTCCTTTTGCGAGCGAAAATGGGGATGAAGTCGACAGTTGATGTTGACGAAGGTTTGTGTCCCCTTTCCCCCTTCTTGATTATGTAAGCTCGCAAAAGTGGCGCTCGCCGCAGCGATGACAAACGGCGTCGCTATCTCTTCCCGGTCAGCACAAGCACGTAGATAGCATATGGCGAAAGGAGAATTTTTCTCGTACTGATGGCCTTTGTCCCTGCCTGGCTATACTCCCGTAGACATCAGTGTCCTGTGACATCAAGCGAAGCAGGAGGCCTACCAACTTTCGAGCCAGCCCGCCAGCCAAGAGGGTGCTGTCTGGCTATCCCTGGCCGCGCTGGTTGACGGTTCAGCCAAGGGCCGCCTGGTGATTGGCGGGGAGCAACGGCTTGTAGGAGGATTGAACTTGCGTGCAGATCTTCTTCATAGCCACCTTCACTGAACCGCGCTGTTGCTGCTGGTTGACTGAGAAAGAGAGAGAGAGGCCGTCAAAAAGGCCTGTAGTTATAGAACCTCCGAGGTTGTTTGTCTCCTTGTCTTTGCTGGACGTTAAAAGTACGGAGTAAACAAAAGGAGTGATCAGGAGCAGGACAGACTACCTCCTGAGTAAGATGGACCAAGAGGTCAAAGTCAGCATGGAAACAGGTCGCATGGCTCAGTTGGTTAGCGCGTCGTACTAATAATGCGAAGGTCGAGAGTTCGACCCTCTCTGTGACCAGTCCTTTCTTTTTTTATTTTTTTTTCCTACCACAATTTACCTCATACGGTACGTATTATTTTATATACCTCGAGAGTTTATTTTTTTATTCTTTCGAAAAAAAAAAATAACAAAAAAGGATAGTTAAATAATATATAATTATAACAGCACCATATATATGTGCTTAGTATATTTAAAAAAACATGAAGCAAAAAAAGAATCAGATGGTCACAGAGAGGGTCGAACTCTCGACCTTCGCATTATTAGTACGACGCGCTAACCAACTGAGCCATGCGACCTTATCTGATGAAAGAGCCGGACCAGCTTGTCGGTTTTGATAGTACAGACACTGCCAGCCACTCAGAAGCCACCATTTTAGCGAGCAACAACCACGTTGTACAGCCTGACAGCTGGAAGATGACACAGAAAAAAGCCACCCTAGTCTCCCCCGCCGGTTCTTTCCATTACTGGCCGGGCGCAGAGTGCCTCATGCGCCGTCGGTTCTTTGTGAGATTTCTCATGCAAGGGGGTCACACTTACATAAGCCACTTGAGCCGCCGGATAAACAAAGGACCGTGGCTTACCCTTTTCGGCCCCGGGAAAGACATCAAAGGACGACGACGTCTTCTTGTTCTTGTTCTTGTTCTTCTTCTTCTTCTTTTTTTGCTTCTTCTTCTTCGTCATTCTTTGCTTTCTCTCACTTTCAAGCGGCATCCATGATATCAGGACTGCTCGCCGGTAGAGGTTGGAGGTCTCTGGCCTAGTGCTGTGTGGTTAAGCGCCGTTTCGCAGAGTTGCGTGTCTCTGGCCCGGCCGGCGGCTCCTCTCCCACGACAGCCTTGTTTCCTGTCCTGCTCACGCTCGAGTGACCAATCTTCACATACACTCTCTGCCCTCCAGGACTTAGATTAATTCTTACGCCCTCCTCTGTGGCTTCAGTCAGGTTTGAAGCCCTATATCCACTAAACTTGGGTTTGGCCTTTGTTTGTTTTCTTTGTTCTATCCCCTGCCTAGATAGTCATTCGGGTCAAAGAGGGACACGAGGACACAAGGAACTTTGAGAAAACCTCCTTAGCCGATGAGAATGGACTGCTGAATATACTGGTTTGGCCGTTCACGCACCAATCCGGATATCCTAATGTTATCCATGGATCATTCACGCCCGAGGAGAGCTGCTATCCCCATCATAGACCCCTCGGGCCGGCAGGTCAATGTTGTCGAGCAGCTCAGGACAACCAGCCTCAACTCATATAGGCCTCAGTTTGGCGCTATTTCCGCCAATAATGCCAGAGCTGTGTCATATCCAACTGCAGTTTCAGCACCAGTCCTGCCTCTAGCAGCTCAAACTCCAAATCCTGGTGCCAATATCACCACTGGACCTGCTCGCTTCCATGGTCCTCGATCCCAGGGATCCCTTTCATCATGGACACCACACCCCTTTGCCCAGCCATACACACCGGCTTACCTGCTGGCCATCAATCGCTCCCCGGCCGTGAGTAAATATACCGTGCCCTTGAAGACTATAGACTTCAATGCATACCGCCAGCAGTTTGCTGGCGGTCTCTTTCTTGAACCTGCTCCTTCTCATGCCATGCCTCCCATCAGGAGTGTTCCCATTTCCGTGTCCCTGCACGTAAAGAACTTGGTCCCATCTAGCTATCTCTACTACTTCGACGAGTGTCTCTTGCTCGAGGCCTATCAACAGACTCTAGACTTAGCCCAGCTGTGTCTTTATAACGTGCCAGTTGCCCTTGTCGACCTGCAACGCCGCATATTTGAGATCAGAGTACCGGGGCTCAAGGACGATGCACCCGCCATCGAGCTTGGAGATACTGTCCTCGTACGTCAGATTCTACACTGTCCAAACCAGATGACAAGGGGAGTGGAGTGGCTTGCAAGTAACCAGCCTACGCTTACCGGTTCTATCGCCCCAGGTTTCAACGGCCAGCAGCTTCACTCAGTAGTAGTGGGCGTGTCCAGAACAAAGGAGGTCATCAGGTTGCGAATCGACCATTTTGACATGACCATCAGTTCCGCATACTCATCATGGCTTGCCAATATACTCTTCGTTGTTCAGCCTAATCGTTATGTGCCGCTCTGGGAGGCTGTCACTAGCATTGAGAACGGCTGGAACTGGCCGCAGTCTTCTCCCTCCATCCCAGAAGGGTGTTCTGGAAACGTTCAGGATGATACCAATTGGTTCCGCCACATGCTCTTCCCGGAGTCACAATACGGCTTCATCCAAGAAACTCTTCCGAAGGGTGTCTTTGACCTTGACTGGGTGGACCCGGATCTCAACTATGAACAAATGAAGGCTGTGGACTCGATAGTATCCAGAAACTATGGCAACGTACCTTTTTTGATCTCTGGTGTCCCAGGTTCAGGAAAGACGAAGACAGTCGTGGAATGTACCCTGCAGTTACTAAACTACTCTTCAGACGTCGAACCGCACATTCTACTCTGTGCACCATCTAACCCTGCCGCTGATACTCTAGCCATCCGACTAGCCTACCACCTGAAACCAGGTGAAATGTTCCGTCTCAACGGATGGTCAAGGACGTTTGCGGAGGTGCCTAGTGCCTTACTGCCTTACACATACATAGACAACGACCTTTTCTCTCTTCCTGGATTCAACGCCATGATGGGGTACAAGGTTGTCGTTACCACCTGCAGAGATGCAGAGATGCTCGTGAAGGCTCGTCTAACCAACCGCGACCTTATGAAACTTGCATGCGAAACCGTGGCTGCAGTCTCGCCAAAGGCTTCCGTTAAGGCCCAGGATATGCTTCATTGGACGGCCCTGCTGATTGATGAAGCAGCACATGACACGGAGCCGGCAGTGTGTATTCCGCTAACTGTAGTGGCTAGCCCTTTGCCTATCCACGAGCCTACAGACAACAAATCAAGTCTGCCCCTGTTCGTCATGGCAGGTGATCACCACCAACTAGGCCCCCGGATTCACAACTACGACACTTCTCTCTCCATCTCACTCTTCGAGCGTCTTTTCTCCCATCCTTTCTATGCAGATCACCCACTGTCTCGCCGGAACGCAGGGCCATATATTAAACTTGTCCAGGAGATGCTCCCTATCCAACGGCCCGCATTTACCAACCTAACCCGTAATTATCGTTCACACCCTGCCATTCTACCAGTCCCTTCTGTTCTGTTTTACAGCGACACCCTCATCCCCTGTGCTGCCCCCGCTGATCCAAATGGCCCTGTCCCAAGTTGGTCTGAGTGGAAGGCCCCACACCGCTGGCCAGTGCTGTTCAGCTGTAACTCCTCATTAGACAAGGTAGAAGAACTCCTCCACCGGTCCGCGGGGAATGGGGTGTTTAACCCTGGAGAAGCCTATCTGGCGTTATATTATGTCAAATCCCTCCTTCATCATTCTGACCAACTCAGCAAAGGCACCTCAGAATCCCCCTCATCCTTGGCCATCCACCCCGATGAAATTGCCATCATAACCCCCTTTAGAGCTCAGGTTACGCATCTTAGACATGTTTTCCGCTCTCACGACCTGCACTCGGTCAACATCGGCCCGCTGGAGGCGTTCCAGGGTCTTGAAACCCGCTTTCTCATAATTTGCACAACGCGCACGCGGCCGGGCGCACAGTTTGTAAAGCAAGACCAGTCCCTTGGCCTGGGTCTAGTGGGCGAAAAGAAGCGGTTCAATGTTGCCCTGACTCGAGCCAAGGAGGGAGTCATCGTAATAGGGAATCCAAACGTCCTGGTCGATTCAGGCAAAGATGAAACATGGCGAGAGTTCCTGAGTTACTGCGCAAGAAACGGATGCTGGGCAACTGAAGGCAGCCCCAAACTTGAAAGAATCGGTTCCCTTCTCCAGGAGTATGAAGTTGGCTCCGCACAGGAAAACACAAATAAGAGCGCAAGATGGTGGGCTAACAAGCTCGCCGGCGCCTATGTTGCAGCTGATAATAACAATAATGACAATGATAACGACCAGGAGAATAATATCCAAGACGTCGACGATAATGAAAGAGGAGAAAATAATAACGATAATCATAACGATAATGACTCTACTAATGATACAAATAGTGCAGATATCAGACTCTCAGGATATATCAGCAGGTTAGAAAGAGCCCTTCTATATGAAGAAATGGCCAAAATCAACACAGGAAATGGAACCCAGGCCCTTGAAAATCAATCTGCCTTGGGCCAAGGCGGTGCCTTGCATCCCAGTACGCCCGATGACTATGACTCCGCGATGTGGACGGCAGGTATTGCTGCGGAGGAAGTTCTTAGGGGTGCGTTGGATATTTGATGTGGGTTGGTTGAATTTTGACTTTTATTGGCTCCTGGGCCTACCAATGCCATGAACATATTGGTTTGCATTTATACATACATACACTACTACATGTAATTCTGCCTAGAAAGGATTCTGGGTTGTTTCTTAGATGCTCAACCAGTGCTATTCACAAGACTTAACTGGCATCTAATCGTTGAATGATGAACCCCAAAAGGCCTTTAATGCGCTAAACAAACTCCCTCCTCTAACCAAATAGTAGTGAGGATAAGAATAGGAGTGCACACCAATATCATGATAATATAATAAGCTTAGGAAAAGTATCTATAAAATGCCCTCCTAAAAGGAAAAGAAAATCAGATCCAGAAAGTGGTGGAATTCTAATATATCGTCTCTAAAGCAATAGCCAGGGTCTTTTTTTATAATGAGATATCCGGAAACAAAAATAGCAGTAACAGGAAATAAGCAAGCAACAAAGGTGCCGGGCCACTATGAACCTACCGCCCACTAAACCGCCCAACCTGCCTTACCCTATTATTGTATCCGTCTGCACCGGTCCAATGATTGTAATTCCCTGGTTAGCCCGGCTATCCTTAAAACAAAACTCAAGAAAGCAAGAACAGCGAAGCAAGCATGCCAAAGAAATTACCCATCCGCTCCAGATCCGATCGATATGCAAATTGCGTAAACATGGAAGAAGCAAGAGGACAAAAATGAAAATGTATAAAGATAAAAAGTGAAAAAGAAAAAAAGGGGGGGCAAGGAGAAAAATGAAGGAAGGGGAAGAAAAAGACCAGCAATAAGCAAATTATAACTGGAGGAAAGAGCAAGAAATAGGAAAAACCGTGGGATGAGGCCGTGTATTCGTGCATGCATATCACGTTTTAGTCGGATCGGCATTAGCGTTCATAATTTTCGATGTAAGATTGTCGTCCTCTCCTAACAAGTGCACTAGACGAGTTCTTTCCGAGCCCAATGTCTATTCTCTTCATCTCTTCACTCAGGGCGTCTAGTTCACCTCCCATACCGCCATTGGTGTAGGCGTCCGAGCCAGGGTGAACGGGTACCTTAGCTGGGATAGGCGGTCCGCTTTGTTGGTAGTAATTTGAATGAGAGGGTGAATGGGAGTGAAAGGGATGGGTGGGAGGGCAAGGGGAAGGCGAGCGCCGGTTTGCTTGGGCTTGAGCTTGAGCTTGAGCCTGTGCCTGGGCTGCCTGCCGTGCGCGATAATGAGGAGGTGTCATGACATTTGCGGGAGAGGAGTAGTTCGAAGAGAAGCTCTCTCGGTGAGGAAGTGGACTGGTGCCTCTCTGACGAGATGAAAATGAGGGGCGGTCCGTGGCGTTACCAGTAGCAGATGTGTTCTCGCCACTTGAACTGGATGATAGGGGAACATACGTGATACGTTTAGGGGGCCTGGCTGGCGGAGTGCCGCCGCTTGATTGTGTAGAAGAAGGCTGGTATGAATGCCTAGAAGAACTGGATGAAGTACTTGCTCGTTCTCGTGTTGTCACTCGTGCACCCACGGTATTGGTGTGTGAGGTGTGCTTGAACCGAACGACTACTCCTGGCTTCTTTGGTTTCCTTTCTGGCTCAGGCGCCCAGGTATCAAGGGGAAGATGGTCAGATGGATCAATAACTCTACCGTCATTACCGATAATAGGTCCGAGAGCGCGCAGTTTGTCGACTTCATGCTGGCGAGCAGCTTCCATGGCTTGCTCGGGCGTTTCATATGGGGATGCAGGCTGGATGAGGGCGGAAGAGAGAGAAGCATTAGGATTCAGCGTGTCATAGGAATCGGGGCCAAATGGTATCCCCTGAAGAGAGTCTGGGTCGGCGACTGGGGGTGGCTGTGGGCTCAGGGATTTCCGGGCAGGGACTTGTCGAGGGTCAGGCGAGACAGATTTGCGCTCTGGTACAGGTGAGCGAGAAGTACGAGTGGGCGTTTGTTGGAGCGGGACATAGCTTTGCCGCCTGGCAACCCTGTTGTCTAGTAGTGCTTGAGTTGGAGGATCCTCGATATGATCCAGGTGCATGGAGATATCGCTCCGGCGGCGAGCAACAATAAGGTCTGACGACGTGGATACCGGTTGTTCATAGCCGGCAATGAGAGAAGATGGGATCGATTCACCGCTAGAGGTGATTGGTCGTTCTGAGACTAGTACCGATTCCTGGGGTTGAGCAACAGAATGATATGACGGTGTTGGAGAGGTGGAATAAATCTGCTCATTTGGAATCGGCGAAGTACTGTACCTTCTGTTGGCCGCGATGTGGGGAGAATAAGCAACATATTCCTGGTGTATTTCTCCGGTCGATCGGTGGGAATTTCTAGAGCTACCGAGGCTGAGTGGTTGCGGGACTGGAATTGACTGAGAGCGATGGGCTAATTGGAGATCCATGACTTGAGTTGGCTCCGGCTGTGCTGGACTTGGTTGCTTCCCAAGCCCGTCGCGATGGATTGGAGGAGGCGGTGGAAGATCATGTTCCTCATCCGCTTCATGGACTTGCGGCTGCATATGGCCATACCCATGGTCTGGGTTGTAGCCATGGCTGCTGTTGATCGGATGATACTCCAACTGTCTAATAGGATTTCTCAAGGGGCTCTCATGAAACACGTCATTCCTAGGCATCGAAGAACTGTAGTGATGGTGAGAACCCGAGTGGTTGGCGGGAGCTTGAGTAAGTTGTAGCTGACGAGACTCGGGAGGAGTATGATAATGGCTGTATCCGTCCGGAGTACCATGTGCAGATCCCCTGGATATTTGATGATGTGAATGATGACTATTTGGCCGGGGATCTGAGCTAACAGACTGACGAACGGCTTTCCTTGGAGGCGTCTCGTATGGGCCACGATGGTGATTCGTAGCAACAAGGGCTTGAGAGTAATGGCCATCCATCTGCTGATCATAGTTATTCTGATGTGCTACATGCTCCTGTGGAGCATAATGATTGTCAGGGCTATGTCGCTGGCGAGACTCTATACGCTCGGGCTCGCGGTAATACTCCGCCTGTGGATTGCCGTACGAATTGTTACTAGAAGCTGAAACAGAGGGAGCAGGAGCGGTAGGGGGGGCCTGATTCTGGACCGGCACCATGGCCTGATGCTGCTGCACCGGTGGCTGGGAGACTTCTGGCTGGGAGTACGCATTCTCATAGTCACCTTGGTAATGCTGTTGAGGCTGGTGAGGATGATTATGAGAATAGGCCGCTAGAGGTTGAGCAGGGGCGGGTTCCTCCCATTGCTGATGAAGGTCATCTGGCGTCTCATAATGTCGAGCAGTACTAGGGGCAGCAGTATGCTGAACAGGCACAGGCTGAGCCTGGCTGGCATGGGGCACATTGCTGGGTATCTGTTGAGGCCTGACGGGAGCACTGTGCTCGGGCTGTGCTGGTTGTACTTGCTGAACCAGCTTCTTTGCTGGTTTATGTGATGGTTGATGGGATGGGGGGGCTGAACCGGTGGGATCGTCTGGCAAAGGCCTCCGCCTGGGCCCCTTTGTCCTCCTTGAGCTAGGCTGAGGTTTCTGCGGGGCAGCTATGCCCTTCCTCTCGGCCTTCTCGGCAGCAGCAGCCTCCTTTCTTCGCTCAATGACTGCTTCGTCCTTGGGCCGAGTGTCGTAGTACGTCAGCTCCATTCTCAATTCGCCCGCATATTTTCCCTTGCACTGCAAGTTGTGCCACAAGTCGTTCTGTCCGCCACCGGGTACGATAACGTTCTTCAGATCCACCCAGGTTTCCCCGATAAGGTCGGTCTTTTTGTCATCATTGAAGACAGAGAGTTTCAGCTGGTAGTAATCCGGCGAGGAGTGAACGGTGAATCGCAGTTCTTGGTCCCTATATCGCGTAATTAGCATGGTATACAGACATTATACACCGCCTGCTTCCGCCTCGGGGGTCAAACAGCAAGAGTCGGGCCACAGCTTCTGGTCATACCACTTGGGCGTCTGTCCGCCTCTCATGTCCGTCTCCGTCTTCTTCGCCTCTTTGCCCAGCCGCGCAGCACAGTACGGGTTCTGCTTCCCCATCGTCTTCCTGTTCGGGAGGTTCTTCGCGCGGTCGATTATGGCGACCAGCGTGCCAATCTCGGGCCCGTCGATAGACATGTCGGCGTATATCCCTGCGGTATGCTGGCCGAGGGCCAATTTCGTCGCTGTTGTCAACATGATGGGTGGAGTTGAATCAGGTCTGTTAATAACGAGGGCTATGACATGGTCAGCAGATCATCCCTCTAGGAAGGCAAAACAACCACAACAACAACAACAAAAAACCAAGGCAGAGCGAGAAGTTGGCAGCGGCAGAAACGTTCAATATCAAGGCATAGAAGGCCATAGTAGAGCAGCAGAGGAAGAGCACAGCCTGGTTAGGGTACGCAAGAATGTCAATGGACCGGGGTCGGCTGGGTTAAGTGACGTACCACAACAGCTTCTTCCTTGCCTGGGGCATTATCTAGCAGCATATATATAGATAGGATGTGCTCTCCAGAAGCCTCGCAGCTAAACCGCCAGCCGTGACAGCAATACGAGCGGCAGACAGGCAGGAACAAGACAGCAGAAAGCGAGCCGGCAGCCTGTATAATCCAGCCAGAGCAAGCGTGTACGAGTTGCGTTGGCAGAGACGAAGCGACGTCGTTGTTTTTCTGCCGCTTTCGCTTTCGTCCTTTTTCTTGCTTTTTGGCTCCAGCGGAAAAAGCAAACTTTTTGGGCGGTACAGATGATGACTAATCAGGAACTTAAAAAAGATGGTGGCTGGTGGAAAAAGTGACCAATCAGAGGATTTCCCCTTTTGGGTGGCTGGGATGGGTCACGTGTGGGACCCACTTCAGCCCTACGGTCACGTTACTGCTTAGTAAGAGAAATACGGATAAACATAAAGACGAATTCCGATATAAAATTTTATTTTTGTTTCTTTTTTCTTATTCAAAGAGAAGTAAAAAAGAAGCAGAAGAAGTCGAAGAGGAAGAAGACGAGAAGCGAGCAAAGACTAAGACTAGAAGATAGAAGAGACTCGAAGGGGGACGCAAGACCTGAGCATGGAGGGATAGTGCCCGCAGCTGTACGAAACACACCACTTACACGGCTTTACCCGCCGCAATGGCTGCCCCCGTCCTGCCCCTGCCGCAGGTGAAGCTGCCCACCACTCCCACCACGCGACTCACCCCAGAGCAGCTCTACTGGCGGTCTTTCAAGTCTCTCCTGCTCCTTTCCTCTCCCTCCAACACACCCATAACACATATATCCCAGCCACCTGCGCCCACGTCATCGTCATCGCCCGCCGCAATCCAACCGCCAGACATCTTCACAGTGACCACCGGTGCGCGGGTGCAGATATACTCCATCAGGACGAGAAAGCTGCTCAAAACCATTACCCGGTTTGACGATAACACACGATGCTCGGATGTACGTTTTGACGGCCGTGTCCTGGTCGCTGGAGACGAGACTGGTGCCGTACAGGTGTTTGATGTCGGTTCACGGTCTATACTACGGACATGGAAGGAACATAAGCAGCCAACATGGGTAGCGAAGTTTTCGCCGTCTTGTGCTACGGATTTGTTGACCGCCAGTGACGACCGGACCGTTCGACTGTGGGACCTGCCCAGTGAAAAGAGCGTTAGAAGCTTTGCAGGACACTCGGATTATGTTCGAAGTGGCACATTCATGCCCGGAGCTCAGTCCTCGAATTTGGTTATCTCCGGCAGTTATGATCAGACGGTCAGGCTATGGGATACCCGCGCAGAAGGCCGGGCGGTTATGACGTTCAAGATGCCTGCGCCGATAGAGAGCGTGCAGCCTATGCCGCTGGGTACAACAGTCCTCGCCTCCGCGGACAATCAGATTGCCGTCCTGGACGTCGTTGCCGGAAAACCGCTGCACATGATCAACAGCCACCAGAAAACCGTCACCTGTTTATCGGTCGCCTCTCAGGGAAGTAGAGTTGTCAGCGGTTCCCTGGACGGACACATGAAGGTCTTTGAGACGACTGGATGGAACGTCGTTGGAGGAACTAAATACCCATCCCCCATCCTTTCCCTGGGAGTAATCAGCTCTGGGCCCCAGAGAGAGGATAAGCATATCGCAGTAGGCATGCAATCCGGTGTCCTTTCAATTCGCACCCGACTGTCCGGAGAACAAAAGATCCGTGAAAGAGAGCGAGAACGGGAGATGAAAGCATTGCTCGAAGGGAAACTAGAAGAGCATGACCGCGAAGTGGCAAGGAAGAATAAGCTAAAGGGCCGCGGTCAAGGTTGGGAGAAACGACTGCGTGGTATGGACTTCGTTGGTGACGGAATTGATATTGTCATCGATCCTGACCAGGGGGGAAAGAAGAAGCGCAAGCGGGAGAGTGCATGGGAAAATGACCTCCGTAAGGGCAGGTATAGCAGCTCGTTGGACAGGGCCCTTGAGGGAGGGGATAAGATTATCATCATCACTTTACTCACTGCCCTTCGACATCGTTCTGCACTACGCACTGCCTTGGCGAATCGAGACGAAAGGACGCTACAGCCCATACTGAACTGGGTTTACAAAGCCATCCCCGACCCACGGCTTGTCGACTTGACCGTTGAAGTTTCTATGAATATTCTGGATATTTACTCAGGAAATCTTGGCCAGTCAGTGCACATTGATAATATGGTCCGCAAACTGCATCGACGGGTAGAGGAGGAGGTTGAGCGAGCTCAGCAAGCGTGGCAGACAAGGGGGATGTTAGATATGCTGAAAGTATGACACGACCCGTGCAATCTTTTCTTCACCTTGCGAGTCTATATTCATGTCTTGGATTTATTCATTGGTGATACACCCTGGCTGTTTGGCGTTGCATCATGATCTTGTTATTCACGTAAGGAGTTGTGTATTCTGGGATATACAAAAAAAAGTTATTAAATCAAATGCTTAACTTTCAATTGTTCCCAAATAACCTTGTAAACCCTCCCTCTGGGGGCTGGAGCCAATTCCGCTCATCGTACTTCCACCCTTCAGCCCCCTCAATGACGTGGAAGGCATACGCAAACCTCGACTTGTCACTTGGATTATTCTCGCTCTTATGCAGAACATTCCCGTGAATCAACGCCAGAGATCCAGCCTTGATCTCCACAAGTTCATAATCCTTCTCGTCAGGTGCGTAATCTTCCTTTCCCTTGCTCTCCTCGTCAATAGAAGTAGGCAGGTTCGGTCCATCCCATTCAACAAACTCGGTACCTCCAGCATGTTCAGAGTCCGCCTTCGCCCTTACGAATCTCCTTCTAACCCTACCCGTCTTATGACTGCCCTTCCAAAACCCAAGAGTCCCATTTTCCACATTAGCATCTTGCAGCGCAATCCACCATCCAACAGCAGATGGCGGGTCTGTATATAAGAACTCCGAATCCTTGTGCATGGGTACTGGAGCGCCAATACCAGGCTGCTTGCAAATCACCATGCTCTGGAGCACGCGAGGATCACGAAAGCCCAAAGCCCTTGCTATTGCTGCATTTTGAGCTCCCACTGGCCCTGTATGAGTTGTATCTGAGAAAGGTTTGGACAGAGAATGTATCGAGTGTCCTATCTTGTTTATCGAGCGGTTTTTGGGTCGTAGGAGTTTGGAGGGGTCATCGGGACTAAACGCTCCGGGTTCGAAGAAAAACCGGATCTTGTCGTTGGACGTAAGGAAGTAGTCATCGCCGACATGCTGAGATTTCGACAAGGGGTCATCTCCCGTAGTAAAGCGGGTGAGAGGATGGGTGGTGATGTCGAAATTGTCTAGGAGGTCGTTTGTTGTATCAAGCAGCGAGTTGACCTGTTCTTTGGACAGGAAGTTGGGGATCACTAGGAAGCCATTATCGTTGAAAAAAGTGGCCTGTTCGGCCGTCAGACCAGGAGAATCATCCATATTAGCCACGTTTATCCCTTTTCCGTTCTCTCTTGAAGTTGATTTGGATAGTCGGTATCTCACGATTGGATCTGCTCTTGGGATTGGCTTATTTAAGTCTTCCAGAGCTCTGGGCCGAGGCTCAGCGTTAAGGAGTTAATGCGGGGGACTCCGGCACTAGTCCAAAAGAAGGAAAATGTAAACATGAAATTGGTGACTAAGCGGAGTAAGTCCGATAGAGTAAAATTAACGCCGACAATGCTATGGAGTAAGATGTATGAAGCATGAAATACAAAAGGAACAGAAAATTATCAGGAACGAGATAAAAACAATCAATCAAGCAGCAATTTCAGCTTCAAATGAAATCAAGGATCCCTTCGACAATATCACCGTCATCGTCTGACTTCCTTTCGGCCTCGATGATTCCGATCCCTGTGACGACAATCATATCCAGATGCTGGTCAATTTGATTTGGTGGCAGTAGAACAATAATTTCTTGGTCATCCTTATTGTACTTCGCTATCACATTGCGCCTCTCATCCACCAGCTTCTGGTTACTGCTGAACAGACCGTCTTCCTTCCACTGTAGCTTCCCCATGCTACGAGTCAGGAACTTGCGGCCAGAGGCCAGAGGGTCAGGGCGTCTCATTGATGTATCATATCCACTTATTGAGACATCGATCTTGGAGGACAGATCGTGAAACGTCAATGTGCCGACGACCTGGCCGGGTGGAGGTTGATAGTTGTTAAAACTTTGGTAGTAGGATTGGCTCTGTGGCTGGGAGGGCGGGTAAGAATGCTGATTGTATGATTGGTTGTACGGTTGATTATATGGTTGAGCGTATGGCTGGTTATATGGCTGGTTAAAATGCTCTGGTGGTGGAAAGCCATACGGTGGTGGTTGCTGCTGCTGCATGGGGGGTGGAGGTGGCGGATGGTTGTTAACCGGTATGCCGTGCTTTGTCACTTTAGCATGCGGCTTCGACTTCTTGTTTATCTGGACCGTGTACATAGGGGCAGGGTTGTCGCCGCACGTAACCCTGTACGTTCGCGTCTTCTTGTCCTTTGTAGAGTCAATTTTCAGGTGAAGTCCGTCGGCCATGGTGAGGAATGTATATAGGCTTGGGTATAATCAACTTGAAAATCAAAGAGGGATATATACTATCAAGTGATAGTAATCGATATATTTTGGGCAGTAGCAGAGGAAGTAGTAGCTTGTTGGAAAGAATCCAGCAACCAGGGAGTCTCGACCAGCCATTTTATACGGCGGCCCGAAGGAAGATCTTCGGTTCAAAGCCAGCTGAATAAACCATGCTTGCGCCCCACTAGCATTACAGTCCGCACCAAAAACCGTATCATCAGCCGCTGAAAGCCAAAGGAACCAAAGATCTTATCAAATCATCAACTTCCTCCCCATCGCATCAAAAACTTTTGGGATGGAGAAGTCTTGGCCGAATCTCTCATAAATAACCTAAACAGGATTAGCGTCCCGCTTTTGGCCGTAAAGGGGAAAGCGCGCGTTTAGTGCTCAGCCCACGCGGAAGTTTCAGCTCTGTCTTTATATCAACTTCCAGCCATTTTCGAGGCCAGGGGATGGGATGATGATGGCAGAAACGGAGTTGTCTTGGGTAGCAGCCGGGCCTGAATTGTGTTTAATTTAAGTTACATGCTCAGCTGTCTGTGGGCAGTCTAACTCTGCCATGGGAAAGCCTGGATCGCAGCTTGTCGACGAGAGCCGGGAGAGCATATGTCCAGTGACATAGCATACCAGCTACAAAGCCTAGCCCGTCATTCTTAAACGCGACCAGCACTCCAATAGTGACGATCATTACAGTCCATCTCTTCTTCCGCTCGTCGGTGTCTAGGGATGCCCCCGAGATCACTCCGGTCAAGCCTCTGCCGTCTCCGTGCGAGCCCAAGTCCCAGGCCGAGGACGTATTCAACGACTCGCCCACGCTAGCTAGCTCTAGGCCGGCGGCAATCACCATCACGCTCAAAAATGCGACGGGGAATTTCGCCAGCAGGTCAACAATCGTATTGCCAAATAGCAGACCGAGTATTACCTTGACAAGGCCTAGGAAAATGACACTGGCACCGGATCGCGCTCCAAATCGATATTGAGCTGCAAGACCGCCGGATCCATGGCATACTGGCATTGATCCAAACCAGATGCCAATCAGGTTCATGGCAGCTACGCTCAATCCGATTTCTGTAACCGTTGGAGTTTGTACGTCCGGTAGCAGGTCTGCAGCAAGGTGCACCACGGCAATGACAGAATTGAGCGTTGTAAGTGGTACCTGGCCGACTCCAGCATCAAGAATGCCAGAATTCCAATCCAGTAGACCCGGCACAGTAAGCCACGGCCTCCAGAAACGGAAACCAGGCAGGAGGCCATCCCCTGAAACTGCAAGACGTATAATAGCAAACACTAGGCCTAGGATAAACACGCTTAGTCCATAGGGAATGCGCCGGTAAACGTTTGTTATCACAAGGCCAACAAATGCAGCAATCATCCAGATATAGTTATCTGCCCACGATGGCTGAATCCATGAGAGAGAGCCCTTCAGCGTAGTACCAGCAGATACAACAAGCGACAAACCAGCTCCAACTTGTATTCCTTTGACAACCGGGATAGGTACTGCGCCAGAAAGCCAGCGCAAAGCTCCAGTCACGCTCAAGAGAAATATGCAGGCAGCCACAAACAGTCCAGCCGCAGCAACCTGGCCAGCACTATATTTCCCCGCGATTGCCACAGCTGCAATTGCCTTCATCGGCTGAACAGGCAGCGGGATACCAAAAAATAGGCCCGTAAGAATATTCCATATTCCCGAAAACACCAGCGTACTTGGTAGTGAAATCGATTCGTTTACGGTCAACGCAATTAGGATTGGTAGGAAGGTCCCGAGATCACCAACTGCACCTGAGATCTCTGCAAGCGGACGTCGCCGGAACGTCTGCCAGTTCTGACTTGCAAAGTGTCGGAGACGCATCACCCTGCTCTGCATCTCTGTGATTCTCCCTGGATTTCCTCCCGTAGGCCTGGACTGGCTGAGTAGCTCTGATCTTGTCCTAGCAGCTTAATGTTAGTACAAAAAGAGTCAAGAGAAGCATTTCCCATACTTTCAAAGCTGGGTGATTTATGTTTCTTATGCAGTCAAAATGGAAAACCAAGTTAACTACCTGGTATAATTAAGGAGGTATGAGGGTGCCTTACCAAACACGCCTAACGATCGGCGCGATTTTGGGTGTTATAATAAATCAAGTATATCCTAAAGAGGGTCAAAATTATTCTCCATTATATCCAGAACACATCCATGGATAGTTACGAGCGACATGTGACTTGCATCCCTGGTGAGTAACTATAACTAGTCCAAGTCTAGTTAGGCATTTGGGTGCGGATGAGTCGGCAAAGGTGTGGCTACCATGCGACGAGATAACTGTTGATAGTTTTACGAGCGCCGCAGTGATATTCCTTTATTGATAGCCGTGTCTCGCTTTATCTATATATATACGCCCTTGACAGAGAGCGATTCTTTGACCGTTTCATCATGATGGGAGACCCGATATCAATTAGCTCTGGACTTATTACTTTGGCGGGGTTTACTCTCGGGTCAGCGACAGCCCTCTTCAAGACTATCGAGAGCTTCCAGACAAATAAGAGAACCGTTCGTGAGCTTAAAGAAGAGCTCAGGGACCTGGAAGAAGTCCTTAATAACCTCGAACGACATACTAGAGAGAGTGGCTCGGAGCTTAATTCTCTTAAGCGCCCGTTGCTTCGGTGCGGAATTGTGTGCCAGGACTTTGATGCTGTAATCAAAAAGTGCACTGCAAACTCCGATGGCTCAAGGACAAGTTTCCGTGACTGGGCCAAGTTAACATACATGGGTGAGGATATATCTCGATTTAAGCTTATGATATCGGGATATAAGTCGACAATTAGTATTGCAATCGGCGGTGCCATTCTGTAAGGTCTTCATTCAGTTAGGTTTTGCTTTGCTTTGGGTAACTCGTTAACTAGTTAAAATAACTCTACTAACTCCTGGTAACTAGTCATAACGCCAATGTTAATGCGGAAACCCTCAAAGGATACAAAACGATTGTCGCGGAGACTACATCTGACCTCAAAGAACATCTGGAGGACATACAGAGCAAGATCAATGCGCTCAGAAGCTCCGGCGCTGAATTATCCGACGAGAAGAACCAAGAGCTGGCCAATATCCAGGAAGAAAAAGAGAACACCAACAGATGTCTCGAGATTTGCGCCGAGGTCGATGGTTATATCAACATGGTCCGGAATCGTCGACTTAACGATATTTCATCCCCGGAGCTCAAGGATGCAACGATCAATACGTTGAAAGGTTGCCAAGATACGCTTACCACCTTCTACACCGAGATGGAACAGCGTTCAGGACAGGCAAACACCAGGCTAGGGAAATTCATAGCATTAAATTCAGGTGGCTCTGCGGATGATGCTAGGCTAATGGAGGAATTACAGGCCGAAAGTGAGGGCACCAAAGGTTGTATTGATATTTGCAATGAAATGTCTCGGGAGGCAGATCGCGTGCGTACCAACACCTTTGAAGATATCACCTCAGCAGATGATTCTCACCTGGTGTTCATTTCAACCGTTGGCGATCTTATTTCCGCATGTCGGGTTACCACGGGGGCTAGATCGGCACACTGGATGGGTCAGATGTCCGATACCTCCGTTCAGCAGCTGTCGAAAGACCGTGCCTTTATTGCTCTCGGAAAGCCCTTGGATAACACCGTTAATGGGCCCTTGGACAACCCCTTGGATAATAAATCATCGCCAAAGGACACTTTTCTCAACCGTCATGGCTCAGGTAGACAAGTAGGGCAGAAGTGATGCAATATTTCCAATATGCAACGCACCTAAGCTGAAATTTATGAGATATCTATTGTGTCTTTGGATCGTATCAATTTATACGAACTTTTGGAAATTTACCCGCAGCTGCGTTTATTGGAACATATCTATAAGCGGACTTTCTGATTGTAAATACATATCTACGTTTATATATATAGGTCAATCTTTATCTCCCGACTAAATATTAAGTGTTATACTTGACATATTGAAACTTGTATTCAAGAACTGCAAAAAAAATTAGTGCAATAATAAGAGCCGTATAAAACTTCGAGAATGAAAAATATTCAATTTCATATAACTCATGCATATTGTATTCTCCATCAAAATACCGTCCCAGCTTCTCATTATAATTACTCTGGCATCTTCAGAACATAACGGCCTGCGACCTTCCCTTGCTCTATTCGATGACGATTATATTAGCGGGTTTCAATATTCAACGTACCAAATACACTAGATAGAAAGGGAACTTACCCATGAGGTCAAATACCTTTGGCAGCTCTTCCAGTGGCACCGTTTTAATGGGTACCTTGATTAGGCCTCGACTAAAGAAATCAATTGCTTCTTTCGAATCTCGCCGGTTACCTACATAGCTACCTTTGATTGATATCATTCTGGTCACGGTTTGGAACACGGGGGCTTTCAAGTAGGCATTCTTAGGCATGCCAATAGCAACAATGGTCCCTCGTGGCCGTACGTAGGCCGTGGCCTGTTGAAAGGGGAGTTCTGCAGCAGCCAAAAGGAGCGCAGCATGGGGCCCTAGGGCATCCGGAGACGCCGATTTAACTTCGTTCACAATGTCGTCGGTTTTGGTAAAGTCGAGGAATTTCTTAGAAATATTAAAATGAATGTCCACTTTAGATTGAAAGATGCCGAACAAAAACACTTACTTCCGCGCCCATCTTCTCACACAACTCTTTCTTCTCGTCTCCTGAATCGATAGCAAGGACCCGTAGTCCCATTGCCTTAGCATACTGCTGTGCTAAGGCACCGAGGCCACCACCGGCACCTACAATAGCCACGACGTTTCCTGGCTTAACGTTAGCCTCTTTTAGGCCTTTGTATACTGTGATGCCTGCACACAATACGGGTGCCACCTCTTCCAGTGACGCATGCTTCGGGATGGGCGATACGTGCGCTGCCTTCGCGATACAGTACTGCTGGAATGTACCGTCCACAGTGTACCCGCTCAGCTGCGCCTTAGCGCACAGCGGCTCGTCAGCCTGCTCGCAGAAATCGCACGACAAGCAAGAGCCGTTAAGCCACTTGACGCCAACATGATCACCGATGTTGACTTCAGAGACCAATTCGCCCTTTGCCACGACCACACCTGCGCCCTCATGCCCGCCAATAAGGGGCGTCTTCAAGGGAAGAGGCCAGTCACCCTTCATGGCATGGAGGTCGGTGTGGCAGACACCCGAGTATTTGATGTTGACGAGGACTTCATCAGATGCTGGCGAAGCAACAGGAACTTGTTTGTACTCGAGTGGGCCACCTGCTTTGGGACAGACCTGAGCCCATTGCTGAGAGGGAATTTGTGGTGCCATTGTACTGTTTTATGCTTGATGTTGTTTAGTAGGATGAGCAGGTCATTTCTCCAGGTGTAAGCATGGCATATATATACACACCCACACACACCAGAGCATATAGATTATTCGAAGCTCTAGAGCATCTGCCCCGCTGATAATCGTTTAAATTTCCCTGGATAATCTCACAATTATGTAGCTATCACGCCACGAATTGCCTGTACAACGTCATAAGTACAAGGACAATCCATGCACTCACTTTCTAGAGCTGAAGACTGTCCTGTCGGTAGTATAAAAGTACCCGAATCATATTGACCAGGTATTCCATCCATCAAATCGCATTATCGCTGCGTATTGAGGTGTAACCTCCTACGTCATGCTTGGAGTACACATCCTGCATCTCGTTAATCAAATGTCCAGGTAGTTGCATAGGTATCTTAGTTGGAGATTATAGTTGGCTATTTTTATTATAAGCTTTCTTGAGAAGTCGCCAAGAACATGGTCCAGCCCCTAACACGTGATATCACGTGTATCCCACGATTTGCGGGTGGATGACTAATTCAACTCAACCTCCGCTGAGACCGAGACTAGGACAAAGTACTCCGGACGTAGGGAGTTACAGAATAGACAAGCAGTTTCGCATACAACGAGAAACCTCAAAGTCGTGCAACATAGATGGATCCAGATACCCCGCCACCTATGGAGCAACCCGGTGTTCTCAATTATCTCCTGAGCTTTTTGCTAGTCGGCTTAGCGTGGGGATTTACGACACCCTTTATCCGCCGCGCGGCAGTCGATTTCAATGCGAGAAATGAGGCCAAGCAGACAGTCAATCAGGCTGCTGCGAGGAACAAAAAGAAATCGTTCCTCTCGGTTGCATGGTTGAAGGAGAAGGTTGTCTCTGTATTCTGGACGGTGGTCAATCTATTGCGCACCCCAGCATATTCCGTTCCTTTATTAATTAACTTGACGGGAAGCATCTGGTTCTTCTTACTGGTTGGAAAGCATGGTAATCACTATCATCTTCTTTTTATTGGCTGCCGTACATTTAGTCAAAAGTTTCTCTGACGATTGGGTGTGTAGAACTCAGTCTCACTGTCCCGATAACAAATTCGACCGCGTTCTTGTTCACAGTCCTGGGGGAGTGGTACGTTGAAGGCAAAGTGATATCCAAAGGTGAGTATTAACATCACGGGGATTCGTGCATATTTATACTGACTTATGAGTTTTAGAAACTTGGCTAGGAATGATCCTCGTCCTTGGTGGAATTGGTCTCTGTGTGCAGTCCAAGCTCTGACTTATACATTTTCTTACTTCATTTGCATTGAACGTCTTTAATACCCAAGACCTTCATCAACCCCTCTACTCTGTACAAACGAGTATGAATAGACAACTGCAATCCTTCATTATAGATACCAGACCAAGGCTGGCTTATTCGTGACTCTTCTAAGAATATGCTAGATCTCACTTCTCCAAACACACAGCTCACTGTACCTTCAATAATGCCCTGAGTGATACCTGCGGATGCTTCTAATCATACGGCCAAACACGACGTATCTCTTCTAAAATAGCCTGATGCCCCTGTAAGGTTGGATGAAACAGCCTTGCTGTGCTCGGAGCAAAGGGTTCACGACCACCTTTGGCACTTACACTGTCATTGACACCTTGCGTCGTTGCATAGGGAAACTTTGCTTTAACAATTGCTACCCCACACAAAGCCCTTTCCCCCCAGTCCCCGGACAGGCTTGACTCATGCTCGCAGGTCTCGATATCAACGACTTCATCTGGGACCCAACTTCGGAACTCTACGTCGAAAAACCAAGTATCATCGCCGTTTACGGGTGGTTTTCCCGGTTGGCAGAAGCGGTGCTTGTCAAATCGAGGTGCCCAGTTAACCCATATTACTCTGTCATCCGATCGTGCCTCAATTATCTGACCAATTTTGGCATTCAAGTCCTCGCAGATCTTGTTCATTCTCTTCCGCAGCTCGACAGTGAGACTCTGATGCCACCAACCAGGCCAGTAACTTAGGGTATAGTTGTTGCAATCTTCTGTCAGTGAATCGTCGAAAAAGGCACTATATCCAGTCGCAAGGACCCTGAAGGAAGGCAAATCCCTCCTTTCCAGTAGCAAGTCTAGCATCGCGTTGTAGCCCTCGGCGAACTGACTGCTGTGTACGACCGCACTTGCAAAGTCTAGCATATTCTCGCATGAGCCAGAGAATGGGCCGTAGAAGTTATAGACACAGGCATTGAGCAGGTTAAAGAAACCCACGTCGTTGCCACCAATAGACAAAGTTGCAACACTTGCGTTCTCGACTTTGTCAATATACTCGGCCACCGACCTGTGCAACTTTCTCTCGGCACGGTTTGTGTATGTGTCCATGTCCAGCATCCTGACCCCTGAGCATGCTAGGAATTGGAAAGTATGGGCCTCTGGAAGCAAGTTGCTACGATTGAGCAGGCCTGGGTAGCTGTCGGCAAATTGCCAGCAACCATTGTCGACTTCAAAACCTGCGCCTACTCCAGCGGCATATGAATCTCCCAGGGCAGCATAATTTTGTAATTGAGTAACCGTAGGCTCTATTAGTAGAGTTCGATGGCCTGTGTTGTCTTCTATGTAGGTTTAGTCAGTGTGTATACGCAGCTGTCGGCGGAATGGCTTACCACCAGCCAACACAGTAGAGGCGCTGCTCGCCAGCCACAAGAAGAATAAATAATGACAAAATGCAGCCATCACTTATAAAACTGGGCTTACTTAGTTATGTGATGAGTATGAATGTGTGCGATGTGAATGTTTTGGTCGCGTGTATACATACGAACTTCCCCTGAATCTCACACGCTCTTACCTCGACAGCTACAGTAGTTGCAAAATCTCCATTCTAATGACAAAAACCTTTCACACTGACGCTCTGGGAGAATAGTATAGTAGTATACGTATTCATATTTTTATCATGCCTATATGTTACATGAAGACATCAAATTGGACTCCATGCAATCCAGCGAAAAGCGACGAAACAAACAGAACCCTTCGAGACCCCCCATCCATATCCATCCATACAGACATACACATATATACATATATACATGCGCTCCCGCAAAACAAGGGACGTAAAATGATGACGCGGGAGATAGGAGACGGAACATGGAAAATGCATAGCTACGTTTCTTACGTATATCATCAGGCGTGGGTATATTGAGTACATGAAGCCATTAAACCACCTGGCATACAAAGGCTGAACATGAAGGAAAATATACAAAGAGAAATAGAAATCAGGCGTAAAGGAGATAAGTCTATGTTTAAACACCACGGAACTATAGAAGGAGTTAGTACTGGGATTGATTGCAGAGAAAATAGTATAAGGAGGACATACCATTCTAACGACCAAAAACCACATTGCACCGATGAACCTGAACAAGGACAGACCGGCAACACTCCATAGAACAACAGCCATGTAGATGATGCTCCTCTTCTGGGAAGTATCTTGGCTGCTGGAATCGACTCTCTCCAGGCCGGCAGCGCTCAGTACGACGGCACCAAGGGCAAAGTTACAGAAGATCCAAGCAAGGACGACCGCACTTCTGAAGCCCTTGTAGTAATCTTCTTGCTTCTCGGATTCAGAGACAACGCGCGTCTCCTTGGGTGGCTTGTTGGCAAACTTTGCGAGCTCAGCTTCATACTGGGCGTTAAGATCGCCGTCATCCTGGGGGATTTCAACATCGACCTTGCCACCTGGCTTGAGGTGGGCTGAGGGCAGCTTTTCGGGTTTGTCGTCACCCTTAGTTCCCCATGTGATGTCGTGCGTATTGCAGAAGGCATAGATGTTAAGGACATTGATGTATGTCGGCGTGAGAAGGAGGTATTGTAGGAACTATTTTTGAGTTAGCCAGGTTACCCAACGGTAGAAAGAAGAAAAAGGGACTTACGCAAGTGAACATATGCCATGGATCGAAGAAGAGAATGGAGGCCAAGAACCAAAAGACATAGGTGGTCAGCAAGGAGACGAAGATGGAGAAGAACTGCAGGTTTTGGAATAGGGTAGCGAAGGTGAAGTTCCCGTCACGGACTTCGTTTTGTATAGATTTGACGGTGACGAAAATGGCTGCGAAGGTGAGGTATATCATAATCATGCACCAGAAACCGACCATGGTCATGTAGAACTTGTTTGATCCTTGCGGCCTATTACCCAGCGCAAGGACAAAGCATGTCACCAGTGTTGCAAGATACAGCCATTCGAAGATAACACCGAGAATACTGCCTGCTTTACCTAGGAGGTCTGCAGTGCCCAGGGAAGCAGTAAGAATGCGGAAAACCAGGAAGAAATTACCCTAGGATGATCAGTTAGACGGTATCTTTTTTTTTTTTTTGATCAGCTTAAAATCAAAGGGACGACATACGATTGCAAACCAGGCGAATAGGAGGTTGATAGTCTGGTATATGAATTCGATGATGAGCATGAGTTTACGGGCAAAGGAGTGATTACTCCTGCCGACCTGGTAGAAGTGCAGGATCGCATATACAGCCGCAAAGAAACTACCGTTAAGCCAGCGTCTTCGCTGCAGGATGAACTCGGGCATACGGTCAGGCACATCGGTCTCTCCAGTCGCACTCTTAACGTACTGCAGAATCCACTGGCAGTTACGCTTGGTGACGAGTTCGAAACACAGAATTCGGTCTTCGGCGAGGTACATGTTTGCAGTAAAGACGCCTGCATTAGCGCCATGCATCTTCTCACCGGCAAAGTACTTCTCCAATGGTCCCTGGCCATTCTTATCATTCTGTAGAGCAACGTACCGGTATGCCGAGAAGGCACCGGGAAGGACGGAGATGAAGCCAAAGGCAGACTCAAGCGGTTTATCGAGGATGTTGGACATCTTGTACTCGAAGTTCTGGCCGGCAACGAGCGGATTGAGCAGTTTCTTGCCATGGGACAACATGACCTTGATCTCACCGCAGGCGCCACCGCACATGGGTTCGAGGTCAAAGGCACGCCAGAGCTGGTATATACTCTGTCTGCCTGGTTTTGTTCCGGCGTCGAGGAGAACACAGATGTTGGGGTCGAGGACACGGCCAAAGGCCTGGAAGAACCATCTGTGGGAGTTGATCTTCTTCTGGTTCTTCTCCTTGAGACAGAAGAGGAGCTGCACTGGCATCCCTGGCCGAGGCTTGAGAATGACTTGGGTTCCCTTAACCTCCATGCCTATCTGGGTGGTATACTCGTATATGTGGGCGGTGACATCTTTACCATTGACCTGCTGTTTGGCAATGCCGTCTTGATAGACACCCAGACCGGCAAGGACAGCTCTCGTGCGTGGGTTGATCTTTCCACGGCCGTCTGAGACGATGCAGACGACAATCTTCTTCCAGGCTTCCTTGCCCCATGTCTTGCTGCTGGTGCGTGAGCACATGTACTCGATGTTCTTGAAGACACCGGCCATTGTTCGGGCGAAGAGAAATTCGTCTTCATTGTACATGGTGACTACAATGAACAGCTCGGTGTGTCGTGGTTTGGCAAACAGGCGCTGGCGCAAAGTGAACCGTTCCTGGTAAAAGTCCGCCGGGTCACAAGTAGCAGCCGAGTAGCGCATATGAGTGAACTCGTCTCTCTCTGGAGGTTCAGCGTGGTTTATCTGGCTGAGGAGCTTTGGTGGAATGGGGCAGTCGAGGACAAGGTTGCCGTTGAACAGCTGGACTTCTCGAACGGTCTTCCACCGTCTGATGGGCGCCGGACTGGGCGTGGGAGCCACGTTCAAGGCCATGTTGGGATCGTCTGTGTATCCATCTGTGTCTACCGGGTGGGGAGTATGCGAGAGATCGAAGTTGCTCGGCGTGTAGGAGGGTTCATGGTGCAGTATAGGGACGTGGTCTTCGTACTGCCGGGGAGGATAGTTCTGATGCGGCCTGTCGTAGTCGGATCCTGGTGTGACCGTAGGCTCGTAGGGTTGGGTATAGTAGGCGTCATGATGGGCCTCCGGAGACAGAGCCAGGGCCCCCGAACCTGCAATCGGTCTGGGAGGCGGTCTGTACGGATGTTCCTCTTCGTAGGCTTCGTTGTGGCCGTAGGAGTTTTGTATATTTTCAACAGAGTACTACAGCAAGTATCAGCACCACCACCATCACCAGCACCACAAAAAGCAAAAGAAACAATCTTACGGTTGGTTGATACTGCAGCCTATCCGCCGACGGCATCTCTAGATGTGTCATGGGCTGCTGCACCGGCTGGTGAAACGGGTTGTCTTCGAGCTGGTATCCGCCGTGGTAAGGCCGCGACGGCGACGCAGGCTGGTGAGGATTCATCGTAGGCGAAAGCGGCTCCTGCTCGGGCTCTGGAGACCGTGTTAGAAGAGATCAAAAGAGGACGAAGCAGCAGAGAGACGGAGCTCGCAGCCGTTAAATACGAAGACGCAAGCTGCGCGAAACAGCTTGCGACGACTTTTTCGTCAGGGATGGAGGAGCAGCTCACCGTGAAGCCGGTTGTAGGCCATCTTGCCGGGGTTTGTGCAGCTCTGGGACAAGCTGCTGGAGAGAGAGGGAGAGAGATGGTAAAGTAGGTTAAGCAGGCAGCACAGCAGGAGAGAGGGTGAAGATCTATTTAACGAGGGACTGGGAAGACAGCAGCTAAGCGAGCGCGAGGCTTTCTCTGTTCGTCTATCTCGCTGTCGCAGTGGCTGTCCTGCTTTGCTTCTTCTTCTTGATGCTGCTTGCTTCGGCTTCAGTTTGCCAAGTTCGCTGGTCGACCAAGCAACGCGCAGTTTGTGGCGCAGGATCTAATTATACCTGACACTCAGGGTCGGCTTGGTGAGATAGACGCAGCAGACAACGAGCTAACTCGCAGGTAAGCGAAGCTGGGGCAGAGGAAGACTCTTTGCTGATAGCGTTTAGGGCTTAGACGTCGTGAGGCAGAGACAGAGATATCTACAGAGACCGACAGGCAGCTGCTTTGACAGCGTCTGACAGGAAGATGGCAGCCGTTTCAGTGTTGTTCGTCTGCCTAGGGAACATCTGTACGTGACACACAGGCCTGTCAATAATAATAACTAGGGAGAGGAACAGAGGGAGAGATGGCGGATGGTGGGCTGACGAGACAGGTCGTTCACCCATGGCCGAAGCCGTGTTTAGACACATCTCGAGCAGCAAGGAGGACAAGACGGTGACCTTCTCGAAGCTGGACTCTGCCGGGACATGCGCAGCGCATATCCACGACCCTCCAGACCCGCGGACGATGTCGACTCTGAAGAAACACGGCATCACAGACTTTACGCACGCAGCCCGTCGAGTGAAAACGTCTGACTTTACCGAATTCGACTACATCATTGCCATGGACCAGGAGAACTACGACTCGCTGATGTACTCCCGCAGCAGGGTCAAGGGAGAGCAGCTCGCTGAGGTGAGGATGTTTGGAGACTTTGACGCAGACAGGCTGGCGGGCAGTGACACTAGCAGTGGGGAGAGCGAGGAGGTGCCCGACCCTTACTATGGCGGCAGAGACGGCTTTGACCGTGTCTATGAGATGGTCACCCGGCTGTCCCATGGGTTTATAGACTATCTGGAGAAGAAGCATGCCGCTGATGCTGCTGCCAATTAGAAGTCACCCTGTTTCTCTTTTTTTTTTTTTATATCTTACACCGGTAGTTATACATAGAGCCCTTTTATCTGGAGTATGCCCACTTATACTCGCTGGGAGATCTGGATGGCAGCCCGGCAGCCCAGTCTGATGACTCCTATAAGCGGTTCGTACGGTTTGGCCTCCTTTGCATCATTCTCGACCGCGTGATCCAGATGCTCGAGCTCCTCGTCCCTGATCCGCTTCAACGTCTGCACCAGCTGCCTCAGGTCGTCCGGCACCACCTCCCCACGGCTCTCGGCGTCTTCCATCCAGCCCGCCAGAACCCGTATCTGGTCGTTGTAGTGTGTTCCTATCTCTGTCTCTACGGCTTCCGTGCATGCCATGGCGGCTTCCCGGCCCATCACGCCCGTCGACCAGCCGAGAAAAGTTGCTGCGGCCTGCCAGACGGGGTACATGGCCGTTGGACGCACGCGGTGGGAGCCTAGCATCTCAGTGAAGACAGAGAAATGGCCGGCTTCCTGGTCGTACATGTGTTTCATCAGCGGGCGAAGGTGCGGGTGTGAACGCAGGACGGGGGGACTCTGGGCCGCGTAGATGAGCGTTGCTGCCAGCTCGCCGGCGTGGTTGACTCGGAGGGCGCTGCTCAGGTATGCCTTTTGCGATTCACTCAGCTGCATCATCTTCTTCCCGCCATTATCGTTGTTGTTGTTGGTGCTGTTGATGCTGTTGACGCCGTCGCTGGTACCCCGTGTAGAGCTGCTGTACCGAGCTTGTATGTATGTTGACTGCGCTTTTGATAGACACCCCCTGCACACCGGCCGAACTCGAGCGACCAACCCAGCCATTTCTCTCTTGTCTTCTCGTCTCCTCGTCTCGGCTTCTCTTCTATCTCCCTTTTTTACCCTCGTTTATCTCTTGTTTCTGCTGTTGTTTTTCTTCGTCTTCGCCAACTTTTGCTTTCGTCGACGTCAAAACTAAGCTGATCACGTGACGCATCCTTTCAACTTCAACTTTTTTCGTGGCGAAAAGAAAATGACGAAGACGACGAAGACGAAAAGAAGCCAAAGAAGGAGAAGAACGAAGCGAGCGTGCAAGCGGACGACTATCAGGAAAGATATCAAAGGGACACGCGCAGGGAAGAAGAGAGAGAGGCACACGGAGCTGCTCTGCGATATCCCAAGACCTCCAGCGTCTCCCCAGCTAGCTATCAAACCAACAACACCTCAACAGCCACTCATTAGCCGGACGTCCTCCTCAGCAACAGCAACACAGCAGCACCAGCGTCCGGATAATCTCTAGCCAAAGACTGCTCGCTCGACTCTTCTTGCGGCTACAAAGAAACGCAGGAAGAAGAACGAAGAAGCAAAAAACAAAAGGAAGAACACTCGCGCCTTCTCCATGGCTGACCTGGACGCTGAGCTTCTCGCCCTGGCGGGAGGCGATGATTCTTCCGACGAGGAATCTCCCGCCATCTCGCAGCAGAAGGACAAAGATAAAGAGCGCCAGGGCTCTGCCAGCAGCCCAGCCTCCAACGACCAAGACGACGACGCAGACAACATGGGTCGCAAGGGGATAGCCCGACCGGTCAAACGCCAGCGCAAGAGAGCCAGAGCTTACGATGAAGATGAAGAAGAGGGTGAGCTGTAAGTCACTTCTTTTTTTCCCTTTGCTGGTTTGCAGGGCCACTCTCAACTGTGGACACTCGAGCTCTGCCTTTCTATCAGATAGATGCCCCTCAACTTGGCCACCTGCAAGGCAAAAAATAATACAAAAAAGCTCTGTAGGCAGACAGCTAACAAGTATACAGCTCCTCATCCAGCGTTCACTCTCGCCGCTCGCTTCGATCAGCATCCATGTCCGAATCAGAGTCAGATACCTCTCCTCCCCCTGAGGAAAACCAGGGCCCCATATTCCCTTACGAAAAGCTATTCTACTCCGCCAAAGACAAGAGCGAAATCATGGCTCTGCCTGAAATTCAGCGAGAGGAGCTGCTCTCTGAACGAGCTCAGCAAGTCGACCGTCATAACCAGGATATTGCCCTCCGCCGTTTGTTGGCCAACAGAGAGCGAGAGGAAGCTCGTGCAGCCGCCAAGAAGAAGCGTAAGGCCGGTTCGGCTGATTTGGAAGATAGCCAGCGCAAGAGTTCACGCAAGAAGACTGTTCTCGGTGGACGCAAGGTAGGCGAGCCATCAGATGCGATCGAAGCCTACAAGCGTCAAAGAGAGCAAAAGGGGAAACGAGATGAGCAGCGTCGGCGTGATGCTTCCTCGCGAAAGAACAACAATACCGGCAGTTCTCCCGCTCGAGAGGCAGACGGTGGAGACGCCAGCGGTGAAAGTGAGGTCGAGTGGGACGATAAGCCTCGACGCCGGAGTGTCTCGCCTCCACCTTACGATCCCCCCGCTGAACTGCGCGATCTACAGCGTGCTAGAATCGCACGCAGCGGCTTTGCCCAGGTCTGTTTCTACCCGGGTTTCGACCAGGCCATCAGTAATTGCTACACCAGGGTAACTCTGGGGCCAAACCCGACAACCGGCGCACCAGAGTACAGAATTGGCCTTATCAAGAGTATGTCCATATATATATATATATCCATTTCTTAACTTATAGTCCTTGGCTAACATTGTTTAGAATTCACTGAAGGACGCGCGTATGCCATCGAAGGGCCAAATGGACGCAACTTTGTTACCACTCAGTACTGCGTTCTCGCCCATGGTAAAGCCGAGAGAGCTTTCCCATTTATTATGTGCTCCGAGTCTCCGTTCACTGAGGTATGGTCTTCTCTCTTAATGAAACAAATTATTGAGTATAAAAAACTGACATCATTAGGCTGAGTTTAACCGTTATCGAAAAACCATGGCAGTGGAAGGTTTCAAGATGCCCACAAAGTCCGCTGTTGATAGAAAAGTGGCGGACATCAATCGCCTGCTAGCACACGACTTCACTAAGGAGGAGCTCGAGGAGAAACTGCGTCGCCAGGGCACAAACGACAACAAACAGGCCGTCTACAACCGTATTCAGCTCGAACGCCGCCGCAACGAGGCCATCGCCAGCAAGGATGAAGCCGCTATCGCTGAGTGTGATGCTGAGCTCGCCCGTCTGACTGGGCCCAAGCTCGCCTTTGGCACCACGCTGGTCAAGCCCCGCCCCAGCGAGAAGTCGCAGCAAGAACGTCTTGCCGACCTGAACATGCGTAACCAGAAGCTCAACACTGAGAATGTGCGCAAGGCCCAGCTGGCTGAACGCAAGGCAGCCAAAATAGCTGCCGCAGCCGTCGCCCGAGGAGAGGCCGTCGCCGATCGCTTTGCACGTGTCAAAACCAGAGCAAGGACATACTACGAGTCCACAGATGGCCATCTCGTTCCCCTTAAGCCTGAGGCAGCCATTGCAGACCGCAGCCGCGCCATCACCCCGGCCAGTAACAACAACACCGATGCAACCAACACGCCTGCCAACGGAACCAGCCCAAGCAGCGGTACTCCAGCCAAGCCAGCTACTCCAAAGGTCTACAAGGGCGTTCCCGTCATCCGCCACCGGCCTACAGACGAGGATAACATCGCCGCCCTGGACTTTGACTTGGACATCGACATTGAGATCTGATCCGACTATCAATATTCATACGTTTAACTGACTATTTCTACAATTGTATCACCATGACTTTTCCTTCCTTTCTTTTTCTACCTTACCTTTCCCTATACATGCGCGGCTTGGAGTTATAGCGACGGAGAGGAGCTTGGCTGGGTCTTTTATCTTGTTTTACTGCCTCTTTACTGCCTTCTACCGAATAATACAAAATGTCCCGTCTAACTCCTTTTTCTTTTCTCATCACTATCATAGAATTGAAGTAAGTTTTAGGTTTTCCTCTTCCAATACTGGAGTAAACGCTAGACGATGATGCTATGCTAACCAGTTCAGCGTGATCGGGATGATCAGGCTTACTATTTATCCGCCGCAATTCTGATTTAGCCCATGGTAGAGGACTATTTTCGTTTTTCAGCAGCGAGAAACGAGCTTTCCCTAGCATCTTGGATGAGGAATAGGGAAATATTATCGTTTATCCATCTTTTAAGTGACAAGGTTACTAAATTCTGCAGCAACCATGCGTGGGGCGACCCGTAGTTAATACTTGGATACCTTATCCAGTCTCATACTCCGGTCCAAGAGCGTGTCTTTAACTGTGCAGTTAAAGACTTCATGCCTGCCTGAGTACAAAGGAAGACAAATATAAAACGTGGCTCCCGCTTCACCCTATTCATACTATCAAAATATAGAAACCTAAAAACTTGTGCTTGGTGCAGTTGGGAAGCTGGCAGTTATCTCGGAGCCCTTGAACTGATACCCCTCTGGAGAAAGATCTAAATACAATCCAAGATACAAACTCTATTGGTTCCCGTCTATATCTCTAAAGTCTATGGACACTTCTTGCTGATGGTTCAGCAAGACACGAACAAAATCATTCACTAACTCTGGCCCTGGATCAGCGACAGTCACTGTCATAACAGAACGGTTCTGGAACGTGCCATTGATGGGCTGCAATCCTCCCACTGGACTGATACCAACCCCCGGCTGCTCTACCCCAAGTTGATCATCCAAGACATGCGATCTTAACGAGTTTCCTGGAATTGCTCCACCGCAATGATCTCTGTTATGGCCTGGCGGAGAGTCTATACCAAGCAAGAAATCTGCAGCAGACCCCTGCTGCCAAAGCGCGTCATCACCAGTACAATTTGGCATACCAGGCTCCCCAGTCACGGTCTTAAATTGCTGCTCATCAAAGCTAAAGTCAAAACTAGATAGGTCGTACGCTGTCATGAGCATGTCTTCGTGAGCGGTAGGGAACGGGCTGACAGTTCCAGAAGGGGTATCCAGTTGTCTAGTTTCGCTGATTGAGTCTGTTTCATCATATATCGGCATCTTTGGATCGTGGTGCACCATTCCCTCGTTATTAAAGTAGGGGTATGGGTTGCTATTGATATGAGATGGCTCTGGAGAACTCATGCAAGTCCTGCCAACATTACGGGAAAGAAACGTGTAACTAGACGATGCACAATGAACCTTGTTTAGTGAATCATGCAAAAGGATGGCGGATGTGCGTGCGTTGCAGAGACGGAAGACTCACTGGTTCTTGAGAGCGTTGGGAGACCGAGACGGAAAGAGTTCATTTCGAATGCGCAGCCAGCAACGTCCATGCGTCTGAACCGCATTCCATAAAGATTGGCTCTTGATGTCGAAGTTAGCTCCATGGAAAATGAGCAGTTAACCAAAACTGAAAGTGAGAGCGAAAGTGAAAGGGGTGGGACTAGACCTACCTCTAAATGAGTCCACTTAGACCGATCGAGCGCCGGATCAAGGGCATGCTGCCATCTTTTAGCACATTCTATGATCGTTAATATCAATCCCATATCAAGAACGGTTTGGTCAAACAGCAACGTACGATCTGCTGTACGATGAGGGATATGATGTGCCACCCGAATCCACCTATGCCGAAAGTGATGATGTCAAAATGCTGCACTGGGCGGACGATCAGTTGAAATATATAATAAAGTAGAAGCCTTTGTACTACACCTTGCCTTCGGACTCTATAGCCTGAGCCAGCAGCCTGTCTTCTTCGGGAGTCCAGAGACCTTTTCTGAGGTCTCCACTCAACACGTTGAACCAGCGTTTCCGGCAGTCCTTGTTTGACCTCCCTGGCAACGACAGGGCTATCTTCTGCCAATTAGTGGTCTTAGTTGGGTCATTTGATGCTAGTTATGTTACCCTAGAACATTCAATATATGTATATATATGCCAGAAGTGGCTGGGAACATCGGACATACCAGTCTCTTGCTTATTGAACTCACGAAGGAGAATTGCATCTTCGTCTCGAGTCCATCTGTTGATCCGCCGAGTAGGTTCCATAAACAAGCGCTTAGACTGAACCAGTTACGCAACAATGTAACCTATCCAGACTTATGTTCTATTTTCAACTCAACCACCCATTGAAAAAAGGGTCTTCAGCGTAAAGAGAAAGGGTGTGGATTTTAAGTAGTTAACAGAGTGCGGGCAACTTGAGCCTCATGAACCAGGGATCTGGATTGACTTAACGCCTAACGCCGCCGGGACGTGCGTGTCCGGTGGGGCTATCCGCCTTGGCAACTTACGTAATTGAAATGTATCAAACATCCCTCAGCCTCGCAAAGCTCTCTCCTATTCGGGCTAGTGCGTCCCTGCTTGCTTCTTTCTTGTTTGAGAATGCGGCTGGGCATGCTGACTAATGCATTCATCAACCATACTGCAGTTGTTGAAACTTCTCTTAGCAGATCCCGACTTCCTGCAGGCAACAGTCCATTCCATCTGACCTGACCCGGGAACCCCGATGTCAACCTCACCTGACCTCGCAGCTATCTAGATACAAGTCGAAATCTGCTCCATGCATCCTGCAAGCTGACATCCCCGAATTCACGTCGCTTTTTTTAGCCGCTTAATGCGTTACTAATTAACTATTCTTGCAGAAATGCTCTCTAATTAGCTTATGAAGATATGGAGTACTAATTATCTCATCACCGGCAGGGATCTGGCCAGCGTCCTACATCAGCGGTCATGAATATTGGCCTCAACATACAGCTACTTTTCGTACCTACTCTGGTCCATCCTTCTTTGACTCTGGGCCATCCCTCTTCCCCCCGGAGCTGTGGCTCATCTATCTATCTACTCTTGGATATCCAACTCCCAAATCAGGACTATCGACTCAGCCATGTAAAATATAGCCGATGACCTTTACCAGGGGGGTTTTCCCACATTGGCTCTAGAGAAGATAATCAATTACGTATATACATACGTCTCACAAACTAAAGTGGAACAAAAAGTACATCACAGATGGATGGCTTGCCTTTGGGAAGGCTGTCGTGGAGAAGTGCCCCCCGATAACGGGCCCTGTTTCCGACGTCCGAGACCCCTGAGTGGCTGGAAACACCACATGGAGATCTAGCTGCTGACATGCGGTAGTGAAGAAGGACAAAGAAATTATTGATACAGGAATTGTTATTCTAGTTTTCACCTACAATATTGTGACTGGCGGAGAGTTTCTCTCGCTCGGAGGTTTGTTAAAGGAGAACCTCCGGTCGTTCAGGGGATACAGCCACTGATAATAAAGCTACGTACAGCGCTCATGGTGGTGGGCATGCGCCCTTTGACGACCGTACGAAAATCTCCAAGTGAGACGGGAAATTCGGGGTAAAAATCCCGATAAGAGGCAGTTAAGACTGGACAGCTTACTTCAGGCCTGCATAGGCATGTGTCGTCATGCGTGCAAGCACACGCATATTTGCTATTGCGCAGGTAACTAAAACTAAAGGCTGGCTGCCGGAAGTCTATGTCAATTAGCAATCCTTGTGAAGCGGCGATGCCGTCGGTGTAGCTTTGAGGTTGCCCGACCAGAATTGCAGCCACATGGTGCATGGTATCGCTATTCACTGCCCTGTCTTGCTTTGTCCGTATTTCGTCCCGGGAGAATTCATACCCATATTCAGGAAAAATGAGACATTCCACGGGACCACGCTTTAAGACGGGGAATACTTGTCGATTCAACCTCCCAGTGGTGCATCGGGCAGTCTGCAAACCCGGCCACGTAGGGACTGGCCAGACCCTGTTTAAATTCTTGATCTATATGCCTGCCCAGGCTTTTCTTTGACAGCACTGGCTGACTGCCCCTAACAGGCGATTTGGACTACAAACAAACTAGTTTCTACCCGGAAGGTACTTTAGGCTATTCCTACGACCCGAGACCTCTGCTATATTTTATACCACCAGTACTCAAGGTGTAAGTAACTTACAATGCTGATAAACTAGGGCTCCAAAAAAAAAAAAAGAAAAAAAGAAAGAAAGAAAGAAAGAAAAGAAAAAGAATGGAAACCCTTTCCTCTATATTAGTGGATTACTGAAGAAATGACGCTCTAAACTGCCTAGGTAGCTATCAAAGCAGTAACTAACTTGTGAGATGTTTCCTATACCTGTCGCTTACCGCTGTCTTTTAACATCAGATTCATTAATCCTCAACCTGAAGCTATGCATCCCTCTCCATGCATATACCCTCATCTAATCTATATTCTATATATGCATTTCTCCCCGTTTGCTCTTTGATCTGGAAACATGCTTGGATATTTCTTTGAAGAGTATCTACAAACGGCGTAATTCGCCTTTGTTCCCTACTGATAGTAAAGGCTAGAGTATCATGATTTATTTTGGATTTCAAGGGATATAAGCAGCCTGATGCGCTCTATCAAGCCCAAGATTTCAATCCATATCACATCAAAATAGGACAATATTTTGTTATTCTAAGGGAACATCTGCCAGTTCCTCTCCTCAGGCTGCAAGAGCCATCATGAAAATCCCAAGTGCTCCTGTAAGTTTATCAATATCCTACCTGACTGTAAAAATTGTCCAATAACTAACATTTATCTTAGAGGAAGGAAGAGGAAGAGCCCGCGTATGTGCTAGCCACTGATGGCACAATGTCATCAATCGAAGCTAGCATGGTATCTGACTCTCTGGTTGGGCTGCAAAACGTCGAACAGCGCGACCTAATGAACCTGGTTGACCGTCTTCGCCGTGCAGGTCTAAGTTCGGTGCTGCAGCTACCACAAATCGTCGTTTGTGGTGATCAATCTTCTGGCAAAAGCTCTGTTCTTGAAGCCATAACAGAGATACCCTTTCCTCGGAAAGAGAACCTCTGTACCCGTTTTGCAACTGAGATTATCATGAGGCGAGACGCGGAGTCTGCGATTCATTGCAAGATAAACCCTAACACCGGCCGTGCTGACGATGAGCAACTCGAACTCCGCAAGTTTTCCAAGTCTATCCATGACTTTACTGAGCTTCCTTCGGTTATTGATGATGCAACTACTGCCATGGGTCTGAATGACAGAACCGCATTTTCAAGGGATGTGCTGAGCGTTGAAATTTGTGGGCCTGATCTCCCTCAGCTGTAAGTCTTATTAGCATACTGGCCTTAAAAAATGTCTAGATAGATTGCTTACGTTTTGGGTAGTACGTTGGTTGACCTGTCCGGCCTCATCCATTCTGCCAATAAGTCAGTCAGACGAGGACGTCGAACTTATCAAGTCTCTAGTTGAGAGCTATATTTCACAGAATCGGACCATCATTCTTGCTGTAATCTCCGCAAAGAATGACTATGCCAACCAGGTCATTCTTAAAAACTGTCGTAAATTCGACCAGAATGGCGCACGAACCCTTGGAGTGGTTACAAAACCGGACTTTTTACGTCCAGGGTCTGACAACGAGAAATCATGGCTTGACTTAGTGAGAAACCGAGATATCTACTTTGAACTCGGATGGCACTTGTTGAAGAATCGCAGTGATGACGAGCACCACCTGTCGCTTGCTGAGAGTAACAGCAGAGAACGTGTCTTCTTCAGCACGGGAAATTACAATGATCTCCCTCGAAACGTCAAAGGAATTGATACCCTCCGCCAGCGTTTGAGTGAACTTTTATTTCATCATCTAAAACGAGAGCTTCCAATCCTGAAAGAGGAGCTTGACAAAATGGCAAACGGCGTTCGCCTGGAACTTCTACACCTTGGGAAAAGTCGTGGCACGATAGCCGACTAACGGGCATACTTGGCAGACTTCTTTGGATCCGCTAATGATATAGTTAAGATGGGGATAAATGGAAATTATGAAGGGGAATTCTTTGGTACGGTCAACGCTACAGAGCGTATCGACAGCAAAGAGAATTCTCGTCGCCTCAGAGCCGTGGTCCAATATCTGAACGTTAAGTTTGCAGCCCGTATGGACCAGAAGGGCCATAAATATCATGTGAAAGATGATAATGAAGAGGATGCAGATAAGCCAACATCAGTGTGCCCAACAGTAGCTGGATGCCCTGAGGAACTGTCTCGTAAAGAGGCAGTCAAACGGGTAGTTAGAATTCTTGAACGCAGCCGTGGACGCGAAATTCCAGGAACTTTCAACCCAATGATAACTAGCCACCTGTTCTGGGAGCAATCTGAGGGATGGAGAGCCATAGCACAAGATCATGCTAACAAGGTTGCTACTAAATGCAAAGATTTCCTGCTCCAGGTTCTAGAGCAAACCGCACCACCCGATCTAAGGGCCCGGATTATGAACTTAACTGTCACACCTGCTCTTAAAGCTGCCCATGAGGCTGCCTTGGATGAAATTGAGCGAGTTGAGCAAGATAAGAAGAGACATCCAATAACATACAACAATCACTTCACAGATACCCTACAGAAGATTCAGAATCGGCACTCGGTAGCTGAAGTGGAAAAATAGCCAACAAATCAACAGTAAACGTTTCTGAAAAGACATTTACTGGTGGTGCTGGGTATGAAGACAGGGAGTACATTCGACTCGACACGTTCCTCTCTAATCTCTCCAATACCACGAATAAGGACATGGACAAATTTTCCGCGGAGCAAGCACTTGACACTCTCGATGCGTATTACAAAGTATGTCCTAAAGATGAGTTTTGTCTGTAAAGTAGCTAACATTTGTGTATAGACCGAGAGGAAATACTTTATTGATGTGGTTGCTAAACAAGTCATCGAGCGTCACTTGGTTGCACCCCTTGCCGACGTTTTCGCACCAAGAATACTGGCACGCTACAGTGACAAACAGATCCATTTCCTAGCTGCTGAAACGACTGATGTGATACACCGACGAGAGCACTTGGATAATAGAGGCAAGATCTTGAAGGAGGGACAGGAAGCCTTCTACATGGCTATGGGACAGGAGGAGTAATTTTCAATGTGGATTGGTTAGCTGCTGAAGAGCTCAATGGGAGGACAAACGTCTCAAAGGATGGTAAATATCGATGAACGGGAACTGGGAGAATGTGAAATCATAAAGGTGGAAATATTTAGGCACTCAATAGAATGGAAGCAACTCTACTCACGAGCCTAACGCCCTGTAATTTAGCAGTCCATGTTTTCAGCTGCAACATCCGTAAGACTAACAAGCTACAACATGCTTCATTTGCTAAAAATCTACAATGTAATATCAAGCATGCTAGCCCATGGAACAGCTATAGAAACAAGCCAACTTTGTAGCTTGCAGTCAACGATGCAAAGTTGAGCTTTGAGAAGCCTTTAGATGCCAAGACTTGAGCTTCTCGCACCAAAAAGTTTCTCTGTCGCAATCTCTCGACTTCAACTTAACCGCATTAAAAGGAACAACAACCAGGATCAACACAGCACATCGGCTTCCCGGAGCTCATATCGATTGTACACGCTCATACAAAAGCTATCAACTTATTACCACTTACAGAATGGCGATTACTATCCTACCGCCGACGTTTGACGACTATCGACCGACGACCAGTGATGAGGGACAAGACTCCGATGAAGAAATGGACATGGGCGATGATAGCAGACCGGCAAAGAGAGCTCGTCTATCTGGCATAACAGATACTATTGTTACCCCTGGAGAGATAATCACGGATGACCCGCAATGGATGAGGTGGGTTGTGTCTAATTCCGTACTGCTCCATTATTAAATTGCCTGAGCTAATGGCTGAACCTTTCACAGAGGACATGGAACTTTCACGCCTACGGTACCGGTAACAACAAATATAATAGCGACTGTAGCTGGTACAGTGCTTAAGACCAATAAGCTTCTCTCGGTCTATCCCCTACGCGCCCGCTACACACCTGAAATAGGCGACTTGGTGGTTGGCCGAATAGTCGAGGTGCAATCAAAACGATGGAAGGTTGATGTTTCGGCTCCATTACTTGCACAGCTACCTCTCTCAGCGATAAATCTGCCAGGTGGAATCCTACGCAAACGTACAGCGGCGGACGAGCTGCAGATTCGCTCATTCTTTAACGAAGGTGATCTCGTGGTGGCAGAAGTACAGAGTGTTCATGGAGACGGCGCTGCATCATTACACACCAGGTCATTGAAGTACGGGAAACTACGCAACGGCTTGTTTTTGGCTGTTAGTGGAATGGGTGGTGGTAGCGGGACTGCTAGGGGTACAGGTGTAGTGAGGTCGAGAAGGCAAGTGTGGACGATTGAGACTGCATACGGTGGTCCAATTGATGTCATCCTTGGAGTGAACGGGTATATATGGATCTCCAAACACGTTGGTGAACCCTCAGATGAAGGTGCGACTGGGTCAAAGTCGAAACAAGTCTCGTTCACACGACTAGAGGATATGGTCAACACGTCGATGTATTCGAGTCAGAACGATGATATTTCGCTGGCTACGAGGAAGGAGATTACAAGAATTGCTGGGTGTATTCGCGTTCTGGTTGAAGGAGGAGTGAAAGTTGACCAGGAAACGGTCATGAGAGCCTATGAAGCCAGCTTGGCTCTGGATGACGAGGAAGAGGACAGTGACATGGAGGGGGACGATGGCCGAACCATAACTCATAAGGAGGGTCGGTACTATCTTGGTGGTGAGAAAGCGAGTAGACTTATAGCTACTGTCTTGAGCCGAAGACTTCATTAATTAATATCTGGGATGGTTAGGTCAAATAGACATACCAATAGGCCTGGACATTGCTTGGTATTCCAAGGCGAAAAAGGCAGGCCAACAGTGAAAATCAACTGATGATAGAGCATAATATGACGGACAGGCAAATACTCCCCAAAAAGCCACCCAAAACTGCCATCTCTATCCCTCCGTTTGTCTAAATAATTATAACTGGAAGATGGGTGTGGTCCCCGTCCACTCACCCTTTGCTCTCTCTTCCCAGTATCCATCCTTGCCTGTACGGAGTTTCCATATATCATCTCCGTTATCTAGGCCGTCGACATCAACCTGTGTAAACCACCTAGGGCGCCATGTCTCGCCCTTTTGCTCCATCTCTTTCCTGCGGTGACGCTGGGCCTCTTCTAGCCGTGCCTTTACGTCTTCTGCTTCGTCGACATTGCCTTCTTCCAGGGCGCGTTGATCAGGACGAAGGCGACTATCTGTTTGAGGTAGTTTCCGCTGCTCAACCGCTGTGATTTCATTCAAGGTCACTGCAAATTCAGTCAGGCCGTAGTGTTTCTGTGGCTTGTCGACCAGGGGCCCAGCAGCCCATATGGTCTTGTCTGTCAAGCTCCCGTGCTCCGTCAGCTGGAGGGACGAGGTCCAGTTCCCTTGCAGACCAAGTGGTAGTTCTTCGCCATGTGTATCGTAGGCTTTGACTGTAACCTCTTCGCTACGGCCGGAGAACATGCCTCCAACTTTGAATACGGCGATTGTCTTTTGACCGGTGGTCTCGTTGAGCACACACATCTCGCCGACAGGTTCCACATACTTCTCGCCGGCAATAATATTACGCAGGAACTGGGTACCAGCAGACCAGCTGAAATGCTCCCCACTCGAATGAAGCGTTAACCGAGACTTGCCCTCAGTGATAATCTCGACGGATTTTCCCCAGAATTTCTGCGTAGGCCTGGGGGATTGAATAAAACTCCAGTCGCGCGAGTCTGCCTGCATTGCTAGCTGGACGGGTCTATGAGAGACCTTTTCGGCAATGAAACGGAACCCTCTCTCTGGAAGGACAAGCTCATACGTCTCGCCTAGCATGGGGTTGAAAGGCTTGCGAATAGTCCGCTCTTTGATTCGAGAACTAGAAAACTGCGAGAGCGCAAAAGCGGTCACATATATCAACCGCTCCAGAGCATCAGTAGCGTTGGCCGCCTTGTCAAGAAGCTGGGAGTATTCAAGCTGCTCTGCGGCTCGCTGTAGAAGAGAAAGAGGCTCGTTGGCGGACACAGGCATTGATATAGTCGATAGATCCTTGCCAACATTCTTACGCATGAAGCTAATCAGACTTGGTGGTAGGCCAATTGGTGGCTCTATCCTTGATCTGCGGGGCGGTGCTTCCATCGGTAAGGGAACAAGCGACCGTGACTTTACTGGGAACAGTGAGGATGAGGAGTCGAGTTTGAAGTCGCCTCGTAGGAACTCGTCTCTATCATCCACATCACTGCCAGAAGATGACGCAGCATCGTCATCAACAGCCGTGACCACGCTCTTTGAGTCTTCCTCGCCACTGTCCTGGTGAATCGTTAACAAGGGAGAGATGTTACCTCCATCCATAGCATCGAAAAACTCCTCTGAATCAGAATCAGCGGTTACGTTTGAATGAACAGGCCGCAGTGCTATCGGCGTCCTCGAACGGTTTCGGTCACTTATTAGGGTATTAAACTCGGAGACGACTGCGTTCAGGTCGTGAAGTAGTGCCATCAGGTCTTCATGAACACCAGACCCAATTGCGGTTTTGAATGAGCTGGTGTCGAAATAGGAGCCTTCGTTGCTAGCTGGAGGAGTTTGCTGTGGTCCTAGAGGTGACAGAGCCGGACGTTGCGTGGGCGTATTGCTGCCACTGTCACCTTTACCCTTGAGTTTCCAGAACGACCTTTTCTCCTTGCTTTCAGAGCCATCTCCGGGTTGCGAAACACGACGTACACCGTTTGCTGGGCTTTGATTACCCTCGCGGTCTGGGGTGGGCATGAGGTACTTTGGGTCTGTATCCTTAGCCAGCTGGCGAACCTTATCCCTCGAAGCAGATACCGATCCAACTAGTCGTTCGATAGTTTTCCAATCCTGGGACTTGGGTTTATTCTGGCTGTGCCTCCTGGTGATCAAGGTAGGCACCTTAAGCCTGCCATCCTCTTCCTCCACAGTATTGTCTTGATTCGATGCTTTCTCGAGCGCCTCCTTCCAGGCCTGAAACTCGGGGTTATTTAGTGCACGTAGATGCCATATTTCCACTCCGGAGTCGATAGATATTTCTCTCGTATTTTCGTTCGGTAGCAATTGCGGCCAGAGTCAAGGGGATGGCACCTCTCAGAGCAGAAGAGTTGCGATCATGGTAGTATGATAGGGTCGATGAGTTGAAGTCCAGCGAGAAGAACCGTCGGGCATAGCCTTGGTGTCGCTTACGGCGTCTTTTTGACAGTATACCGGTATGCACGGATGGCGCGATGCTCGCAGACGAGTCTGTTACAGTGGGTGGCCCATTTGAGCTGCCTGGGGCCGCAGCACTGAACCCAGGCCGTCCTCGCTGTTGAGCCCGTGCCTTTGCCTCTGCTTCTGTCTCGGTCGCGCTGAGTTTTGGGCTCGGGCGCGAAGGTGCCTGTGATCCGATCGGGCCAGCTGCGGCTTGGGTGTGATGGACTTGGTGTCCAGAGCGTGGCGGGCAGCTAGTCGGATAGGTGAGCAGGACGAAGGTAACCGTCTTGGAGATTTGTTTAGAGAATGTGTTGTCGAAAACAAGAGCGTAGTTGCCTCCCTCACTGGAACCCACGTCATACGTTCCCTGAGATATCTTGTCAGCCTCGCATTTCCCTATCCATTCGATCGGTTTCAGCCCAACGCCCTTAAGCTTCTCCGTAATTAAAAGTGAAGAATCCGCCTGTTTCGCAGGGCCGTTGTTCTCCTTTGAAAGGTCGTTGATGTCACTCCCTGTGGTTTGCGAATATGTAGACGCAGCACTGTTGATTGCAAGCCCTGACGCGCCGGGATGCTTGAAGATTCCGAAATTGAGCGACTTCTTGTGTGGCTGGATGCTCCATGATATCGTATGCTCAGGGCTGACGTTTATCCAGCGGACGAGATATGACTGAGACAAATAAGAACACAGTAACAGACATTAGCCGCTATGGATATATCGACGGAGGGGCATCGGGGCAATCTTGAATCATCCAGGGCTCCCCTGCGGGTTGCAAAAGGGGGTTCGGCGCTATTTACCTTGCTGTGTATCTCCAATTCCTCCATGCCCGCCATTTTTGCACAAGAGTAGGTGGCTGGTATATGATGGGCGGCGCAGGATTCAGGTCTTTGGTTTCTTGTTCTTCTTCACGGGTCAAGCAAGGACAACCAGCCCGCGGTAGATTATCCGATCATCCCGGTCGTTGAAATGGACAGGTAAGCAGGTCGTGTTATATATGGACGGACAAGGGGGCACGAGTTAAAGCGGCTCCAGCACCCACGTGGAGTCTGTCGTGAGAAACCGATAATCTCGTTTATCTCGAGACCAGCGTCTGGAATGTTTTGTATATATCGTGTTGTTTGTTGTATCTTTTTCGACTTTTTCATCGTCTTTCCTTGGATGTTTTGATTGCATCGTCGTAACGATCGGCGTCTTTTATTTCCTTTTTGGGCCTCGATCATCATGCACAGACCACTTGACTTTAAAGTGGGTCTAGTATTACTAATTAAACTCAAAAAGTTACTTCATTTCTATCACGTGAAACCGAATCACATGATAAACACTATTCACTCATTATTATTAGTCCGTTGGATAGAGTGTATGACATAATCCAAAAGGTTGTCACCGTCAACTTCTCTCAAACGACGAGCCAGACTGAGCAGAAGGCAAATCAACCGACGTCGTCCCTGTCGAGAGGATGAGAATCAGCTGCTGGCGAGACTGGAGCCAGGATAGCCAGAGACTACGGAGTGCTCGCTGGTTAGTTAGACACACAAACCACTGCTAGTCAAACTACATGGATTAGAAGTGCTACCACCGGCAGCACGATATGGCAGAAGTACGCCCTTATATCATGCCCGGATAAAGGTTAAATAGTAACTGCGGATGAAATAGAGGCTACTACGCCTCGGATCACCGCTCCAGCTTCGTGGCACAATCACTCGACTTCACCATCGTAAAAAGTGGCCCTTACTCTCGATTCTTCAGCTTTGCCTACCTGCCTTTTCGTCAACCTGGTCATTTCCTGTTCTGATCCACTCCCACTAAGCACACTTATTGCAGAACTATCACTTTGCTGGAAGAGGCGCGTTGAAAGGGTTCTTAAAAACCACAGGCTATTCCTACCTGGCGTTCGCGAGATACCCATCTTTGCTCTCTATACCGTCTATACGAGTCAGTGACAGCAGTTAAGGAGATTTTTGTAGTCATTGGATATGAAACCGAGTATATTTGGTATCAAAATAGGGGCTCATGGGGGCCGTATCGAATACCTGACCTTGGCCATGCCGTCCTTGGTGGAGGAACAGGTTGCAGGCAAATCCTATCTTCCCGGTAATCATACGATGGCAATGGTCAATAGAAGTGTCAAGCATGTGCGTCGACTTTCTCCCCGAGGTCTATTCTCAGTAGCGAACCCAAACCGATTGAATTGAGTTCTACAGACTCAGAAAGTTGGCTTGCTGGTATAATGCAAACCTACAATGGTGTTGCAGAAGACCAGTGTTATGGTCTAAAGACGCAAAGATGAGACTTTCCTCCAGAGTCTGGCCGAACTCTGGCTGAGCCGAGCTTTCGATAACTGATGGAAGAACTTGACATAGGGTTGGCCTATGGATCCTCCAATATGTTCTTAGCTAACTAACATAAGAATGCTTAAAAATAAAGACTAATTAACAACACATAGCTTTGCTTCTATGGAGCCGGCTCCCTCGCGGCCACAACAAGGACCCTGAGTTTCACTCCGGTCCACACTGGCCGAGGCCGCACTCGGGATCGTAGTGAGTGGATAACCTAAAGCCATCAGATCTTCGTCATCGGACGAATCATTACCACTAAGGCTCATCCTCAGGCGCCCTTCTCCCATACAGGTTATCCAAGAGACCAAAACCCCTATTTCCACCCTGACTGTAGCCAAAATGGAATCCCCCGTTGTTGCAGTTGTCACTGGTGCGGTAAGAAGTTTTCCCTGAGATAACTGGGACCGACACAGTCCAAGTTGATACGATATCCCAAATTGCAGAATCGTGGTATTGGCCTCGCAATTTGCACTGTTTTGGCCCAAACTTTTTCCTCACCTTTAATTCTATACACTGCCTCACGCTCCGGCGGATCTCTGGATCTTAGAGGTGTTAGCAAGAGCCGTTCCGTCGACCTCCGCCCGATCCGACTCTCACTCACTGATACTGCGAGTATCACGGCGCTCAAGGCCACTGTTGAGAGTGAGTGTAATGGATGTGATATTCTGATTAATAATGCAGGTCTTTACTACTATCGCACAACAATTTCCGCCGCGGAGCGGAGGGAGACTCTGGATGTGAATTATCGAGGTACCCTCAAGGTCTGTTGGCCCCCAACTCTCCTCCGTATGATAATTTCATGCCGCTAAAATAACATCTTAGCTATGCGAGGCTTTCATTCCTATCATGCGCTCCAATGGCCGCATTGTTAACCTATCCTCACAATCCGGTCGAATGCTCTATTTTAGCCAGGGGCTACAAGAGCGCTTCCTTGACCCAAGCCTGACACTGGACAAGCTAGACTCCCTAATACAGGAATATGAGGTCAGGCTACCACTAAAGGTTATACACAGGGTCTACTGGTTATTCTGACAGTAATTATATTGATATAGCAAGCCGCTGCTAGTGGGAAAGCAGAAAAGATGGGTTGGCCGGCTCTCGCTTACTTTACCAGCAAGGCTGCCGTAAATGCTACAACTCGAATTCTTGCCAGCGAAAACCCGCATCTTCTAATCAACTGTTGCTGCCCGGGCTGGGTTGCTACTGACCTAGGGGCGCAGGCCGGCCCACCACCAAAGACAACCAGTGAGTCCCTTATATAAACGCTTTTGTTCTCTGTATGTCTCCTCCATTACTAACGATCTCTTTAAGTTGACGGTGCAAAAATACCCCTACGCCTAGCATTTGGCAATATTGGAGGCGTAAGTGGGCGGTATTGGGCAAATGATTCCGTTGGGGGGAGTGGGGATGGTGAGATTCAAGAATGGTGAATAGATACAGGGCTTTCTTTAGCATATATGGTAAAATAGGAAATTTGCGAATAATATATATACTATACCTTGATGAATTTAACTATTCTCTCCAGCATCTCTATGTCTACTTCAAATTATAATGAAATAACACATATATCCATAACGGTTAACTATTGTCAGAACCAAGTACTAGTATTTTATCAACTGCCTAAAAGAAGAAACTCCAATTTAGTGTATCTCCACGAGTGAACTGGAAGTGAACAGGAATGTAGTAAACACTAATACAGGTGACAGCACCCACTGCTGCGCATGAAATAGCGAGCAGTACTTGCTCCCTTTGCGTATATAAATGAATGAGAAACACTCGGTAGTCTGAGCCTTACAATGATGTGGGAAGGTTGCAACTCTTAGATTCCGTTGTTGAACTCATGACGATAGAAAAGTGAAAGGCTGAGTATGGAGGGGTCAATGCCAAAGAGCAACTAACTAAACTTTGTTCTCACATTTGATCCCCATATTGGGAAAGCAAGGATGCAACGTATAAATACCTCTTCTACGGGCCATTTGGCAATCTTTCGTTCCTAATTCACTATCTAAGATGTTGAATTTGTCAGCCCCGGAGATAAGTCAGTCTCTTCTCCAAAAGCCGGATTGATAATTCAATGCTTGGCTTTCTTGTAGTTAGTTAACTAGTTAACTAAACACGGACCACAATAAAGGGACCAAAGTTACGTAAATGCATCCATGGATCCATAAACGCTAAGTCACACCTTGCAAAGTGTTTATTTCTCTGCTCTATTTTGCTCAGCTCAGGTGCGAGGTTCTACTACAAATTTAGCTTCATGACTTAAAATAAACTCCCGGCCCCGCACGGACCGCTAACTCGCAACCATCCGCGTTCAGCCTCATGAGGCTCAGAGAAGGTTGAAGCTTAGCGCCTGAAGGGGGAAAATAGCAGGTTCAACCATTAAGATATCGTCCTGAACTTCTCTGAGCCTTCAAACGTGGTCAACCATGCCGCCTTTCTTTTGCAAAAAAACTCCAGCGTCGGTGGGCCCCAGCTTTCTCCCTCAGCCAAATCCAACGTACCAGATGACACGATCACCATATCAGGAAGTCTAGCCTTGTTTTCGCTGACAACCGACGAGCCGCAAGATACGCAGAACGAACGTTCAAGAACAACCCCGGAATCGGTTGTTTTGTCAAGGTATGTCGCCAGGTTGTTTTTGCCTTCGGTAATTTTTAGTGCCTAGTTACCATTGAAGGGTTAGTTATTTTAGCTTGTTAATGTTTTTTGGGAATTTTGGCGGTGGGTATTAATGGGTTTAAGGGGGGTATTACCTCCTTCTTATACCAGCTGTTCGCCATGCATAAAGAACCCGTTGTTTTTCTGCAGTTGTTACAGAAACATAACACATAGTGAAGAGGCTGGCCTTCGAGTTCATAGCGTACTTTGCCACAGAGACACGAACCCTTGGTTTTTGTCGTAGCAGATGCCATTATTTCTCGCTCAAACTCGTTTTATATTGAGAGAACTATATCGTGGTATCCGCAGCGCTTGGGAGGTTACTAAATCTTTTGTGGAGAAAGGTATCCCTGTTCACTGGCTTATTATGATGATACAAGGCAGCCATCTAACAGCTGTATGAAAATACTGACATCTACAGAGCAATTAGTCGCAAGATTCTTTTGACACGCGTTTCTTTATCCCTCGGGGCGGAGAATTCAGAACCCGGAGCTCTTTATGGCTCTGTACTAACTACTAGACTGGATACACTGCAGTTCCGGGAAGGGATTAGCAAGCTGTCTCCCCCAAAGCAGAAGCAGGGGTATATTGATAATTACTCACAATATTACAACTTCTCTTTCTACACTCAGTTTGAAGTCATCACGAGTCAGCACAGCTGGTAAGAAACCGAGATATCAACTATCAATACCAAGAGTAAGCGTAGCGTGCTATACAACCAACGCTATTCGTAGCACCTTCTTTTTAGTACTACATCTGTAGATGCGGGTCATATAAAAAAGGTAGCTATTTAGGTAGAGAATAGAGAAAATTATACCTAGGCTGTTTGTGACTCCATAGGGCTAAGGTAGTGGGTGTATTAAAACGATACTGCAGTGTCATCTTAGCGAGTTTAATAGCTCTAAATTAAGGGTACATCAATATCCTTCATCATTAGATGTTGATGCCTAGATGTATATCAATAAAAGAAACGATATCCAAGGTATATTACCGCTTTAACCACCGATGCTCCTTCAAACTGATGGAAGTAAGAGATATTGGGTATTAGAGAGCTAACGTAAGTGCAACGAAGCATTGACTATGTACGAGCAAACAGCTATTGACTTTTTAAACTAGAAAAAAGAGAGGTTAAGGCTCGATGATGATATCTGTTCCGACACATCGGTTGCACACAAAAAGGTTCTTTGGGTCAATACGCCGCTTGATGGAAAGAAGGCGAGCATACTTGTCTCCCCAGAAGGCATTTTGCCAGTCAGGTTCGTATCTATATTGTGGTCAGTATGATAAGCAAGCTAGGGACATCTTCAAACGGGGAAAGTGACATACGGGCTTGCTTCGTTGAGGTAGGTTCCGGTCTCCTTTCCAACTATCTCAGCTAGCCTTTTAGAGACTTCGACAGAGGTGTTTTTGGCTGCCTTCTTCTGTTTTTCAGAGGCATTATCTGGCCAGTCAACACTGAAGCTGATAAGTGCCCTGCTGTCCTTGAATGAAGAGTGCACAGCAGTTTTATCACGCTCATCGGAGTTCACTTTGACAACTATATCGCGGATACATTAGTACTCGACATTTTCCTTTGAAGGTGGATAAAAACTTACTCGAGTTGAATCCAGGGCCGGTAGTAGGGAACTCAAACATGAGATCGACAAGGTCACTCGCACGCTCTGTGAGGACTTGGCGGCTCACCAGCCTCGAAGCATCAATGACGTTGGTAGCAATGTTGGGATCACGAAGGAAAGACTTGGAGTATTCCAAGAAATCCGGGAAGACAAAGGATGCAGCGCCGCCTGTAACACCAGGTAGGGTTGCAATCTTGTTTAGAGGCTCGAACGTCTTGTTGAAGTTTTCCATGGTTGCATTGGGCTGAAGGAAGATAACTTGGAAGGCTGTTGGATCAGCCTTTTTAGTAGCATATACGCCATAGCCTACCCATCCGGCTTCGGTGATGTCGGGGAGAGCTTGGAGAGACTTCTCAATCACTACTCGCCGGGCATCCTCGGTGGTGACGTTGAACTGTGCAATTCCAACCCTAATGTGAGTTGGTTTAGGGTGTGTTTTGTATGTCACAGAGGTAATCACCTATGTAGAGGTTAGGGTTGCTGTAGTTATAAATCTATGGGATGGGAGAACTTACGCCCCAAGCACTACCACCGCCACCACGCAAGGCAAAGAAATAGTCAGGATCGGTGTACTGGTTGATAGTCTCTGCTTTTCCCTGGGCAGTAACAAGATTGACCTCGAGGACATCTAGCCGCTTGATTAGCCTTGCTGCTTTGAACCAGTGACAAGCAAATACACTTACTATCAACAGCAAGACCATAGAAATGAGAAAAGGGGCTGACTCCTCCACCAGTCATGAAGCCGCCTGCAGCTCCAACTGTTTGCGCAGAACCACCGGCAAAGGTAACCCCTTCCGCGGCCGCAGCCTTATAGACATCTATCACCATATGTTAGCAAATATCATCAAGCAAATGCGGAGTAATGAAACCCACCAAGTAACTGCTCTCCGGCCTGAAGAGTGACAGCAGGAACACCGCCAATATTTGACGGAGCCCCCTTTGGCCTGAAAGATTTATGCCACTCCTTGCCCTTGAGATTGTGAGTCCAGATGGAAAATGCACCTTTGCCACTTGACCGACCGAGGCTTTGAGACAAGTAAGTTAGCCACCGCCCACCACAGAGTAACGCACAAACAGACAGAGAAACTCACTGGTCATGGCCTGTATTCTTGACAACGAGGAAAAGGTCATGCTTATCCGCAAACTTGACTGCCTTCTCAATATCCTTCACACCACTAGCAGAGACAGAGTAGTACGGCACAATGCCCTGATCACATTTAGCCTCCTTGGGCGTATCTATGAAACACTGTCCTGTTTCACCGAGCTCCCATAGAATAGCAGAGTAAGCACCCGTCTGGTTCGTCCGCCAGAAGCTATCCATCCAGCTTTCCTTTGCAACGGAGCAAGCAGCAGCGTCATACTGTGCCGTGTGGCAAACAGCAGCCGACGGGAATGTGCGTATTAGACGGCCCGAGATGGTTGAGTTGAAGGCCTGCCAGACATGCTCCTTGGGCCAACATGCGTCTCCGGCAGAGCATCTTGGGTGCTTTCCGGGGTAGCTTTGAGCAGGCGATGCGAGCAGCGGGAGAGCTAGCAGGACCTGCTGGCTGGGGATCTTCATGGTAGATTATAATAAGAATTAACTTGTTGGATATAGTTCTCCGTAGAGGTAGAAAGAAATGAGTTGATTGTCCTGTCTATGAAGTAGACGGGAGGGAGAAGTAGATGTAATATATACTGCAAGCCACAGTATATACACGGGGGAAGAACACGGTGAATCTCCCAGTTGAGCAATTCATCGTTCTTGGGAGGCTTTTTCTCTGCGCCATCGAGGGTGACATGGAACAAGTCAGGTCAAGACAAGTTCAATAGTCTACGGAGTAGATGACTGGTTAATTGGCTGAATTGTGGAGGTTCGAGAAGAAACGAAGAGTCGAGGATACGCAGATTTGCCTAAAGGGGAGATCGGCGTGGCTGAGTCGAGTTGAAACATTTGACAGCAACACGAGCAGCCCAGGGGAATACGACGATTGACTCTTCATAACTGTTTAGCTGAGGTAACCTAGGCCTGGAATAAAGATGGATGGATCGAGCTGTTTGTTTATCGTAGATACGTGGTTTGATGTGCAGATATTAATGACATTGATAGCTATGGGTGATGGGGAGTCCCTGATGATAATAATAACATAAGGACAGATATCCATCAAAGTACAGGTAAGATAACTAGTTAACGTAGATGATTAGGTAGAAGGTAGTAATGATACAAACAAATGAAAATATCGTCGTAGCAATGGTTTGTAGTTATAGTAAGGGTAAAGGACCTGCTATGAAGCGGCTGCAGCAGTGGACGCCGTAGACGGTCTTTTGGCCCGTTTCTCGTCTCTCTTTTTCCTCCCACGGTTCCCGCCCTTGGGATGATACATGCCGTCTTCCTCTCGCTTCCTCTTGGACCTGCCGCCTCCACCTCCGGTGTGGGCAGTGGGCTCTGCGGTGTCAACCAACACGCCGTCTTCATCGTATACCTCTTCTTCCTTGTGCACCTGAGCTGACGCTCGTTTGGAGCGAGTAGAGCTTGATCGTGGTGCTGCACCTGGTTTGTCAGACTGAGCAGTTCCACCTGCACCTGCATGGGCGGAGCTGGCGCCAGCAGCGGGGGCTTCGGCGGGATCATGGGCGAAGACCTGGGGCTTATGCTTGCGTAGCCAGTTGTAGACCGATGACGGGTTGCGGATGAGCAGTGCTTTATCCCTGTCTGCTACTGGGAGATGTTTACTGGTTGAGCGAGCATTGGTAAGGTCTATGCGTCGCGGTTCGCTAGGGATGAGATAGTCCACATCGTCCTCGGGATGAATGAAACCAAGAGCAGCATCAAGGTCGCCGTCTGGAGCATCATCGGGCGGCTGGGTGGTATGCGGTACATTCTTCAGAAGCGAAGTAATGCCAGTCGTTGGCGCAAAGGTGTTGCTTTTCAGCATGGACAGCTCGAGCGCTTTGCACTCGTCTGCGGTCATCTCACCGGCCAAAAGCTTCTGTTTGGCCTCGTCGAGCTTTGCGCGGGCCGTCTGGGCATCGCATTCGACGATAGGGATGGAGTCTGGCTGTTCGGATATGGTTGTCTGTAGCTGCGAGTCCTCTTCCTCCCTGCTGAGATTGTACCGGAGCGACCGGGGGATGTGCACCGTATTGTTGAGTTCGAGCAGCAGTTCAAGCAGCTGGCTATCGGACAGTTAGCATCATTGGACTCGTACACAGCAGTAATTGGATAATAACGTACTCGTTCTGTTCTCTCAGACGCTTCGACAGGTCGTGGATCCGCATCTCCTCACGCGCGAGCGCTGTGCTGTCCTTCATCACGGCCTCGAACTTGATCTTCTGCTTGCCATACTTGCGCCTGGAGAAATCAGCAGTCAGTATCAGCCTGTCTATGCATCTTCTATCACGGAGGACTGCCAGTCTTACTTGAAGGACTTGAAGGACCGGTTGACGGCTGGCGGCACCGCCGGGGCAGCAGCCTCCGTGTTGGGCACGACTGGCGCCTCGGGCATCTCGACGGACTCGGTATCGTTTGCCATGCTCACTGTATAGACCGTCGCAAGGCCGTCTTTCGACAAGTAGGCAGACGCTCTCTCGTCTTCTTCGTCTGTCTCGCCTTCGTCTTCGTCCTGCCGTGTCAAGGAGTCAAAAGGCTGCGACGTTGTTCGTCCTCGTCTTGTTTTCGCGCGTTAGCAAGATTTCGTCTTGCGTTTCTTCCCTGCCAAGCTTTAGCACAAGCTTTTTTCCTTCTGTCCATTTGGGTTTTTCTCTTTTATTTCTTTCACTTTTGACAGCTTCGAGTGCGCTAGTTTTACTTATCCAACTGCCATTGAAGCAGTAAAGAAGAAGAAGAAGATACCCATTGAGATATAGACATGTCAGACAGCAGTAGTTCACGGACGCCGTCTCCACGGCCATCGCGGAAACGCAAGCATGTCCCTGAGGACCCGCCGCTCGAGATCGACCTGGATGCACCGGAGCCAGCCTCGAAGAAAGCGCTGCGGAAGGAAAAGAAGGCGAAACTAAAGTCGGGTTCGAGTGAAGCGACAGTGGCCGCAGTCAGCGAAGGGACAGAGCAAGTCAACGAAACAGAGAAGGATAAAACAGACCAGAATGAGACAAACAGCAAGAAGCAAAGGACAGGATTCGGGGTGTGGATTGGAAACTTGCCCTTCACGGCCACAAGAGAGATGCTGCGGACGTTCCTGACGAGCAAGAGCGGGATCCTAGACAGCCAGATCACACGCGTTCACATACCGGACAGCGGAGCGAAGCGGAGAGGCGTCAAGCAGAACAAGGGATTCGCATACGTCGACTTTACGAGCCAGGCGGTGGTTGAGCTAGCGATTGCGCTGAGCGAGGAGCTCGTCGGCGGCAGAAGGGTGTTGATCAAGGATGCTACCAATTTTGACGGACGAGTAGTGAAAGAGGCTGAGAAGGACGACTCCAACACGGTGGGAGGAAATCCACCATCAAAAAAGATATTCGTGGGGAATCTGTCCTTTGACACGACCAAGGAACTTCTCGAAGAGCACTTCAGCCCTTGTGGGAGTATATCTAATGTGCATGTTGCCACGTTTGAAGACTCGGGGAAGTGCAAGGGCTATGCGTGGGTGGAATTCGAGTCTACCACGTCAAGCCAGGCTGCTGTACTGGGGTTTGTCAAAATACCTGATCCTGATGATGAAGTGGACGAGGAGGAAGAACAAGAGGAAGAAAAAGAAGAAAGAGAAGAAGAAGAAGCGGGCGAGGCTGGAGAAGCAAACGGCGCCAGTACGAAGAAGCCTAAGAAGCGGCGCATGAAGAAAGTGTGGGTGAATCGACTTCAGGGCCGCAAACTACGCATGGAGTTCGCTGAGGACTCAACGACACGGTACAAGAAGCGGTTTGGAAAGGAGAAGACAGAGACGGGGGACGATGCTGGCTCGAAATCTGCGGGCAGTGAGACCGCACCTTCAGCAGTAACCAGCGCCAAACCGAAGCCTAAGAGGCCTGTCAAGTCCTACGGCCATTATTCTACTGAGACCGTACAGAAGCTGCACGGGACTATAGTGGAAGCAAAAGGAACAAAAGTGATATTTGACTGATTGATAGTTGGATTGAGTAGCATTAGATTGCATGAATATCCCCGGCCTCGGTGTCTGATTCTCCTCGATGATTAACCCAAACTGCGGAAGCCATGCCAGTTCTTTCTGTAGTCAATAGAGCGTCCACTTGGTGTGCGGAGTCGTTGAAGCTGGCGGCTACCACATCCCGCTGGTCTGAAGTCATGTCTGCATGTATCGCGGACGTTTTGAATTGTAGTAGCTCTAGAAATGCCATCGTGAGCCACAATGTTATTGGTGACCGCAGAAATAGGAGTAGCCTCTAGCATCAGCTTTGCCAAATAGGCTAATTTCGGGCTACACTTAGCCATGTATAGGGCCAAGTCCGCTCTAGAGGATGGGGTCAATAGGTCAATCCGTATATCAAATCTTCATCCTAGGGACAATTGTGTGAAGTTGCTCTGTATCTTTTGGAAGTTGCACTTATGCCCGTAGCTTATCGAGGTCAGACAGCTCGTCCGTGAAACTAGCCGTGGAGTTATCGTTCCCATCATCAAGATCATAATGCATGGAATTGCAAGGCTCTTTGGCACTGGAGATGCTGCTCGACGACTTATTTCTCGCATGGTGTTTATTGCCTTACTTTCTCTGGCAGCTGCTGTTTCGTGTTAGTAAAGAACAGATGACAATTCCGTGAGCATGCCTGACTTACACAGCACTTGGGGCAGGGAGCGTCGTATATGCACATTGTAGTAATTTCGTAGCCGATAATCAGACGACTTTCTAAGCTGGCTAGACTCGTTTCTTAGACTTGCGCATAAATAGCTTTTCAGGCCATCTACGCCCTTTTTATATTGATTGATCCCCTCGGTGTTCCGTGCACTATTGATGCACCGAACCACGAACTCCGCCCATCTAAAGGCATTGAGTTCATTGGTAACTAAGGTCTGGCCTGCTGCGCGGGGAGTCCGATCCCGCTGACGGGCGTAGAAGTTTGGGCGCCGGAAAGGTGTCCACGAGACATAGGAGGCGCCGGGGCACGTACCCAGGATGGTGAAAACCGCTGCTACCCTCCCCGAAAGAGGCTGGAGAAAAGGAGGGAGACATGCGAGGTGTCCCCTCGGCCACGGACGCGGGAGCAGCCGGAAATCACCCTGCCGACCTATAGGTCTGCCGTTCTTCCTGGTGCTCCTGCGCACCTAGCCCACGACTGGTAAGCCCCTTTGTACCGGGAGAATGGGCATATCTCCGCTGTTAGGGGAAAAGTCTCTATGGATAGGCCTAATTCTATGTAATTTGAACCAGGGAGGGATATATAATATAGATATAGTATGGATATTGAAAGGAAGAAGAGAAGGAGAAAAAGAAGAAGAGAGGAAGAGGGGGAAATATATAGACGTGGGAGGCTCCCCTGAGTGAAGGGAAAACGCCACGGTGACTGAGATTTCAAGTGTTTCACTGGATAACGGCTAGCTACATGCATGATTGATTCACTTGGATCTTCAAGCCAGGCAAACGGACCACCGGGGAAGCGTGCATGGCACGATATGCACGTATATGCATGAATATGTATGTATCATGCCGGTATCCGGGGAGAGCCATGCTAGACCACCTATGAGGCAACCCCATGGTTACACACAGGCAAAAACGGAGGCCTCTACAAGACCTGCCAGCCAGCCAACACCATGCCATGCTATTGTTGTTGTTGATGATGATGATGGTGGTGTTATTATTCTCTTTTTACAGCAGGCCATGCTGTTGCCAGCTGCTGTTGTTGCCAGCTGCTGTTGTTGCCAGCTGCTGTTGTTGCCAGCTGCTGCTGGTATTGTCGGTTCTGGTGCTGGTGTCAGTTTTCCGTTTGTAGCACGCCATGTTGATGACGCTGTTGCTGCTACCCCTGTCGATGGGTATATTTCTTTTCCCGTCAGCCAGCCAGCCTCAACGAGACATCATGGCATATAAGACACGGACAAGGGAGTGACTCAGCCGTACATGTGGATGTCTTCTTATATGCAATGTCTTCTTTCAAAGACCAGTCTAGAACCTCCAACGGCACAAGAAATGACCTGTAGACGGCGTTAGAGACGTGTCGGTGGAAGAGAGAGAGGGAGACAGACAGACAGTACTAACCCCCGTCCTTAGTAGTACTGAAGATGTACCGACACAGGTTCCTGGAGTCTGTTGCTGGATGTAATCCCGGTCGAAGAGAGACGAGGTGAGGTCACAGTGACAGGTATAGCCAGTTACTTTGTCTTCCAGAGTGAGTGGTGAACTGGTGAAGATGTTGTTAGTAAAGAGTAAACAGTGAAGAGAAGAAGAAGAAGAAGAAGAAGAGAAGCCCAGCTTGTAAGGAAGAAGCCAGGAAGAAGAAACAGAAGAAGCAGGACCTACTGGTAGTTGGTAGAGAGTGACTCTCCCTCTCCCTCTTCTTAGGCCTGTCTATGGGTATAGCGGGTATAGGGAGGCCATCGTCTCCGGCCTGGCTGATCTCTGGGTATCTACATGCTGTCTTCGTCCTCTTCCTCCTCTATCTTCATCATCTTCATCTTATATCGCTGTCTCTTCACTTCTTCCTCTTCTCTTCCTCTTCTTGTCGTCATCATCCAGCTGACTAAGCAGAATAACACTCATCCCGCTTCTTCTTCTTCTTCTTCTTCTCAAGTGTTATTAACTTAACCGCTTAAATGACCAACTAACTACTCCGTAGTTATCTTGTTCTGGCTTCTGGCTTCTTCTGACTCCAGCTTCGACTTCTTCTGGCTTCATCTCCGACTTTCTCTCGTCTTCTTTTTCTTCTGCTTCGTCCGCTTCTTCAACTGGCTCTGCATGGCTCGCCTGCAGGAGGATCCCTGCTAGTCTCAGCTCCCAACGTCCCCCCTAAGCTTGTCTCTACTTAGTTCCCTCTCACTAGTCGAGCCAACGGGCAAGGGAAAAAAAAAAGTCCACCGCTTCTCGTTTCTTCTTCTTCTTGCTGCTGCTGCTCGTGCTGCTGCTGGAAAATCCATCCCGATGCTGGACAGCAGACACTCGCTGCCTGCTGTGTTCCACGCTTCTGCCGCATACGAGCGATCAGATTGACTCAGGTACGCCTCTTCTTCTCTTGTACCCCTGTGTGCTTTTCCTTTCTGTTGTTTGTCTTTTTTGGTTGAGTTGGTCGTCCATGGGGTGGCTTTGCCCATCGCCCCGCCGGGGATAGGCCCAGAGTGATGCCAGCAAGCCCAAAGGCCGAGAGACAGTCGGGACAGCCAGGACAGCTCCCAAGTCACAGAAAAAACGAGAGTGCAAGAGAGTACAGTGAATGGACAGTGACTAGAGTTTGGCCTGGCAGCTGGCATATATATATGTACCTGGTTGATGCCTGTGCTACTCTGCTGCCTGTCTTGACAACCGCCTGCTTTTTATTTTTTTTGATATCTTTTTGCCTTCCTTGCTTCTGCTTCTTTTTTGCTCTTCCTGCTTTACTACTATTTGACTACGGCAGAGTCTGCGGGAAGAAAGCTGACTCTTAATAGTGCAGATGGCACCACATCATCGCCGCAGGATCGGTGCGAGCCGAAGAACGGTCGAGGACGAGGGCGAGGAAGACGGCTTTCCTGGTTTGGTGGACGACGATTCCCTCAGCGAAGGCACGGCCAGCTCCCAGTCCCACGACGAGGACGACGGATGCAGCGAGATCACGGAGACAGAAGGTGGTGGTGACAGGACGGTGCTGGACGGTGGACGGCTGCCTCACAGGACGACCAAGAAGGCATCGTCGACGTCGACTTTGACACCTCGAGGGCACGGCAGCGGAGGAGGAAAAGGTGACGGTGATGGTGAAAGTGGCGAAGGGGACAGCTTGTTTAATGCGCGGACGTCGGAGACAGAGATCATGATGAACGGCAGCAGAGAGACGGCAGCGTCGTTGCAGGAGGCGGATGAAATACAATTCGACCAGATGGCCGACACTACGACTACTACTACGACCACTGCTGGTACGACTGCCACCACCGCTGCTGCTGCTGCTGCTGCTGCTACAACTACTACGACTACTTCCCGGCCGAGTAGTGGTGGTCAGAGAGAGACGTTTGCGGAGCGGAAGCGGAGAGAGCACGACGAGTACATCCAGAAGCGGAACAGCGACCCGTCGTTTGTGCCTACGCGAGGTGGTTTCTTCCTCCATGATAACCGGTCTGGCGGCGGGAATGGCAGCGGACGAGGCAAGCAGATAAAGAGCAAGCCACACGGCCTTATCGTTGACAGCAACATTTCACGGTGAGTTTGTTTTGCCCTCTTTTGTTGTTCTTGGTAGTTGCTTAAACTACATTTAACGACATTTTTTTGCGTTTGATGATGACGTACTGACAGACAAACCTGTAGGAAACCCCAGCCAGATATCACACATGCTCCCTGGCGTCATGATCTACACGATTCTGTCAACCAACCAGCTCGGCCGCCACAGAGTACAGCGACTACTACTACTACTGCTGCCACCACTGGTAGCGGCAATGTCAATGTCAATGTCAACAACAATGCCGGCAATACCAATAGCAGCTACCCGCTGAAGCCTGTACCTACGGCTCCTCGCACCTCTCCGCCAAACAGATCCTTCTCCACCACGATACTCATCGGCAATGTGCCTGTCATCGTCTTCCTGCCGGGCATGGAAGCTCCCATACCCTTCTCCGCCGTCCCCAAAAGACAGCACACCCGCCTCCCGCAGCACCGCCCTCCGTTGCGACGTGACAAGCCCGTCCGTATCTCCCTCCCCGGCCAGGCTCCCCGCTACATCTTCCCTTCCACTGAGCGGTCGTTCATCTTCATCCCGCGAGCTCTCCGGCCGAACCAGCAAGCTTCGTACCGCGGCCGAGGTCGGGGCGGCGGGAGTGGCGGCGGCGGGTTCTACTCTAGCCGACGGGCCAGTGTCTACTCCGGCAGTGCCTACAGCCATGCCCCGACTCACACTCCCAGCGCCAGCCTGAGCATGAGCATCTCCCGCCGCTCGTCAATGGGGCGGGACATGGGCAGTGTCAATGGCGCCACTCCGCCGCTGGGATCGACCATGACCATGGCCCGGCCCGTTATTGCTGCAGTTGCACCAGACTCGAGGCCGGTAGTCCGCCTCCCTCCCCAGGTCACTCCCGTCCAGCAGCCGGCACAACTGCAGCTGCAACAGCCACTGCCACAGCAGCCACCGCAGCCGGCACTACCGCCTACCTCTGTGCCTACGTCGACTGCCGGACCGTACTTTGCACCGCAGAACCCGACCTACCGGGAGAACCGGCCGCACCCGTCCATACCGATGCACCAGCCACGCCCGCAGAAGACGGTATCGGTGGCGGATATCGAGTCTCCAGCTGCTTCAGCCTCTGCTTATCAGTTTAGTCAGCAGCAACAGCAGCAACAGTCGGCAGCAGCAGACCAGCCCTTCCACCACCAAGTGCCGCAGCAGCCTGCTCAGCCAATGGCCATGAACGGCTTTGCACCGACGCCGGAGATGACCATGCCGATAGCTATGGCTGTCCCCATGGCAGTCCCCATGCCAATGTCGATGCCCATGTCGATGCCGATGCCGATGGCCATGTATCAGCACCAGCGACACCTGTCCCATCCTCCGCCGACCTCCTCCGCCACTCCGCTGTCCCAGATCCCGGAGCGAGCCATCCACGCTGCTCCCTTCCAGCCGGTTCCTTACCACCATCAGCAGCAGCAGCATCCAGGAGGACAGCAGCAGCCAGCCTACTACGGCCAGCCCTACCCTCCTCCTCCTCCTCCTCACCACCACGCTCACCACCAGTATGCCGCTCCTCCGGCTACGGGAACAGAGTATCCTTACACTCCCGGCGGTGCTCCTCCTCCTGCTGCGGCTGCGGGCCCAGCCGGCCCTGGGACAGTAGCCCACGAGTCGAACGGGACAGTGTACTACTACGATGCCTCACAGGTGACTGCTGCCCCCGGTTCAAGCTCAGGCACTATCACCACCACCGCCGGCGCCTCCTCGACCTCTGCACCCCCGGCCGGCGGTGTCCTCGGCATGGGAGGCATGATGACCCCTCCCGGTCCGACGGCGTACTACTATCCTCACCCTCCGCACGTCCAAAACGGCCCGATCTACTACCAGTGATCCCCGTCTTTTCTTCTTCTCTTTCTGTCTCTTTTTGTCTATTCTCTTTTCTTTGATCTTCTGGCTACGGGCGTCCTTGTTTGTCTTGCTTGTCTTGTTTGTCCTGTTTGTCTCTCTTTCTCTGTCTATTACTAAGTAGATCTTTCTGTCCTTTGCTCTTTCCTTCTCCTGCATCTTAGCGTTCTTTCCTTTCTTTCCTCTATTCTTGCTCTTTCCTCTTTGAGCTTTTCTGTCTTTTTCGCCTCGTAACTTTCTTAGTCATCGTCTCTTCTTCTATTTCTATATCTTCTTCTTCTTCCTCTTCTTTCCTCTCTCTCTCTTCCTTGGAATGCTCAGCATGCAGGCGAACGGCTTCTTCTGGTCCTACTCTCTTACTCATCTTTGCCCCCGTTCTACTTCTTCTTCTTCTATTCCTCTTCTCTTCTTCTTTTCTTCTTCTTCGTTGTCTTATACTTCCTATTTAACTCGCAACTAGCCACTGGCACTGGCTAGTTAGTGGCCATCTATCTCATTCTGCACACATCTCTATCTCTGTCTGATATCCACCGTATCCCTGTCGTCATTTTAAGCGTGTATCCTTACTCTTACCTCTTCTCTTCGCTGTATTAGTCTTTTTGTCCATGGCTGTATGTCTACCTATCGTATGTTGCTCTACCAACATGCTGTGCTTTGCCACTATAAACCCTCAGTGCTCCACGAGTACCTGTACTACCTACCCAGGTACCTATACATCTAGTCACTATGCTACTCAACAGTCCTACGGGGCAACAGGCAGGCCAAAAGAGCCAAAGAGCCAAAGAGCCAAAGACCAGACCTCTCAACGCCTCTTGGGCCACCACCGCCATCCGAGCTGTTCTACCCTCTCGCTCACCGTCTCTTTTGTCTCTGGTTACTCTGTATGATGCAAACTGCCGTCATCCCGTCGAACAAAAGTCGCCCGTTTTGTGCTTCCTTTTCCTCTCGCCGGTCTCGTCTCCGCATTTTCTTATTCTTAGCCTGCGCCCAAGAGCAGAAAAAGTGGACTTTCTGTGGCTAAACGACGACATGGGTTTAGTCTAGCTGCTCCCCCGTATTACTCTTGTAGGCTTGCAAGCGACCGTCTAGCCGTAACTAAGAGCGACGAGGAAGAGAGAGAGTCAAGGGAGTATGACGTAAGGAAGGCGTCCGCGGCCTCCCATTGGCCAGAGCCTCCGCCATGCAGCCTCACCCCCAGAAAACCAGCTCGTCTCATTCTCTTCTCTCGCTCCTCGTCTCGTCTTCTTCTTCACCTCCTCCTCTTCTTCTTCTCACAGCCCATCATCAAGCAGCAGCAGCGTCAAGGAGCGTCAGGAGCATCGACAGCTGGTCTGATCTTCATCGACGCAGACGACTCGCAGGAGCGTCTTGACCACTCGAATTCACTTCGTCAGTTCCGTGGTTGCCTGCTTGCTCTCCCTCTCTCTCTACCGACGTGACGCTACCAACTCAACTTCAGCGGCCACCACTCGTCCTTTATATACCTGCCTGCCCTGCCTATTCTGCCTATTCTGTCATCGACTTTACCAAACCCTCAAGGATATCCATTCACCTGGGCCCACCCAAGCAGCCTCTCGCTCACCACGCCCTCCAGCACCAGCACCAGTAACAGCAACAGCACCAGCGATGCCTCCAGCCCATAATGGGCCGGTAAAGCCGGACACCCTTATAACCGTCAAAGCACACTTTGATGGCGAAAACAGACGCTTCAAGGTGCCCCTGAGGGACATGGGGGCGAACACCTTCCCGCTCAGAGTGAGTTTCTTTCTCTCTCTCTCTTCTTCTTCTTCTTCTTCTTCTTTCTCTTTTTCCCCTTCTTTTTCGTCTTCTGTCGGTGTGCGTCTTTGTCCCCCCTGGGAAAGGCTGCACTCGCTATTCTGCCTGCCTCGGGGGGGCGCTGGCTCACCGCCATGTCCCAAAGAGGCAACTAGTTTAGTCAGCCGGTTAAACATCTTCGGCATCTCGTGAAACGTCGTTGACGGTCACGATTTCAATCACGACTGCTTGCTCTTCTTCTTGTCCTCTCTCCCTCTCTCCCTCCCTCCCTTTTTCTTCCTTTCTCTTTCCTCCCCCTTGCTCCCTCTCCCCTACCATGGACGAACACTGGTGTATAGCGTATGACGACTACGATCCCGGTCATGACCGTCACGACAGCTACGATCATCATGTCTTCTACTATCAACTACCCCAGCCATGTCTGTCACGACAGCTCCGGGCATCGTGTCTTCTACTATGATAACTGCTATACTACCCATGTCGCCATGGTGTACTATCACCACTATTTCCACCACTGCCGATACTGGTGCTACTGCTGTTGCTGCTACAGCCGAGACCGATACCACAACCCTCCTCAAGAACACAGCGCTAACGCCTCTCTAGGTCCGTCAGTTCCTCAACATTCCCTCGCACACTGAGGTTATTATGCGGAGGTACTCGGACAGTGCCGGAGCGTTTCTCGTCCTCAACGCGGAACACCCAGCTGGCTACAAGCAGCTGTACAGAGCAGCAAAGGCAAAGCTGAAGCTGCGTATCCAGGTCGACCGTGTCCAGGAGCTCCAGCCCAGCAACCCCGTCTTGGAACCGCCTGCAAAAGAACAACAACAGCAAGACGAAGACACAAAACAACAACAGGCCGATGTCGTTGCCGAGCCTGAGCAGCTGCCTGAGCCAGAACCTGAGCCAGAACATGAGCCCAAGGTCACCGTGGAACAACAACACCAGCAGCAACACTATACCCCAGAGCCCAGCAAGAAGCTGCCAGAACCAATCACCAGCCCCCGTTCTAGCTACCTGGACACAGTCCTCGACTCTCGTCCAGCAGAGTCCCCTTCTGCTACTAGGATGCTGGACAGCAGGACCACCATCTACCCGCTTCCTCCAGTGCTGCCTGCAAACACCTCCACTGCAACTTACAGCTGCTCGATCATGATCGACTGTAACCTCTGCAAGGCCGCCATCCCCAACGAGCACTACCACTGCTCCGTCTGTGAGGATGGAGACTACGACCTGTGCCAGGAGTGCATTGATGCCGGAAACCTCTGTCCTGCCGGTACCCACTGGCTCATCAAGCGATCTCTCTACGATGGTCAGCTCGTGTCTAGCACCACCGAGATCGTAGGACCAAAGTTCTTCAAGCCAGTCGAGCTGGAACCCAAGCCAGAACCCAAAGCTAAGCAGGAGCCGGAGCCTGAGACCTACCCAGAGTCGCACCCCGAACCCGAGCCCGTACCACAGGAGCCAAAGTTCCCGAAGTTGCCGGAGTACGCCGCCACAGACGCAGACTACCGACCAAGAGAGCCTGTCGTCCATCGAGCTCTCTGCGACATGTGCGATTACGTACGTATACTTTTTCTTTACCTTTGTGGCCCCACCCCTCCCTTTTCTTGGGTGACGTTAATATTAACCTTTTGCTAACGTCTACCAGCAAATCGTCGACACCAGATACAAGTGCATCGACTGTCCCAATTGGGATGTCTGTGGTAACTGTGTCGGTGACGTTAAGTACGCCCATCCAGGTCACAGATTTGTGCCGTTGTACTTGCCCCTTCCACCTCGAGCCGCCCACAACGTGGTCCATCCGGGTGTGTACTGTGACGGTCCCCTCTGTCACGACAAGTTCAACGTCAACTACATCACCGGCATCCGCTACAAGTGCGTTGTCTGTGACGACACAGACTTCTGTGAGACCTGTGAAGCACACCCGAACGGTACTCACAACAGCACTCATCCGCTGTTAAAGTTCAAGACTCCAGTCAAGCACGTCACAGTGACTGCATATGGCGAGGATGAGACTGGCCAAGTGTTCGACAGACTCGGTGATAGAGATGCCCCCGAGCCTTCGTTCAAGTCCGCTGCCACTGAGACGATGCCACCCCTCGTCACCAGCACAGGCGCACCCATCCATCCCCCCATGGCTCTCGACGCCTATGAGCATGACTTTGAGCATGGAAAGGAGATCTCTTATGAGACCCAGGAGGTCGTCGAGGAGGAGGAAACTCCCGTCGTCGAGCCAGAGCCGACGGTTCCAAAGTACGAGCCTGTCGTCTCGCTTCCTCCAGCCCCTGCCAAGGATGCAAAGAAGGTCACTGCCGGCGGTCTGCACCCCGATGGCCTTCACACCCGTTTCCTCAGTGAAACCATCCCAGACGCTCAGCCCTTCTCCCCCGGCACCCGCATCATCAAGACATGGACCCTCCAGAACCCTGGCCCTTGTGCTTGGCCTGCCGGAACCAGTGCTTACTTCCTCGGCGGTGACCCCATGTTCGATGTTGACACCTCTCACGCAATCAGCCTGGCCTGCCTGGCTAATGCCATGCAGAGCCGGCCGACAACAGACCCAGTCTACCCTGGCCAGGAGATGGAATTCACTATACCGATGAAGGTCCCTCCACGTATGGGAACAGCTATCTCTTACTGGCGTTTGAAGACTAGCGATGGAAAGGCATTCGGTCACAAGTTGTCTTGTCACGTCGAAGTCATTGAGCCACCACCAGCTCCATCCCCAGAGAAGAAGTCGGAGATGGTCTTCCCCACTCTGGAGAAGGAGTCCCCCGTCGCCAGCATGCACGAGTATGAGTCCCAGCCTCAGTCCGGCGAGGTCATCTCAGATAATGTCTCCGACTCTGCTTCTACACTGAACGAGGATGCAGGTGTCGATGTTGCCGACCTGGCAGCTGAGGTCAACAGCCTCACCCTTGACATCGAGCACCCAGATGACGAGAGTTTCCTCACTGACGAAGAGTACGATATCCTCGACGCTAGTGACGAGGAGTATGCCGAAATTGCAAAGGCTTCCGAGAGGAAGTAAATTCAGCCATCAACATTTTCAACCTCGGGAAGTCACGGTTGTTCCCGGTGACAGGAAGCAATGTGTAGGCATGGTTTATGAACTATGCTAAGGAGTGGGAAATTGGAATAATGGAAATTGCGATAATTGTCTCTTTCCTTTGTATTTTTTTGCCTTTTTCGGGCCCATCTGACACAAGACATAGCCTGTTTCCACAGTCTGTCGTCAGCGGTCAAACGAATCCTTCGACATGTCTACCCCATGTACCCATTCGATCGATATTTCCTTAATTTCCTTGGCCTTGGATTAATGAGGGGTCTCCTATTTTTCCTTTTCTCTTTGTCTTCTCTACGTCTTACTATTTAGGGGAAATCTCATCTTATCCAGCTGAGCGGAGCACCGGACGCAACCATAGCTGGCTGGGTAGTCCGTATTATCTACGAACCTACCTTGTGGTGATTGATGCACCTGTGGCACTACAAACTCCTCTCAAACGTGCTTACTCTCTTACAACCAAATCTACTCCAAGATGACCAAATCATACTGAAAAGAAAAAAAAAAAAAACTACCGAAAAACAAAGGAGAAAAACCATAACAGCAATATTAATAAGTCAGTATTTCCTTCCTGGTTATGTTTCCTGGTACCGTTTGTATCTATGCTGTCATCTATGACTTATCTACTTTGCAATGTTTTGCTTCATTCTCCCTTGGTGCAACCGACAAAAGTTGCTGGAATATTCCACTTTAGCTACGACTCGCACTCATTATCCAAGAATACCTTGGAGCATTAATAGGCATTTTTGTCCCTTGTGTCCAACAAAACTTGCTTTAGTTGCTTGACGTTGATATTAAGTAATCATAGCGCGGAACGGAAAAGCTTGGCATATAGACCCACTTGTTGCATTTTTCGGAGTCTTGGAGGTTTTGGTCTTTTTTTTGATCTTGAACATAATTTTTTTATTAGAACGTTTTTTTTTTGTCTGTCTACGCAATAATAGAAGTTATTTGTTTCTTTCTTTTTTAAAACATCTCATCTTGAACCTGAACGGTCATCCACTCCTTAGATCTTCTTTCGTATCCTATTCTGTTGTCTGATTAATATTTTACCATGATATCGACGCTCCGTCGAAGCAGCAATTTGGCTGCTGCCTCCTTCAAGCTCAGACACGCCTCTCCCCAAACAGTCACAATCGGCCTACAATGCCTCTACTCATCAAACAGGCCCTTCAGTTCCAGCACCACTCGCCTCAGTCTACCACCGCCATATAACTCCAAGCCATCTTCCTCCTCTTCCGCTGCAGCCGCCGCTCCAACCATCTCATCCTCCGCCGCAGAAACATCCATCTCCTCCCCCGTCAACGCACCCGCCAGCACCCGCCCCGCGTTCCTCGATTTACCTTCAAAATCCAACCCGCAGACCTCAGGCACATTCTCATACTACTTCGCTCTGGGCAAGGCATACCTAGGCTTCTACAAAACAGGCCTCAAAAACGTTTACGGGAATTACAAGACCTCCATCCCACTGCGGAAACAACTCGGTCTACCAGTGTACTTGCCACGATCACCATGGACGAACATCACCGCTACTTCCACCGCCGTTGCTACAGACAGCACACCATTGACTAGAAGCGATTTCCAGCTCGTTCGACGCAGCGCATATGATCTCCGCAGAATGATTCCGTTCGCGTTCATCCTGCTTCTATGCGGCGAAATGACCCCCTTCGTTGTTCTCGCAATAGGCAACCGCGTAACGCCCATGACATGCCGAATGCCTAAGCAATTAATCAAGGAACGCGGCAAGAGAGTTATGTACAAGGATGCCGCATTGCTTGGTCTACCAACCAGCCAGCAAGAGGTGCTTGCTCCGTCCTCGCTACGTCAAGTCAAGGACGTATCGACACTAAGTGTTGACGAAGTTCTTCGATCAAGCGTTGTGTTTGGGTTGAGGAAACGACATGATTTACCTGTTCCGGGATTCCTACAGACGATGCTAGTCAACCAGGTGTATAGGCCTCGACTTCAGCGGTGGATGGAGTACCTTGCTGCTGACGATAAGTTGATTGTTAGCGCTGGTGGGTTGAAGAATATGGTTGCTGAAGAGGTGCGGTTGGCTGTTGATGAGAGGGGTGGTGTGGATGTTGGTTTGGGTCTTGAGGGACCTGCGAGTGAGGCTGCTGAGAGGAAATGGTTGGCTAATTGGATTGGGGTCAAGGTGTAGATGGTTTTAAATAAATGGATGGGGGGGTGTTTGTTTGTTTATTTCGGCTGTGCTCAACTCATATCTGTCTATCTATCCCTCTGGAATCGAGGGCTGTATAATACTTACGGTGTTGGAATGGATTATACTGGGTTCTGCTGGGATGTAATCTAGCTTTCAAATGATTTGAGATTGTTGAACTATTGTATATGTGAGTGAGGTGAGATTATGTTCTATCTACTGTTATGAGCATTCACAGATAGCTTTATCCCTTAATACCTCTAGATGGTCATAATTCGACCCCAGAGCATATTTCAATAGACTCGGTCTCTCCGACTCTGCAAATTCGGCATTGAAACCGACATTAGGATCAGACACTAGCTCTTTGCCTGCCTGGGCCTCTCCATCCCATGCTTCTACTTTCCCTAGTATATCATCATGGACTTTTCCAAAAATATCTCTTAACCTTGGCATGTCAAAACTTGACATTCCCAAGTCGTTCATAAAATCCGCTGGGTCCTGTAAGCATAACATCTTATCACCTCTTGTTATCGATCTCTTGGCAATACTCTTCTGTCCCCTGACGTGCGGTAGCTGCTCTGTGTTATGAACCCGAGCATGGGCTCTCTTCCGGAAAAGAGCCGGTGGTTCCACAGATATACCATACCGAATGAGATCAAGATCTTTATAAAACCGAAGAGTATGCAGGAATTGTTTTGCGAGGTCGAGACGGTCGAATTTGCCTTCTCCCAACTTAAGCGCTGCAACAATCATCATTGTAAGCCCGTATGCGTCGACGGTTCGGTTTTCCACACCAAACATCCCTCTTGCCTCCAGAACCATTCTTAAGGCAACGTATAGCGATCGTAAGGTAGGGAACTCCGCTTTATAGCTCAGAACATATTCCATGCTCGAATGGGGTTTCAGGCCACAGCATATCCGTGCATTTCGACCTGTAGCTGAATGAACAGCCGAAACAAAAGGAACATGCTCCTTCTTAACAGTGACGTTGGAGAACGTCCCAGTTGCACGTAGGAGACGGGCAGACCGAACCAGAATGTCCATCTGCATAGCTGTGATCTTCGGGCGAGTCACACTCGGCCCACGAACACCCGTCCGCAATCCATCCGGGTCTTCAATGGGTATCATAAGATCGACGTTCGAATTCCGAGTTTCCATGCCTGTGTACCGCGATCCGACCAGCATGGGCTGCCGGTTGGAATCACCAGCAACGGGTTTCAATATCTCCTCCATTTCACCTATTACTCTCCTAACCACCTCCTTCTCTTGCTGGATCTCAGACATGTACCGCTCAAACGCTTTAATCTCATCGCTAAGTCGTGAATAGCCATCCCTCGACTCCTGCTCATTCATATATTCCAACCAATCGCACCGCACGGGGCTTTGTTGTTCGGTCTTCGGTGGAGGTGATTTCAGTGAAGTGGGATATAATTTCTTCATCTGACGCTCATTCAGCCTTGCCAGGTCTCTTGTCAACTTCCGCAATTTCCATAGCTCTCGCTGTGTGTTGATGAGATGTTTCTGCTCCAGAGGGCCATTGTGTCTGACTTTATCACCCCCATAGCTTTCGGGAAGTAAGTTCGGTGTCCCTCGCACTTTAATTCTGCGTACAACTGTCCGGTTGGCAAATCTGTGTTCTTCTAGGGTCTCCTCAAGGCTGCCTGTGTTTATCTTTGGCGTGGGAGGGTGTCTACCACGGGACGGGGAAGCATGGAAGCGTCTGTTATTGCTAAAGACCGGCCGAGCTGTACGGAGTAAATTGTTGTCAGCTAGCAATGGCGCACGAACCGAGGCCATGCACGAGCAAACAGACATCTGACCACCCCTTGTTTCGTCTCTTCCTCGTCGTCTTCCTCGTCCTCGCCTTTTATCCTTGGAAGCTTCAGGTCTTTGACGTCAAATTTGAGGTTTTCCCTTATCATCCTTATCAAGGCCTGCTTAGTCACCGCCAACTTTAACCAAACTCCCTTTTCCTCGTCAACTTCTGGAACAACTCTTGTAATACTTTTTATATTTACAGGAATAGTTATATTATTTTATATATAGAGAGCGGCTTGAGGCGTAAGTCTTGCTGGCCTTTTTTATCGGTTAACCTCAACGCTCTCCTGCTCGTCTGTCGGGGTTAACGAGTTGCATACATCGCCAGGAATGACGAAAGCCTGATAATCGGCGGCCAAAAACCCTTGTCAAAAGCCCACTTCCGCCTTGCTTGGCCTCCCGCTCTGCCTGAAACCTCCAACCCATGGACTTCTTATGACTGAGGGTATTTAAAGACCTATAGTATACAACTGATCTTCTGCCGTTCTCACCTACCAATTGGGTGTTTGTCAACCGTGGAAACCAGGCAAAGGAAAGTCATCCTCGGCCGGTCGACCAACTATTTCTCCTATTTCTACCCCTAGCCGCCCGACCAAGACCACTGTCGTCTGACCTCTCACGGAGAATATTGGCCTGTTTCTAAGAGTATACCACCCTTCAGCCTTCACATTTAATGGCTTCCAGACTTCCCGGAGGGCCTCCGGCTGGGCCGAGCCTGATATCACCAGGGGCTCCGGGTACCTCGGTGAATGCACCTACACAGAGAACCCCTTCTCTTGTGGGAGATAACCCCAACGGTGTTCAGGACAATGTGCCTGTCGATGCTCAGACAAATACAGATTCGAAACCCACATCAACATCCCTACCACTGAGGGAGGTATCGGCGTCAACCAAACCTGACCAGCATCCGGATTTGGGCCTATCAGGGAGGATAATAAGCGCAGCATTTTGTATTCCTTACAAGTTGCAGATCAGCCATGACGGAGAATGGGTATGACAAATCCGTCTCCTACATGGTTAAGAGAAAACTGCTGACCATCTATATAGGAACTTAATCACCGACCTGGGACTGCGGCGCTATTCGACTCGTTTGCCAACCTAGCATCCCCTGAATCTCATTGGTCTCACACTCTTGTTGGCTGGACTGGTGAAATAGAACAGCAATCACCACCAGATAACTCATCCTACCAACTTCAAAACAATAAAACTGTTTCATCGACAAACAAGCCGTGGGCCCCGATTCCAGTCAATACATCCCAGAAGCCACAGCCACCACCTATAGACGGCATTCGTATAACTGTCGACGATCGTCGTCGCCTTGAGAGCCAGGTCTCTTCGAGCAAGTTTGGAAATATTTTACCTGTCTGGTTGAGTGATGAACTTGAGTCCCCAGACCAAGAGATGCAATTGAAAGACCAGGGTCGCTGGCGCCGTTACGCTGAACGAGAGATATATACCCTCTTCCACTATAAGCAACATGGTCCTACCGATGGCCGATCTGAAAGACAATGGTGGCAAGACTATCAACGACTCAACCGTATGTTTGCAGACCGCATTTTGGAAACATATAAACCTGGAGACATCGTCTGGATTCACGACTATCATCTTTTCTTGCTTCCACATCTCCTCCGCCAGAAGGTTCCGAATATCTATATCGGATTTTTCCTCCACGTCCCGTTTCCCAGTAGCGAATTCCTACGTTGTCTTTCTAAGAGGAAGGATATCCTCACAGGTGCCCTTGGGGCGAATATGATTGGCTTCCAGTCTCATACTTACTCTCGTCACTTCACGTCCTGCTGCACCCGTATTCTGGCGTTCGGATCTACCGAAGGTGGGATCGACGCCTACGGTGCTCATGTTGCAGTGGATGTTTTTCCAATCGGAATCGATGTCCAGACAGTGCGAAAGCTTGCATATGGCGATCCAAATATTCTAAACACAATTTTTAACATCAAAAATATATATTCAGGCAAGAAGATAATTGTGGGACGTGATCGGCTGGACTCCGTTCGAGGAGTAACGCAGAAGTTAATGGCCTTTGAAATGTTCCTGGAACGGTATCCCCAATGGCGCGGCAAAGTTGTTCTCATACAAGTTACTAGTCCCACAAGCATGGAAGAAGAGAAAGAAGAGCCAGATAACAAACTCTCAAGCCAGGTTTCCCAGTTGGTTTCGACCATAAATGGACGGTTTGGCTCGATCAGCTTCTCCCCTGTTCAATACTACCCCCAATACCTCCCACGGCATGAATATTTTGCTCTCCTCCGCGCTGCTGATGTTGGTTTAATCACCAGTGTGCGTGACGGCATGAATACCACCAGCCTTGAATATGTGGTCTGTCAGCATGCAAATCAGGGACCTTTGATTCTCTCTGAGTTCTCTGGTACCGCAGGCATTCTTGAGGATGCTATTCACATCAACCCCTGGGACCTCACCGGGGTTGCTAACGCTATCAACACAGCCCTCACTATGGCACCTGACGCAAAGGCAAAGAAACAAGCTGCCCTTTACGAACATGTTACCACTCATACCGTTGTCGAATGGTATGATGAGTACCTCAAACGACTTCTTGCAAATCTTTCTTCCTTCAACAAGTCCATGATCACACCAGCGCTTGACAAACACAAACTTGTCTCTCAATACCGTTCTGCACGTCGCAGGCTATTCATGTTTGACTATGATGGCACCCTCACTCCCATCGTCAAAGACCCACAAGCCGCCATTCCCTCGGATCGTGTGTTACGAACCCTCAAATCTCTTGCTGCTGACCCCAAAAACGCAGTATGGATCATCTCCGGCCGCGACCAAAACTTCTTGGAGGAGTGGATGGGCCATATAACGGAGCTTGGCCTCAGCGCCGAACACGGGTGTTTCATTCGCAAACCACGCAGCGAAGAGTGGACAAATCTTGCGGAAAAGGCAAACATGAGCTGGCGAAAGGACGTTCTAGACATTTTCCAGTATTTCACCGAGCGAACCCCTGGCGCCTTTATTGAGCGGAAACGTGTGGCCTTGACCTGGCATTATCGCCCCGTGGACCCGGAGTACGGCGCCCACCAGGCCAAAGAGTGTAGGGCTGAGCTAGAACGGAGTGTGGCAACTAAATGGCCGGTAGACATCATGGAGGGCAAAGCGAACCTGGAAGTCCGGCCAGCGTTTGTGAATAAGGGTGAAATCGCAAAGAGGCTCATTGACGAATATGCAGGTGTCCATGGGCATGAACCTGAGTTTGTACTCTGCCTTGGAGATGACTTTACTGATGAAGGTACCTATTTATCTTCCAGCAGTCTCATCTTGACGTTTATATTAACTAACCGATATGTAGATATGTTCCGAGCTCTAAAGTCGTCCGATCTGCCTAAAGATCATGTTTTCTCGGTCACAGTTGGCGCCAGCTCAAAGCAGACTCAAGCCAGCTGGCATCTTCGTGAGCCTGCTGACGTGATTTCGACTGTGACACTGCTAAACAACAGTAAGTCGGCTGTTCTAAGTGACATGTCGTGACCTTAACATTGATGATACACACATTGTTGGTACTTGTTACATCTTCACTAGAAGTTTTACTACTTCGTGCCTATGCATTTGTCCATCAGGTTGGAGGCTTCTCTCAATGGTTAGCCTGCTTTAGTCTCGAAGAGATGCTATCTTTTTACCTGCCGCGCACACGTTGTCTTTGTCCCTTACTGCTTTTAATGTTTATCTGTGGCACTGCCACTAGATTTATTCGCATTATCCCATTTTCATATTGCATTGTTCTTCCATATCTTTTTTATCTGTCGAGTTATTTGATCTGTTCTCTTGGGCGGAGCATTACGAGAAAGCGAATGATATATCCGATGTTGATCAAAGAAATGTCGAAAGTCCAATTACAGCGGGGCAAGAAAGTGCTATTTCTTAAATAGAGCATTTAGATGTGAAGCTTGAGACCATAAGCATCAACAAATCAAACTAATGCAGGCGTCTATTTCTACAATGTACGGTCCGTCTATAATTCCAACCCCAAGAATACAGTATCGTCTAGCGGCGTCTCGTAATATTTTTCAATATCCTTGAACCCCAACCCCCTATATAGCTCAATGGGAGCACGCATGTGTTGAAGGGTATCGAGTCTCATTTCGTCGTATCCTCTATCTCTCGCTGCTTTCAGAAGAGCAATGACCAACGCCTTGCCAACGCCTCTACCTCTAGTAGATGGAAGTACATATAGCCGTTTCATCTCACAATATCGCTTCCCACTGTGAACAGACATAGTACCTGGAATGGAGGTGCCTGTGTCGCCCGACGAGAAGCTCTTGGGTACCAAGGGTCTCAAACAGATGCAGCCCAGCACTTCTCCAGAGTTATCGTCAATTGCGAGCAGTATCTCTCCATCGGGAGGCGAGTACTTCCCCGGGAACGATGCCATTTCATCTTGGAAGCCTTGGAAGGCCAGGTCAATCCCAAGAGATGCGGTATAGGCCTTGATCAAAATGGTAGTGGCCTGGACGTCTCGTTCTGACCGCGCGGGTTTTATGGTAAATGCGCCTTTCTTTGATATGGTATTTGCCTTTTGCAGGTAGTCATCTGGCATATCAACAATCCCATGCATAACTGCCGGTTATATAACAAATACTCTGTATGCCTTGTTGGCGATGAGTTGTTGTTGGCTGTTCGTGTCATGTCCAAAATCCATCATCTTTCGACTCTCAAAACTTCCTTCAGTAATGCCAAGAAATACCCCACGTGGAAACCTTAATTCCTGCCTTATTTTAACTTTTCTTACTGATAAGATCGTGTTATAAAAAGTTACGATAACCCGACGGCCGAAGCTCCGGGTGTGAAGCAATGGAGAGAAGTCGAGCAGTTATCAGGATTAAAAAGCTGTCGGTGCGGTGACACCAAGTCGTTGCCATTCACCTTACGCGGCCCTGCAGTTGGACGATGGCCAGAACATCCCCTAAAATCACCTTGGTATCAACACCAATGCCAAATGAACAACTGCGGCTTTTCGACCGTGGCTCGTCCTTTTTTCTGGTAGCCTTCACCTGATTGGGCCTCGGCGGCTGGCTATCAGTTGGCGCTTTGCCTCCTCCGCTTTGGTTCCTTTAGTCATCTCGGCATTTACCTTCTTCTTCTCTCCTCTTTCTTGCTGCTTAACCGTGCCGTTCGACCCGAGACTATCATTGCTCGAAGGGCGCGCATCTACTCCTCGTGACAAAGATGAAACGAAAAAAGGCCATGATTAGCCAGATGCTGCGTTTTCATAGGGACGGGCCAGTCCCGTAAACGGGCCCGGTTTGTTCTGTTTACACGTCCGCTCTTCTCTGACCCTGGTGAGTAACCTGTGGGTCGGTTAGAGAGGGTGGACCCATGGTTGGAGATAAAATGCAATGCCTTGCTCACACAAGCTGGCTGGGTCGTTCGGTTATTGTCAATTCCAGAAAGAGTCGAGAAAATTTGCTATTTCGATTAACAGCTTGCTAACAACAGACAACTTGCATGAAGCTAAAGCAGTTGTCTGGCTAAAAATACCTCATAAACCAACATTTTAATCATTGCAACTACACAGAAAATACAAAAGGCCCAAGAGTACAAGATTTCCTCCAGCTTATACATTTGTAATCAGGATCTCTGTACAGTCTGATATATATATCACCATCGAAAACTAACCTGGCCAAATCTATTCTATGTTAGTTTACGTCTTCTATAGCGGCAGTGGTGCTTGCTAACTATTTTCCTAGTCAAGCAAAGCTCTGGGGTGAAATTAAGATAGCAATACAGCTGGATTTTTCCACAGCTGTTGATCAGACTTGATATACCATCAAATCAAAGAGAGATACCAGGGGGATGGGACTCAGTGCAGAGTCGTCTACGCAGCAGATTGAAGCCCGGGACCTTGAGAAGGCTGTTGCGGCTATCCCTATCTCCTCCTACGCCGAGGTACTCTCTGGGGAGAAGGATGGTTCCCAGGCACAATCCGGGTCATCTTCGGACCATGACCATGGTGCCGGTGAAATCTCCAAAATACCAACAAATACAGTAGAACGGCCAGGTGTCTTGGAAAAGACTCTCTCCCTGGTTCGAACAAGAGAATCTAACTTCGATCCTGGCCCTCCTCCGGATGGTGGCTATCATGCCTGGCTCCAAGTGGCTCTTACCCATATGGTCATCTTTAACACATGGGGGTTCGTGAATGGATTCGGTGTATTCCAATCTTACTACACCGAAGCCCTAAAACGATCGCCTTCGGACATATCATGGATCGGCGGAACTCAGATTTTTCTTCTCTTCTTTATTGGAACCTTTTCCGGTCGGGCAACAGATGCGGGATACTTTAAGGCTGTCTGGTCTGCAGGTGCCGTGATAATTATTTTTTCGATCTTCATGACGTCGCTGTGCAAGACATATTGGCAAACCTTCCTCTCCCAGGGTATCTGCATGGGGATAGGCAGTGGTCTTATATTCTGCCCCAGCGTGGCTCTTCTGACATCCTACTTTGCTCGTCGACGGTCCCTGGCAATCGCTATCACTGCATCTGGGAGTGCAACCGGCGGCATTGTCTACCCGGTACTCGTGCAACAACTGCTCCCCAAGATCGGCTTTGGGTGGACCATGCGAGTAATCGGCCTCATAACTGCCGTAACCCTAACTCCTGGTTTCTTTTTCCTTCGCCAACGGATACCACCCCGTCGAACAGGCCCTTTCTTCGAACTCCAGGCATTCCGCGAGCCTGCATATACCTTATACGCAGTTGCAATGTTCCTCAATTTTTGGGCCTTGTACATAGCCTTTTTCTATGTTGGCAGTTTCGGCCGTAATGTAATCGGCTTATCACAAAAGGACTCTATAAACTTGATTCTTATAATAAACTGCGTGGGGATCTTTGGGCGTCTGATACCATGCTATATCTCAGACTGGAAATCTGGCCCAATAAACGCCCTTATACCATGCACTGTTGTGGCGGGAGCAACATTGTTTGGATGGATAGGCGTGAAAAGGGAGCCCAGCTTGTACGCATTCTCTATCGTTTATGGATTTTTCGCCGCTGGGATACAGGCATTGTTCCCATCTGCCTTGACGAGTCTCACAACGGATCTGAGGAAGAGCGGTATCCGGTTTGGAATGACACTGAGCATTGTAAGCTTTTCTTCCCTGACAGGCTCACCCATTGCAGGCGCATTGATTGCGTTGAGAGACGGTGACTTTTTGTACGCCCAGATCTTTGCTGGCCTGTCAATGTTCCTCAGTCTAGCCGTCTTGCTGTTTTCTCGGTCAAAGGTAGTTGGATGGAAGCTCAAGGCACGAGTTTGATGATCTTCCCTCCCCCAACTCTTCGGCCTGCTCGAATATGTGGAGTACAAGGTATGTACTCCGTAGAGATGTTTTATCTCTTGACTTTGCAACATTGGAATATCTATCGATGTTGTTTTAGTGCTGATTTCGGGATATAAAGTTTATAGAAAAGCGTTGCAAAGATAATGTCTAGTTGTATATATTAGTTATTTAGAAACAAAGTCATTGAATAGCATCTCCTCTCATGTACTAGAGAAAGTGAAAAGTGCCTTGTTTATATCGACCTAGTTGCAACTACCATATGCGGCTCATTGAAGTGATTTGCTTAGTAAGAAAGCAAACCGGCGAATCAGAATGAGTAAATATAAGATAAACTCACCAGCCAATCAAAAACCCTTAACTAGAAGCAAAAACAAACAGTGCAAACAGGCGGGTAGCTCACGTGATGCCCCCTCCAAAAAAGTCGATAAGAGAAAAAAGAAAAAAACGTGACTTGGAGATTCTTTTTTTTATTTGATTTGATTATTTCCATTTTTATTATTTTTTGGGCTTCAAGTTTTTCTGCTTCGTCGTCGTCTCTTTCTTCGTCTTTTTCTCGTTCTCTCTTTTCTGTCGAGCTGGTTCAGTTACTGACAGCGTCGGTGGTTGTTGTTTTGCCCTGCGAGCAGCTATCTAACTAAGGAGTCACTAAACCACCACCCCCCGCCTATCTCGTTATCTCACATACACAAAAACTCACGCGTAATCATGGCGCCTCGCGGACGTGGAGGGAAGTTCAGCAAGCCAACGAGAGGAGGTAGGTCTGCCTGTCGGTTGGGTTATATATACATCGGATACAATGCAGATGCTAATATACTCGTCGATGGTATCTAGGAGGCAAGCACTTCAGCCGAGACCTGCAGCCGTTGGATAAGAATGGAGACCCGATAGGCATGTGGAGGGTTAGTTGTATCCATTACACCACTGCTCCCAAGGGCAATAGCTGGGATGTAGGCTTTGCTGACGTATAGTAGGAGGACAAGGACGTAGAGTCTGAGGAGGAAGAGGAAGAAGAGGAAGACTCTGAGGAGGAGTCCGAGGAAGACGATGATGAGGGTCCAGCTAAAGAAGAGATGACCCGTGAGCAGCGCAAAGCTGCCGCAAAAGCCAGAAAAGAAGCCGCCATTCGCAAGAAGCGACAAGTGGCAGCTGAGCCGGGAGACCTACCTCCCAGTGACAGTGAAGAGGACGAGGACGACGACATGCCAGCCAACCCTAACCACACTGCTAAAGCCCGTAACCAGGCGGCCAAGGCAGCTACCGCTCCAGCCGACGGAGCCGCCGCAGCTGCAAAAAAGGGGGATGCCTCACAGCTTTCCCGCAGAGAGCGGGAGGCTCTACAAGCCCAGCAGGCGCGTGAGAGATACCTGAAGCTGCACTCTGAGGGCAAGACGGATGAGGCTCGTGCCGACCTGGCTCGTCTGGCCATTATCCGTGAACGTCGTGAAGCCGAGAAGGCCCGCAAGGAGGCTGAGAAGGAAGAACGTGAAGAGCGTGAGCGTGAGAAGGCCCAGGAACGAGAGGCCAGAGAGGCTAAGCTGAGAGCTGCTGCTTTGGGACCAGCAGCTGGCAAGAAGAAGGGCAAAAGCAAATAAATCACTCTTTATCCTTCGACATAGCCATCCATTTTCCCTTTTTGGTCACACAGCAAGGCCGTCCGTCGGCGTCTTGTGCTTTGACTTCTTTTCCCCCATTCTTCTTTTCTTCTAGTGCTTCATAACTGGACTGGTATCATGATGGATTCGCTCGCATCGTGGCTTGAATCTGGTCTTTCCCTCCCTTTCTCCTTTATTTCACGGACAGCTTGGAACATGGTAGTTACTCTGCAAGCCACAAACATATGCACCCCATAAGCTATAACTATATCAATTCCACAACAATGATTTTATGCATGCTGCAGGGGGGACCCCGAAGTTGAGGACTCCAGGGATCATCCAGGTCGGCCACTTCGTATATACACTTAAAAATCCCAACCCGTCCCACTCCCTGTGAGCACACCTTAAGCTTCCTCACACAGACAAAATATTTGCTCGCCGTTTGCTCGTCTTTACGTAAATGCCCGCGGTAGATACGCAATTGTATCCGACTTGGCGCCCTCCAGGGTCGAAATATCCGCGACACGAGAGCCCGCCTCGTACTGATCGGATGGTGCCACAAGGTCGTACTCCGTATATATAAGAATAACAATGACACCAATAGTTATAGCAGCATTGTTTGCATGGAGATCTTGGAAAGAATGCACATAATTCAAACTACACTAATGAGTCTGTTCTATTCCTTGGGCGTTGCTGCGCCTTCGTGTTTGACCTCGTATTTCTCAGGGGTAAAAGCAGTCAATAGTTATAGCTAATATCTGTATATACGGTCAAGAGACTATGTACTTTTTTCGTCTTCTATTCAGACAGTCTCGGGGACAATCGCGCAAGAAACGAAGAGGGATTAAGCTGGAGTAAATCTCCAGGAAATGTATATACAGTAAATGTGTCCTTTTTGGCGCATAGAAAGACGGTTGGTACAAGCAGATATGAAAGGGAAAAATGACCAAAGAGAGATAAATGCCAGTAGAGACGTGGACTTTTTAGTAGACGTATCTAAAGGTCAGGTTCTCCTTGTCGGTCTGGTTGTCCCATTTCTTCTGCTCGACGGAGGTGGACTGAGACAGAGTGTTATCCTCAGAGACAGGCAGGGCCTGGGAGTTCTGCGCCGCAACCCGGTCCCTGCGCTTGTTCTCCCAAATGTAGTAGCCCAGAAGGCAGAGCGCGAGCACGGCTCCCGCGGCCTGGGTCGCCAGGACGGCGATCTTAGCTGGGATGTAGCGGGGGGCATCCTTTACCTGGAAGGTTTGGGGCCCGATGATGTTCCCGATGCTGAAACTCGCGGTGACCAGGGCCGCGCTGACGGAACGCTTGGTGCTGCCAGCGACGTTGGAGGCCAGCCACTGGTAGATGACGATGAGGGTTGGAACGATGGAGTTGACGAGGTAGATGCCGGCCAACAGGGCGCCCTGGTTGGTCTCTGGAGCAAAGGAAAGCAGGGCACCGCCGAGGATACCGGGGATGCAGCAGGCTACGATGCCAACGGAGCGGTACATCTTATAGCGGATTGCGAAACCGATGATGACGGTGCTGAAGATGGAGACAACACCGCCGGGCATGTTGAGCAGGGCAGATCTGGGGGCAGAGTAGCCGAAGTTCTTGATCAGGGTGGCAGAGTAGGTCGTCACCACGCCGCTGGACACGGAGATCTACAATGCAATGTTAGCACTAGTTGGTTATACATGCATAACCAAACAGTTACATCAAACCGCGGGGGTATGTCAGCTTACCAGAGTAGTGATGACGGTCATGAACCAGATCTGGACGTCGAGCAGGGCCTCAACAATATGGGACATCTTGAAGCTGGTGTTGATGACTCCGGTCTGGTTGAAGGAGACATGCTTGAGCAGGGCCGCCTTCTCCCTGTCAGTCAAAAAGCGCGCCTTCATGGGGCTGTCTGGGATGATAAAGTACGTCGCAATGCCGGCAATGCAAGTGACGGCGCCCAGGACGACGAACATGGCCTTCCAGCCGGTGAACTCGGGGTTCTTGACATGCTGGAAGCCAAACGAGACGAGGCCGCCGATGATCTGTCCCAGGCCCAGGCCAGAGTACCAGATGCAGAACCGGGGCGCCTGCTCGGACTTGGTGTACCACTGGCTGCTAATGAGCACCAGGCAGGGCGCAATGGCAGCCTCAAAGATGCCCAGGAAGATGCGAGCCGCGAGCAGAGTCTTGTAGTCGCGCGCAGCAGCAGTGCAGGCGGTTGCTATGCCCCAGAGCGTGACGTTAAGTGCCAGCCACTTGGGGGCGGATATCTTGTTCAGTATGTATCCTATGCACCAGTTAGCTTGATATCAACGCAACAAGCAGCAAGCAACATTGATCTATGTGATATATCGGGTCATTCTGCGATGATGATGATTATATAAAAGACCTACCGGTTGGGACTTCGGCGATAAGGTAGGCGATGAAGAATGCTGTGGCCGCGTTGGAGAAGTTGTTGCCCTTGAGATGGAGGTCCTTGGTGAGGCCCATAACAGCCGCATACTATAGAAGAGGACTCAGTCTCTGACAACGGGGAGACATGGAGAAACAGGAAGCAGGAAACAAGAAGATGAGCTCACATTGAGGGAGACCTTGTCGATGAACTGCATGGTGTAGCAAACAAACATGATGGGGATGATATAGAGGTCGACCTTCCAGCGGATGCGCTTCAGCTCAGCAGCGCTGGCCTGCTCACCCTCCCCGGACTCCCCATACTGCTGGAGGAAGCGATATGCCTGGTCGAGGTCTCGAGATGTGCCAGACGAAGTCGGAATCTCCTTGTCCAGCGCGATCTTCTGATCGACGGGCGACTTTTCTGAGTCTTCAGAGGCCATCGTGGAGTATCAAGACACAACAGCCAGCAACAACCACGCTTCAGGGGAGTGAGTTTCAGGACTGATCGATGGAGAGAAGATGCAAGGGAAAAAGAAACCGAAGAAGATTAAAGAAGATGCAGGCGGCCATAAACGTGGTTTTGATTGCTTTTTTCTTTTGTTTTTTGCTCTCCGTCCTCTGCCACCAAGGAGTACGGATACGTCCTGCAGCTATCAGGTCAACAAACGGCACCACTTTGAGCAGAATGGAGACCGGATGATATGCAGGTTTCAAGACATGCCAGAGGGGACAGACGCTCTGGACGCTCTGAATCGTCCCGTATCGATATCATCCATCCCTGACTTTATCTGCGTGCACGGCGTCCGACCCGGTAGATGATAGGATAGGCCATCAGGGACCCCCCCTTGACTACCTGCTGGGACCGCTACAATATGCAGATATTCATACAGACTTCCGTTAGGGGCACTCAAGGTTGCATCTCGAGAAGACCCAGACGAAGCAATGTAGCAAAGAAGAAAGCCTGGCGCATTTCTAGCGCCTCCCGAAGGGCCCTTAGCTTGCCACCAGAACGATTCTCAATGGCTCATACGCAAGCCCCCTGTCCGCTCTCGGGGCCATGGCTATAAAAGTTTCATTTAAGCATGCCTAGAGGCTCACCAAGAGGACGCCCAGGGTAGATCCCCAGGGGCCACTAAACGCCCCCCTTCCCGCCCCTAGAGAGAACTCTGATTTGCATCCATCCCATGTTTGTCCGGACTATCGTCCCGTTCAGGCCTACGCATGTGGGTGCGCTCTCGACAGAGGGCGTCCTACGGACCCAGTCCCAAGGAAACGTCTGGGATAACTGGCATGTTAGAGTTAGTTACTTACCTGCTGTACAAAGTACAGGCACTCTCAAGTCTTTCCTTTACAGGTCAGAAAGCATTTCCAAGGGGTGCCTTTCAGATACTTCGGAGGAATACGACAGTTGACCGCCTAGTGCTCTCGCCCAAGTCCGCCTTTCCATGATGGCGTTACTGGTCGGCAGGCCTTGGACCTCGTCAGTGCCATCTTTGAAGTATAACTAAAAGTTATGCTGAATATCAATTGATACATACGGAGTATTGGCCACTGATACTAAGCCTAGAGTGAAGCTTGTCTTTGTGCTGCCATTGCTGCATGCGCTCGCTTAGCCGGAGAAGCCGGCTGTTTCTACCAGGTTAGCTCTGGCCGTCTCCCGTCTACGTATACCGGGTCGTTGGACAAGGTGTTACATCTTCCTCCTGGGCGGTGGAGTGCTTACTCCGGAAGATCAGCTTTATGAATCAACGGTCTTTATAATATTCCCTTCCTACGGAGGACTGCCCAACAACTCTCTAGCCAACATTACTGTCTTGGATGAGAGCATTCATGCGAGGCTCGAAATTTGACCCTCTTGATGCCTGGGGAACATACTTGCTGATCGACTCCATTTTTAGGACACGATTGACATGGGGATCACCTCGTATGAAGGATGCATCAACACGCCAGAAACGCCCAGCTTTTTGCAACTTGAGAAAAAAAAGCAAGCAGACAGAGAAATGAGAAGAAGAAGAAAAAATAACAACTGCCAACGAGAATTAAGTCAGCCCATCGAACAATTCTCTGTTTGATTCGCAGATGGGGTCACACTCGGTCTCGTTTGCAATCTGCACACTTTCCTCTCAACTCCCCCTATCCCGGCGCTTTCATAAGCTCTTCTAGAGCTTCATCAAACCAGACGCCTTTACATATGCTTCCCGTTTGCTTTTTTCTACGGACCTCCGTGGCCCTCAAGGCAGCATTACGGGATGTGGACTGATGAAATACAAATATGATGGCCTGCAGGTCCCGCGCCTGCAATCGATGGTCGTTCTTTTTCCACTCTAATTGTTCTAGAGTCCTTGGATTTATTTAGTTCTGCTGGTGGGCGTACATACTACTCTGAGATATACACATACCTGTGGAGTATATACATATACTTCTTTCTACCCTCCCACGAGATCAAAGAAAATATTGAAGAACAAGGAAAATCCAGTCCTACCAATAGAGAAGCCGGCCTAATGCAGTGGGTATACCATGCCTCTCCGGAGGTCAATGCGATTTCGCAGTATCCGACTATCCTCGCGGTATGCATCTCGCTCTCTTTTGTCATGACCGTGGTCGTCTGTCTCCGGGTCTGGGTTCGTGCTGTGTGGAAGAAGAGCTTTGGAGTTGATGATCTGGTCATTGTGTCCTCGGCGGTATGTATCTATATAACTATATAAACCACACGTATAGTTATACATATCCCCTCCTCCCATCCATGTTTACCCTTGCTCATATTGAATCCTTTAGGCGTGTGGGATCGTCTACAGTGCGTTGTGCATAACTCAGTCCCGCCTGGGTCTCGGTCTCCCGCTCAAACTACGGCCAAAGGAGAGTCTGGACACATATGCCACGGTAAGTGACTATATACACCGCTCCAACTGACTGGTTATAAACATCACAAACTGATTGTTTGCTCATGTAGGTCAACTTCGCTGGTCGCCCGATCTACATGGCCGGTGTCACCGGCTTCAAAGTGGCCCTGTGTATCGCATATCTACGCATTATCCGCCATAGTTCGGAAAAGTCCTATCGCCATGTCGTCTGGGGCATCATGATATTCACCATCCTATCACATCTTGCCGGGACTCTCGTCCTACTCTTCCAGTGCTCACCTGTGCACAAGTCATGGCGGCCAAGGACACCGGGAAAATGCCTGCCAAACGATGCCGTCTTTTACCCGCTTGCTGGAGTATCAATCTTTTGTGACCTGATCGTTTTCCTCACGCCCATCCCACTATGGATGAAAGTACGCATCAGCACGCCGCGAAAGCTGGGTCTGATGGCCGTCTTCCTGCTCGGTCTGTTCACCACCGCCTGTTCGATTATGCGAGTGGTTCAGATTGAGATCATTGCAAAGGATGGAAACTCGACTATGCTCATCCTCTGGGGCACCATCGAGCTGAACGTCGGAGTAAGTCAGACACTAACCTACCACATAACTAGAATATGAAGAAGCAAAGAAGCTAACATAGTCCTCTTACAACTAACCAGATCGCCATCACCTGTCTGCCCACTCTGATTCCGCTACTTACCTTTATTCGCGGCCGAACATCCAAGGGCGGTCCCATGCAGTATCCCCACAGCTCCGAGGGCCGCAGCGCCGGCACTGCAGTCAAGCTCAAGTCTGTCGGCTTGCACTCATCCACCATGCGATCTCAAACAATCCCAACCGGTAACAACACGCTAATCAAGTCGGGCAGTTTCAGCTCCCTAGAGGCGATCCTCCCTGTCGATAGCCAAGGGAGACCTATCCAGCGAGATGACGTGGAATCAAGCGGCGGCAATGGATCGCAGACCCGTGTAAACATGTCAAATGCCGGCCAGATAACGAAGACCGTCCAGGTGGAGATCACTCGCTCGGATAACCAGCCGGGTCCTGAGCGAAGTTGGCTTCATTGATCTTGTCCAAGCTTCTTCGTTATATTTCCATGCTTCGTTTTCGTTTATCGGGGGCAAAATAGGGGGATCTAAAAGGTGTTCGGCACTTGATTTCTAGGACGTATTATGCCCGGTCATGGCAGCAATGTCTTTTTTCTTGCTTACAATATTGCTTTCTTGTCTTTTTCTGTACATAGATATACCCTGTATATATTATTGACCCTTTTATATTCCATTTTTTCCCCTTGTGCCTACCAAGTATTGTGTAGTTCGTTGGTTAACTAGTTACCCAAGAACTTCGGTCCGGCTAAAACTTCAGCACCTAAAAAAAAAACACCAAACAACTCCACCGACTAGCCAGCTAGTTAGTTAAACAACAAGATGGGTCATAATTTAAGCAAAATATTTCACTGCGATGCTACATCAGCTGCAGATAGACACGATAAAGAATCCACTTCCGGCTTATACGATGGTGCGCAGCAAAACTACTCCGTAGTTACACATAGCATCCCATGGCCCCGTGAAAGACAAGGCACATGCTTTAGCTATACCCAACTCCCAGAGAGCCTAGAGACCGCAGCAGCCGGGTAAACATATCGAGCGCCGCCGTTTCAACCGCGATAACCTCATAGTTCAGGCCTACGCCAGGAACTGCCGGATGTGAGCCGAGGGTGACCCCCTGGCCCTTATGAGGGTGCTGATAAGTTTATCCCGGGGCCCATCAGTGTGCGAGGGTCAAGCTACACGAAGGATCTTTCGTTTCTTAGCCGGCATCCCCGTCGCGGTTCGGATCTCCCTGCTCTTTTCCTCCCTCCAAGAGTCCACCGGTTTTCGTCGAAGGCGGCTGCTGTCGATCGGGTCGCTTCATATTCCCACGAACACCATATATCGCCGCGGGTTATAGCTAGTTAACCTCCAGGTCGGTATCAGAGATCCAGTGGAGCATACTTATCTACAAACACAAGTGACTACCTCGTTAACTACGCAAGGAGAAGAAAACACCGGCGGGTTCAGAGAAGCAAGAGACTAGCCAGAGATGGTGTCCACGTCCACATCGCCTCACGTCCTGATCATAGGCGCAGGAATCACAGGCCTTGTTCTCGCACAGGCGTTGCGTAAACACGGAGTGTCCTTCGCCATCTACGAACGAGATCCCGATCCGCTGCACCGCGGCAAAGGCTGGGGGCTGACGATCCATTGGTCTCTTGATGCCTTTCTTCGGCTTTTACCACAGCACCTGCTCGATCGGCTGCCAGAGACTTACGTCGACCCGGAAGCTGTTGCAAAAGGGGAGAATGGTAACTTCCTACTGTTTGACCTTAGGACCGGAGAGACTAAGTGGAAGGTTCCTCCGGCAAAGAGGATGAGAGTGTCAAGAGAGCGGTTGCGTAGGTTGTTGATGGATGGAATTGATGTTCAGGTAAGTCAAGAGCAAACTGTGCGGTCTATAGAAAGAGGAGAAACGCTGCTAAATCTAGCCAGTGGAACAAATCTATTTCCAGTATCAGTCAGGTATCAGAGTCAGTTGTACGCTGTCACTTTTCAGATGATTCTACTGCCGAAGGAACCTTGCTAGTAGGGTGTGATGGCTCTCGATCAAAGACTCGCGCTTTGCTATGTTCGTTGGCTGAAAATGAAACTCCAGCAATGCCTGAGAACTATCAACTCCCCGTCCGCTTGGTCGGGGTAAGTGCTGCGTTGCCGTCACGAATTGCACTTAAGATGAGAGCCCTGGATCCGTTCTTCTTGCAGGCTGGTGACCCAGCTACCAGCAACTTCTTCTGGTTCTCATTCCTTGACACCCCGGCTAATAATGACCGCAAGGACCGTGATACGTATGAGTGTCAGATATTGATTAGCTGGCCGTACCGTAAGGATGGCTCTAACAACATAGAGATTCCAGCTGAGAACGTTGACAGGATAAAACTCATGCACTCCTTGGCTGATGGATGGGTAGAGCCGTTCCGTGAGGTCGTGCAGAGTATCCCAGAAGAAACAGAACCCAAGGTCATCTCCTTGGAGGACTGGCCGACTCCACCAAGGGGTTCATGGAGCAATCTTGGTGGCACAGCAACTCTCGTTGGCGACTCTGCCCATGCGATGACGATGTGTGAGTATATCTGTCTTTCTCTTTCTCCTCTTTTTGTGGCAACAAGTAGTCACAAGTAGTAACCCATGCTAATGGCCACTCTTACAGTTCGCGGGGAAGCAGGGAATCATGGCATTCTCGATGTGTCTAACTTGATAGATGCGTTACTTCCTGTTCTTACATCCTCGCCACACTCTCCCGCAAAGACGCAGAAGGAAGTGATCAACGAGTATGAAGATGAGATGACTGCGCGTACCAGGCCAGCCGTTCTTCGGAGCCGCAAAGCGTGCCTTGATGCCCACGACTACCCTTCGATAACGGCTGACTCTCCACTTGTTGCTCGAAGAGGGGCGTTCGAAGATGATGATCTAGAATACCTTCTCACCTAGACACTCAGATCCCAGAGAAAACTTATACTCCACGTACTATAAAAGTAATTCGAAAATATATCGCAAAAAATACTTCAAAGATACTTCAGGGCATCAGGCTTGTTTCTCCAACTTAGTTGATTGCATGAATGCTTAACTACCCTTTAGACTTCAATAGTTCTGTGCCCCCGAAGAGGCCACTGCGCTGTCAACTCGCCTCCCATAATCCATTAACCGGGTAGTTAGCCTTAATCTAGGATACTTTCGTCAGTGTAGTTATAATTATGCCAAGCTGCAGTCGAATATTTAGTTAATGTGCCACAGTCTCCCTTCAAGCCACCCGGGACAAGCATCACAAATACACCCGGACTTTCAACTTCCGACACATCACACGGCCCTTCCTCGCATGCTAACCTTGTCTGCTTCGGTTAAATTCATATATTTCCTAGTTATGTATACATAATGTAATATAAGTGCATGCATCGCTGACAGGGTGGGGCTATCTCCCGTAAAAAATTGATACGTCACATCATTGAGGCCAAACCTCCGAACTGACTGTCTTTTGCTGCACATGCTCTGGCGATCAGTCATTCACGAAATATATGTACTCCATAAACGGCTTGCAGGTGACGTCTTGACATTGTGCAGGTACAGCCTCGCTTGCATTTTCTCCAGGCTCATATAAAATCAGCACGGCCAGCGCTTCTTATCAGTAGGTGGGGTGATAAATTGGTTATAGAGATGATCTGTGGAGATGCAATCTCGCGCCATGTCCAAGGTGGAAACTGCTCTTTTATTTTTCTTGGGGTGGCCTCCAGCATTGGCGCTCCCTGTTATATTATGACAAACATATAGTATATACGCCCTGTTGTTCTGACCGGGACCTGGCTTCGCTTATCTTCTAATCTACTCTGCATCGCCGACAACATTCCCTGCCATAATTTACCTGGTTATAGGTATTATAATTGATATATATCAGCAAGTTACTTAGTCCAGCTTTCGCTAGTTATAACTTAATCAAATTATGATGTTTATATAAAATAAACACTCGGCAATAAAGTCGCTCCTTCCTTTTCATTCCGATGGTGTCAGACGGGCGCACCTTCCTCAAGTTGATATTAATACGCGAAAAAAGAAGGCACGTGCGCGCGGGCCGGTCCTTCCAGGTTTAAGCTTAATTTCCCAAAGTTTATTAATTCCCTCGAAAAGCACATGCATTGTCTCCTTCTCCGTTGGGATCAAAATAAATTGAAATATATATTGTAAAAAAATAAACGATCACTAGCCAGGTACTAGTTTGGCGAGCGTGCCAGCGGAGAATTGCTATAAAACAACAATGCTGCGTGTGATATGTGCGTCCCGGAGCCGTTGACCCTCATGGTACTCCGCAATAATTTCAGATCATATCATATGTTATACAGTTTCAGGAAAGCGATAACAATTAGTATGGGGTATATCGTATTAAATTGTTCCGTGCTGATGTATCATATATACAGGGGATATTTTTCAAATATTAGTACATTGGATCTGATTCCAAAACAGAGGGGATGGTTGTGATGCCTCGCTCAAATATGGTGGGTATCAAACGAGTGAGGAAACCGTTAGCAATGAAACGGTGGAGAGATTGGCAGTAATACCCCAGAATACAGCTGAGCTTGGAGTATTGTTGATATGCATAAGGTCCAAACCTAACAGAGAAGTCTCAATGCATCGGTGAAAAGGAGCTTGGCGTATATTTGATGAAAACCTGTGAGCATCGTTACGGGGCTTGACTTGTCTTCTCGTGGATTGCAGTGGAAAAAGGATAAGCGAAATTCTATCATATCATCGTGTTGGCCCGCGTTTTTGGCAACAGAATCAATACCCTTGGCAGAATCGTTCCTGTGGACCGATAGCCTGTGGCATCCAGCAAAACTACCATTCCCAAAACCAAAGTCGATATAGGAAAATTTCTCCTCGGAGAACTTAGTTCTGGACAAAGCATCTGAAGGAGAGCTCAACTGCGTTTGATTGACTAAATGCGAGTGGGTGACCTGGAATGCGCCAAAAAGTGTTGAGCCCGAAGGGAGCAGTTTTGTTGTTGGAATTTCTGCGACCTTCCATATGCTCTTTGGTAGTGGTATTCCAGAATTGGTGGGTTGTGTACCTGACATCAATGGATTTAGTTGACTTAGGCCTATAGATACCCGTTAGTACAACTTTCATGGAAGATATGCACTTTAAGTGGAGGCTGACCTTTGATTTGCACGGCCATTAACCTCCACCCACCGGATGCCAGAATGAACCTCTCAGTAGCAAACACTATTCCACCAAAGAACCCACGAGTAAACCGCGCCAAGAGCTCCTCATCACTCAACTGGCGCAAAAGTACTTTGGTTCCGGGGAATGATGAGTTCTGCACGAGTGTGTCAGCCCTGACTTGTGCAATCAAACAGTCCTCTACGATCGAATGGCTATGGGGATTGATCAATGCCTCGGAGGTAGTTGCATAGAAAGATGTAAGAGGCTGCGGTGAGTAAATAATGCGACGGGATCGAGCAAAAAAGTCCATTTTGAGGCAGTGGTTAGCTAGTTATGAAGGCGTATGCTGCGGATTTTTGGGTGGAGGATTGGGTAACTATACAACTAGAAAGCGAGATTTCGCGTACTGGTGAGCACCTTTTAAGTACCTACGCCCTTTATAGCCGTCATCAGAGTATATGTTCCGACGTTCAGCTATTAATACGATCGATGACGTAGGAACGGGTGATCGGGACAACCCGGTGGCCGTGTCGCTCAAAATAGGAACTTTCATCCTCCCGAAAAACCTTCTCGGAACACAACTAGCTGGTAATCAATTATTATTATCATTATTATTATTCACTATACTCCTATACTGTTTTTTTAGGACTAAATCTATTAAGATACTGGTAACTAGACTAGGTTATCAGTTAAGTCTTTAAAGATATATATAGGCTCAGTTAGTAAAGTCATAAAAGACTTATTTTTATGGTACAGGGGAGGTAAGGGGAGTGAGATTCAAACTCACTACCACTACGCTATCCGGCTCCTCTCATCAAAGCGGTATCAAATGGTGGTAATCTCCATTGCTATAACTATATAGAAGTATGATTCTATGGTCACTTTATCGCATCGCTAAAGAAATGTGGTTTTATTAAAAAGTACCTCAAGAATCTAAAGTAGTTAGGTCTTCTGCCATCTTGCCTTCGATCAAGTATTCATCGATAACCCTCTGTGTTTTACCATGGAGTTTGTAGCTGGTATGGCCGAATCCATTGCGGAAGATGTTCACCGCTGTCGGCATCTGCTCGCGCAGCCCGATCGCCCACTCAACGCTGGATGAAGGGTCATGAAGAGAATTCACAAGCATGATTGGAGGTGCTTTTTTAAGCTGCTCTCGAGAGAGCAATCGCTGCGGATTCCTCACCGGTACAGGCCAGCCAACACACCCGGTGTGGATGCCAGACATCTCGCTGATGCCACGAGTGTGTGGAGCAAGGGCTCTGGCAACTTTAAAACGTGCGATCAAATCTTTGGAAGCTCGGGGACCAGAAAGGCGTAGCCAGTCCTGACAGACAATAGCTCTGTCGGCAAATAAACTGTAGTCCTCGGTGATGGGGAACACGTTGAAGGTGAGAAGAGGAGTAGAAAGGAGTGTGGCGTTGCCATTAAGTGCTTCTAATAATGCCTTGGACCATAAAACCCACCGAGATTGCAATGATAGAAGGGGTTTGGAGTTATCTATGATCTCGTACCCGGTCACATCTGGTCGGCAGGCAGTAGGTGCGCCATCCACTGCATGGCCATGGCAGCCAGGAGCGGGAATGGGCTTCATGTTGGCATTGTCGACCAGCTCGTCGAAGAGGGCGGGTACATCGCGATGATACAAGGCGCATTCGGAGGTTGTATTGCACCACCTGGCAACCGCATTGAATGTGTCTTCAGTAGTCGTGGATCCCGTCATGAAATTGCTAACTTTACGTTGAGAGTGATCAACGATGCCATCAAGAACCATGCGGCCAACACGTCCTGGGAAAAGTTCTGCGTACTGGCTTCCGAGCTGTGTCCCATATGAGTATCCCAAGTAATTTAATTTGTCGTCCCCAAGAGCCTATAGGTAGTTAGACTTCTGTATAGCAAGAGATATATATGTGAATACACTTACCTGACGCAAGAGATCGAGGTCCTTGGCCACTGAGATAGTATCCAGGTATTGGAACGAAGGGCCGGTCAGATTAGCACAAGACTCGCCCAAGGCCTTGTTCCAATACATAAGACTGTCAAAGTCGCTCTGGCTCTCAACATAGATGGGGACACGCTGGTTGAACAAGTCTACATCACACTGGATGGGATTACTAGCCCCGACACCCCGAGGATCCATTGCAATGATGTCGTAGAACTCCATCAGACGCTGGCTGACCAGTTCCCCTTCCCTATGAGTGACGAACTTGCTTATTTCCGACACTCCCGGTCCGCCTGGGTCAACGATCAAGTTCCCTAGGCGTCGTCCGGTTGAGCTAGTTGCCCTTGACCGAGTTACTCCAAGGGTGATGAAGCTGTCCACTTCTGGTTTTTCATGGTTTATCGGTACGCGTAGTTGACCACATTCGAGGCTGGCGGGATATGCCGAAGGACACAAGCCCCAGTCTATTAGCGGTGTAAGAGATGGCGAGTTGCCAACTTCAGTCCATATTGGCCCGGTTAGGAGAAGAGACTGCGCAATGTGGCCAGATATCTCTTGGATATGATTCAGCAGCGGCCCAAACATCGTGGTCGGAGATGAAGCAGCCGGGACGAGGATACATCGCCGGTAAATTCAGGCACTCCTGGGATCAGGAGCATGTGGAGAGGAGTGTACCCTTATATTCCCAGGGCAGCGATCCCCCAAGTCCCAAGTTTGAGTAGCCAGCCACAATGCAAGATGGGCCAAACCTAGATCGTACGCTTAGGTATATGAGATGTCAGATTTGCGCCACAACTCTGCCACAGGAGATAACGATGCTGTCACGAGGCGGTTTCTCGTGAATAGGTCTGCCTCCGCCTGACACCGCATTCATGACCTGGAACGAACCGACTACCACGATAAGAGCCAGGACGATGGCAAAGACGGTGAAGGAGATAACGAGGTGATCGACGGAAGGGTTTGTGACGACAAGGGCCGTGGTCTCCAAGATATTTGCTAGATACCCCCTGGATGGCAAGTCTCATGTTCTGGATAAATACCGGTGGCCTTGTCCAGAACGATGGCTGCAGTGGGCGTGGGAGTGGGCGCCGGCATGTGGTATGAGGGAAGGCCCGAGGAAAGCCCAGGTGCACAGATTGATGATGATGGTGAAGAGGAGGAGGAGGAGGAGGAGGAGAACAATGCGAATAACGGGGTCAAGTATCTGGAGATGAGTATCCATACTTCGAACAAGGCAATATTGACGAAAGTGAGCGTCACATGGATGCAGCACATGAGTCTTGCAGGGAGAGAAGTGAGGGGACCGGTGACAATGACGGCTATGGCGGCGGTGAGGATTGCTGTGGTGATTGGGGATGTTGCGGAGACGATGACGGTGATGATGAAACTTGCTAATGTTGTTAAAATGCTCGAAAAATAGTAACTAATACATACACCCCCTTTTTCATATGTATCCTTCATCCGGAACCCCTGAAAACCTTTGGCACAGTAGTAAATCTCTTCCTGCTCGTACCGCCTTGGAACGAACTCGGTGCTGGAAGATGCCATAATAAACAGGCAACTTATGTTGAAGAACGTGGGGTATCACATATAAGAGCCCAGCATGCAAAAGCCGTTCGCTCTCTTCGTTAGCGGAGGTATTTCATTTCTGCCAAGTCACGGCCACCATAATAACCAGCTAGCAGCACCACCTTGCCTGACAATCCCCCATCCTAAAAACAAACTTACAAACCATAGAACGCCCATGACCACAATGGGCAGCAAAAAAAGCTCTGTATGGTACAGAAACGGCAGGTTGCTATAACCGAGGAAGGAGATATATGTGTAATATGAGAATGCGGAGAGGTATAGGGTGTTTCCCAGAAGGGTGGCTAGGAAACTGGAGGATGTCTCTGTGCCCCGGGTGAGAACGGGGAGGAGGACGAATTGTAGAACGTATAGATGGAGATAGAGTGTGAAGAAAGCACGGGCGGATATCTATATCGCGGAATGAAAAAAAAAAAAAGGGTTAACAACGTGATAATCAGTTTGAACAAGCTGGAAGGAGGCTCACATCAAAGCAGTATCCAAATTCGACATGCTCTTTATCTACCGATAACCCAAAAAGGCCCTGGGCCGGTGCCCGTCGTCTCATACGGCCTAATGACGACCTTGTTCCCCTCCACTCACTGATCGTGGCGGCAGGACCATTGGGACCGAATATCCGGCCAACAGTGAAGTACATTATTGTCGAAATCACGAGGGAGGCTCCGAGGAAATGGAGAAGGACGAATGCTATGGCGAGGCCATTCATAGAAACAAACGACGGTTTATAGGCAAAGCCCCATGCCAGGCCGGTTAAATATAAGAATAAGGAGAATAGGTAGCTGAACGATGGATCGGGCCGGTGCCAGGTGTTTTTGGTTTCTAGACAGGTCTCATTAGGCCATGACTTTCTATGGATGCATTGCAAGGGGAGACCAACGTTTCTAGGAACAATCAATTAGTTTTGGCTATTTTTATTTCTCACAAAGTATCATAGATAGGTAGAGACACAAACATGATAATACATGGATTTGAACACCTTTTTAGGTGCAATAACAAGAGATGTCATCTCCCAAATGGCCATCTCAAAGTCCATCTGTGAGACTTTGAACAAGCTATCCCGCAAGCGTCAGTATATGACTAGTGGCCAATAGAGCAAAGCAGCACCATCCTACCGGCCAAAAATCTGCGGCATCCGTATGAATGGGTTTCTATTCTGCGGCGAGGCACCGCCGAATTGTGCTGGCCCAGCATGCTGCCGGGGAACGGAGATATGGGGGTTCATTGGAGGACGACGATGAGGGCAGCTCGCCCAGGCGGAGGTCGGACTACCGCAGCATTAACATCAAAAGAAAACAAAAGAGAGAGTGCAGGTCGTTTCGGTCTGTAGAGACAATGTATATCGCCCTCTTCTGCTTCTCGCTGAGTGCTGGTTATCAAATCGAAACTGTCAACTTGTTATGTTTGAAGCTCGAAGCAGGTTGAGTCGAGCGCTGGACGAGTACGATTATTACGTAATGATCGACCACCAGACGGCTTATGTAAGGAGCATCAGATTGCTTATATAATGAAGGAATATCAAGTTCCTTCTACAAGGGATAAGCTTCACTTCAACTCACCGCAGAGAGCTGAGCTTGCCATCTATCCATTCGTATGTACTCATAGTTTATTACCTCCCGAAACATATACTCAGTAGTCGAGACTCGTCAGGCAAATGGCTAATTAAGGCCCCAGCGTCTGAATTCATATTATCATTGAAAGAGAACGGGCCCTTGCCCTCCACTACTTCTGTCTGTTCGTGATCTATAAACCAGCTAGTACGGAGTATGATTAGCAGTTATCTTTCCTCCTTAGCATACTCTAGACTCTTACCATTTATTTCCCTCTTCGTCATAGATGATATCTTCCGGGCGGGGATCATCAGCATAAATGCCATATCCTTCAAGCTTCCTGTCACAAAAGTTAGCGCTGGCCTATAAAAAGCATTTGTAAAGTTATACGTAAGATCCCTGCGAAATGATCCCCGTAACTTTCTGCTTCATCATACTTGTCAATATTGGCCAGTGTGACTCCGGGGCATTTCTCCATAATTATTACAACCATATAGTCCCTTGGCACGGGTAAGAATGGAGTGGTTGGATGAAAAATTTCATGATGCAATAGTTTAGGAGTCACCGAGCAGCCCTTATCGGTAAAGTACTTGAGAGTCTCTTATCTCCTGATTTGATGGATACGAAATATACAATAAGAGCCTCCTGGGCACGGATGTTTGGGTCAGGGTGTTCCGGATATTCAGATGGGACCCTATTATATGATGCGTGTTAGAATTATCCCTGCATATACATATCTCCTGCGAAGACATATCTCCTGCGAAGAGCAGCAGGGCATAGTTTGGAGTCGGATCTTCATGATAGCCTCCTTTCCTACAGATGGGCCCTTGGTTTGGCGGCAGTTATATACTGCTTGGTTTTTTGCAAGAGGTTCCTCATCCGCATAGTCAATCACAAATCCCTTCTCGCTGATCTTGTTGTAAGTGAGCCATTGGCTCTGATCAGAAAAGGTGAACTTATGATTGTCGAACCTGTCGCCAACCCAGTCGTGTATATACTGCTTGCGGCGACCCATGGTATAAACAGGAGAACACGGGAGGTAGATGTGGGCAAAATACTAAGTCTAAGGAGAAGGGCAAGAAGTTGGATATACAAAGGATAGGGAGCAATAACTAGTAGCGAATGTGACTTTCTGCCTGTTCGCGTTGGTAGGTTGTCTTGTTGTTAATGCGCTTGAGTTGGATTAATAAATGTGGTTTCCTAGGCTATGCCTTCAAAGGGCTGTAATATAAAGCCTGCAGCACAGTTGATATGCAGGGCCCGTCCCCCTGATGATATTTCCGGTCATCGAGACGCCTGGACACTGACATTCGCTTGACTCTCAGTTTCAACTTTGCGAGATGTATGGGACATTGAGAGCTGATGCATTGACAAGGTACGATGAAACTATAGTACCAGCATAATGCAGCTAAATAGAGGGGGTCAGAGCAAGTTCGGTGTCCGACTCAGGCAAGAATGGTCTCATTTTCAGGCCACGAAGTGGTAGTACAAATTACGTACCCAAGCACGTTAAGAGTGACTCCTAAGGCCTGCACTCTGGGGAAATACCATCTTACCTCGGGGTTTACCACCGAATGGACTGGATTATAGTATAGGCCCGGGATGTGGCAAATGTACGACTGTTCAAAGCCTGTCTCGGGGGGAAGCCTTCCCGGCGGCATCTTCTGTGCACCAATGGCAATGCAATGGTGAAGTAAGCTCCAGGCACAGGCACAGGCACAGGCACAGGCACAGGAACAGGAACAGGAACAGGAACAGGCATAGGAAACCGAGGCACCAACCTTTTATCGTGATATTTCCGTGCTTTCTGGGCATATTCTTGCACAGCACTGATGAACTGGTGGAGTCAACGGAATTTTTGACAGACAAGCAATGGCAGCTGGGGCAGTCTGTGTCGACAGGTGTGTTTGCATACAACCAACCTTGTTTTCGCTATGTACACCGTTGATGCTGCCCACGAGCGGCCCCGTTACGTGAAGGTCCTGTCATCTCCGGCCATTCTAGGACTAACACACGATGTAGATGGTATCCTGGGTCCACTCCGAAAGCCTTGGGAATAGACTGCCCTATGTGTGTTGCGAGGTCATTATAGGGGTATCCTCCCTTTTGGCTATAAGAGAGTCAGCGAGTAACTGCCGGCAGCCATGATCCCGCTCAGTAGCCAACCAACTCCTAAATGATAGCCACGGCTGGACCGGCGGGAGCACCAACTCCGAGCCCTGCCCCGGCCAGAACAAACGGAAATGAACAACGCATCTGGATTAACTATCGCTGTCCGGCTGCCATGTCATTCATTTATGCCAGCGCGCAGGGAGGAGTTCGTATCCAACAGAAGGCCTGGCCCGGCAAGCTGCAAGCAAACGCACATCTCTCTCTCGATCGAGCACCGGATGCATGTAATCCTGCCATCCCATCCGTCCCCATCGTCTTCTCTTCTTCTTCTCTTCTGCTTCTCTTCTTCTTCGTGTCTTTCTTCCCTGTTCCCTGCAGAAACTAGAAACAAAGGATGAAAAGGACCCCTGTATCGGTAATTACAGCATGTAACTTTGGCCGGCGTGGAGAGGTACCGCGCTATGCCCGAACAGGCGACAACGACCTTCCCCTGGCGGTAATACGAATACCGCGTCAACGTCCGTCTTCGACTTTTGGGCGAAAAAGGAAAAAAAAGGAAGCAAAAAACTCCAACCCTCAAACGGTTTTCGAACGTCTTCAAAACGCCCTCGACTCCAGCCTCCAGCGTCCAGCAAATCCGCTCTGTCTGCGTCTGCGTCTGCTGCTGCTCGCCGTTTCTTGCTGCTCGTCCATCCCGGTGCCAATCGGGCAGGGGATCGCAGGGTCTCTGGAGCAAGTTGGCAGCCGTTTTTACGCTTTACGCTTCCCGCTACCCGCCGTCGAGCCCTCGTCCTGCTCGCATCCCTGGTCGACCTCGCTCCACCTGCTCTGCTTCTTCTCCTTCGCTCTGGCAGCGCAGCATCGAGTCGGACGAGACTGACGACAGGCCGAATAAAGAACTGGACGGGGAACGCCCTCGCAAAAAGGCACGGAGTCAAAGGAGAAAGGAGAACGTGAGAGACGGCACCAGCTGAAGTCTGCGCCGGGCTTCTGTTTGCTCGCCGGGTTTCTTTCAGGGCCTCTTTTCCCGGTTTGGAGATATGCATTGAGCCGTCTCCTCGCCAGTTGGCACCTGGTTCTATCTTCATCCACGTATATTTCCCCCCTGGGTTTATGAACGGTTGAACCCCCAGGCGGCTACCAAAAGCAGTCGGACCTGAAGAGCTACCTACTCTTCCTCCTTGGACTGCCACAGGACGGCTTCCAGATACACAGATATAATCAGATATCATGCCCTCTTCCTACCGAAACCCTTTGTCCAGGGCCTCTCGACACCCTGATCACCGTCCGCAGACACCACCCCAGTACCGCAAAGAGACCGTTTCGACCAGAAGCCGCCAACTCGTTCGACCCTCCTTTCCTGAAACATTTCTCGATGACTTCAACCCAATTGACCGCCATAATAATAATCACGGAGACGTTCAAGATGTGGACTCTGTCGACGAAGACGAGCGGGATCCACACGACCTGTCCTTGAATCCTGCACTCGGTGTACGGTCGTCGGTCGTAGATAATATGCTCCTCTCTCTCGACCAATTCTCGCCTTCCGACGCTGCAGACTGTTCATTCGACGACAGTCTCCCTTACGACTCTCCTCACCAACAGCAGGAGTCCTTTTCAGCTTATTCCTCCTACCATCACCACTCCGACAACAATAGTAATAACCATAATAATTTCTCCAGCTCCGCCAACAGCAGGATCTTCAGCAACAGAAACAATAACAGCTACAACAACGACAACAGCAACGGCAACGACACCAGCGACAATACCCGGTTTAGATCCCACACGCTCTCCTCTTCTGTCTCGTCGGACGTGGAGCCATACACTCACAAAGGTAGCCACGGCCAGAGACACCGTCACCAGAATCGCCACGAGGCAGACGGCAGAGGGTATCGCAGTAATAGCAACCCGAAGAAGCAGCCCACAATTCGGCACGTCGATGGTAGCTCTGAGGGCGAGCGAACGACCTACAGGAGTAAAGTGTATGATTCTCAGAGAGCAATTAGCTCAAATGACCGTTCCCAAAGTCGGACAACCCCTCGTTTTGTAAGGAGAGAAAGCACCGGCAGCGCGTCCTCCAGCATCGACCTAAACGAGATGCTTGCTACTACTTCGATATATGGAACACGAAGGTCGGCCAGTTTCGACTACGGTTCTACCTTGCCGTCACGAGCCAATGGGAGAGACCCTTCCTTTGGTCACCGTGATACCATGATGCAGTACGATGACATGAATGCTGCCCCGACCCCAACGGTCCTGCTAGGCCCTAGGAAAGAATTTGCTCCTCCAGCCCTGTCTGATCATGCCAGCACTGTCCATGCTTCCACTCCTCCGGAGACCTCCCGAACCCCGTCGTTGGCTCACAAAAACAGCACGAGATCCGCGCGAAGCATGTACTCTAGAAAGAACAAGAGTGACACGTTGGGTACTTCGACAATCAGAGGCCGAAATGATGAGTATAATAAATATTTCGGGGAATCTCAAGACCTAATTCCTCCTGTTCCTGCTTTGAACCAGTCGTCGGCCCCCAGCCCTACCATTGCGCGCTCAAAGCAACCGCTCCCTGCGACTTTCCCCGTTGAAAACGTCAGCACGCCTCCATCAAAGGAGCGTCAGGGATTTTTCAGACGGGTATTTGGCTCTTCCAAACAATCTTCCCCCTCACAGTCCGACGTGAGCCCTCACTCGGCACGAGATAACGAGACCGACCCCTCGAGATACGATAACGTCTCAATCCATCCACGGCCCTATCGACCACCTCCAGTTCCAAGGGATCCCTCCACAGCCAACAATGCCACCCGTGAGAATCCTCCGGTCGTGACGAAGAAGCCCTCATCCTTTTTCCGTCGGCGCAAGAAGTCTGTAGTTGAAAACGTTCCTCCACCTCTTCTTCCGCTCTCGAATTTGAGTTCCACGGAGGTGCCTAAACCCGAATCCCTGGAAACCGAGAAATTGAGAATCAGTCCTGCAACAGATTCTCTCCGCACGGACAGCCTCAGCAGGGCTATGAAACCGTACCTGTCGGACATGGATTCGCCCAAACATTCACCCACACATTCATCGAAGCCCTCCAGTCGCGGTGGCAAGTCACGAGACCAGCAAGAAACCGATGAGTCTGATATTGAATCGCCCGTCAAACGAGAAAAACTCCGGGTCAAGGCACCCGAAATCAAGTCCTCGAAGAAACTTCAAAAACTGGGCTATTTATCCAATCCCAATTCTTCCCGTCGAGCTGCGGGCGCGTCAAAGACAAGCCCCAAATCTAACTCCCACTCACGAGCCACCAACTTTGACGGCTCGTTCCTCGCAGACAGCAGCGGAAATGAAGGGTTGAGCACAAAGCATTCTGGAAACAAGAACAAGCAATCGCGCAGACCACAGACAAGCCCCGACCCTCCAAGCCAGCAATATGAGCATTCTACCCCCAGACCCAAGGGTGAACTTGTGCTTTCTGATCGAGTAAATGGCGGGAAATCCCAGAGCGGCGACTCGAATTCTAACTCATTACTGGAACCAACGATCTCTCCAGCACATTCAAAGCAGGCCTCAGCTCCCGCCAGTCCGAACAGCACACAGTCTGAGCATACCTCCAGGCAGAAGCAAGCAGGCCTTCACATCGATACGTCTGGAAAGCCTTTATTCGCCACAGATAAAGACAAATCTCCCCGAATATCAACGTCAACTTCAATCACGTCTAACTACCATACTGCCCAGAGTACTCCTGTTCCTAGCAGTGACGAAAACCTCGCCTGGGGAAGTACGGCCATGGCACCGTCTCAGGGCAATTTGGATACAACCGATGGCGGGCTTCATGAGAATACGCCTTGTCCTGAAGATAGACAGCAGGCTCAGAAGATATTTGACAATAACGATGAGGAGTTGGCTGCTGGGCGATATACAGCTGCTTGGTTGGGAACGCCGGACAGGGGGATGCTTCGAAAGGCATATATGGATCTCTTCGATTGGTCCGATATGAATATTCTCTCGTCATTGAGGAGTTTATGCACCAAGATTGCATTAAAAGGCGAGGCCCAGCAGGTAGACAGAGTGCTGGACGCGTTTTCATGCAGATGGTGTGAATGTAATCCTAACCATGGCTTCAAAGCAACCGGTATGCCTAACCAACTTATCCACTTCCCTTCCCCCCCAAATACGGTTCATGTGTCAAAAGGCTAACAATAATATCGTAGATGTTGTTCATACCATATCCTACTCCTTGCTCTTGCTCAACACTGATCTCCACCTTGCAGACATTGAGCAAAAGATGACCAAGCCCCAATTCATTAAAAACACTATGCCTACTATTCAGCGAGTTGTAACTGAAGCTGCTCCAGAAGCATTCGGCACATCTCAGTCGTCAAGGCCTCAGACCAAACAGACTGCTGAGTCGGAGGGGTCGCACCCTAAAAATTCCCCGGTACCTTACCTGGACAAGCAATTCAGCCACTCGCCAACCACAATTGAGAGATCAGATGAACCACCAACTATCGATATCCCCATTATTGAACACCCTAGCATGCCACCTCCCCGTCTATCAAGCCGCGCCTCATTTCTCGATACAGGTCATGGACTGCAATCTCTGGCTGGCCCGCTTGTATCAACTCCGTTTAACGGAACGATGAAGGCATGGGAAGCCCAAGTTGAAATGGTACTCAAGGACTACTACACCTCTATTCATAAACAGAAGCTGCCCCTTAGAGGCGTCACTACAGAGAGCGATGAGCATATTCCTGCTCATGGCGGATTCCTTACCCTTACGCATAACATGCTCCGAAGGACTCCGAGTACGATAAGTCGGGCCGGTGCGGGAGACACTTACCGCGGCCGAGGCGCTGAAAATCGTCTGAATGCGGCCCGATGGTCCTCAAAAGCAAGGTCTCGCCCTCGTCTTTACCCGCCGTCAGCCATGGGTTCGAGCCGTACAAGCTTAGATGACCAGTCGTTTGTCTGGTCGCCTTCTGGTTCGAGCACCTGGAGCAAGAACTCTCTTGGAAAGACCCTGACCTCGATGTCGGTTGATTCTCTGGGGTCCGAATATCCTCGGGGTGACTATCAGCAATCGATTGGGTTTGCGAATGCCTTGAGCCATGCTATCATCCGTGAGGATTCAGCTCACTCTATAGCCCCCTCGGAAGATCCTGCGCGAGTTGCAATGGTTCTAGAAGACGAGGGTCTCGAACTTGCCGGTGCTCCATGGGCAAAAGAAGGCAGTCTAAAGCACAAACACCATCTTGACTCGATCGACAAGCGAGCGAAGGATAGAAACTGGAACGAGACCTTTGCCGTCATCCAAAGAGGCTGGATGCGTCTTTTCTCATTCAACTCTAATAATAAGTCCAGTCGTCTGAAGCCCAAGCAACGTCAGAATGGAGGGTTAGTAGTCGGAGGCGGCAACTGGATGGAAAACGCAGACGAGACGTGGAAGTTCCTACTTCGACATACCATTGCCAGCGCCCTTCCGGCTCCAGGATACTCCAAATCACGCCCTCACGTATGGGCTCTTAGTCTGCCCACCGGCGCTGTGCACTTGTTCCAAGTAGGTACGGCAGACATCGTGAAAAGAATTCGTCTCAACAGCCAACTACTGGAGTGCCCGGCTGTCCAAAGGCCCTCTGTTCGGTGCGGTCAGCAACATCGAGTATGGCTGGAGTGACGCCGTCATCAACAACGCCGTCTCAAGCCTTGATGATTCTAATCTCCCGAACAGTGCCCCGTCATCAAGCAGCTCAGCTCCTCTTCCTCGACCCAGTCTGCAGAGCTCCATCCGTAGCTCTATAGACCAAGGCGTCCGCCCTCGCCTGCCAGCCGACCGGATCGTGCTCAGCGACTGGCGGCCGCCTCAGCAAAGCATGATGGCTTCCACATCCTCCGAAGCGGAGCAACTAGAGACGCTCCGCAGCTACGTGAAACATGTGGAGCAGGAACTCCAGCGTCACAACGAGCTACGTCCTGCTCTCATGCTTGCCTTCACCCCAAAACACGCGAACTACTCCAAGGCTCTGCATAACTGGGAACGCAAGTCTTCATATCTTCTCAGAGAGATTGTCAAATTCCGCACCTACATCGACAGCCTGGTGTGGGCAGAGACACAGAGGGAACGGATCTACCAGGCCGACGCCGCTAAAGAGGAAGAATCGAATACAGGCAACCCTGCCCCCGTCGAGACCTAGCCTCTGTCTCTCTCTCTCTCTCTCTCCTCTACTGTCTGACTATCCTTCTTGCTTTCCCTTTGATGTGTTGCTATCCCCCCTTTTCTAATGCTACTTACCTAACTCGCCTACACGGTACCTTTAATCCACAATTATGACTATCCTAGCTCTTTTAATGTTTTTAACGGCCTATCCAACAGCGTTCCACAGTCCGAGAGACTTTGTTTTGCCCTTTTCCTACCATCCTTAACAAGTTCTGGAGTTGTTTTCTTGCCTGTATATCTTCTAATCTGTCTGTCTTCATGGCGCTTCCACGCCCTGTACATATATCTTGCTTGACATAAGAACGAGTTTATGAGACAAATAAATCACTATCGCTGCCACTTCCACCTGTCCAGCTAGTTATCTTACAGTCCCCTGAACTGATCCCTGTAGAAATGAATAAATATCGTGTTAAGTAGCCGGCCCCTTGCATACAGGCTTGCGCTAAACTCGCTAGCACCAGAAGTTCCAGACCAGAAAAAACAACAACCTCAAAACAACAACAACTAACCAAGACACAACAGCAGGGCTTCTGCGACAGCCCCTTTGCAGCCCTCGGACCCGCTGTCTCATGCGAGAGCACCTCGAGGCCTTCTGCGCATATCCTTCTAGAAGCTCTCCGGTGCTTCCACTGGCCAAACGGGCTGCTGGCGATGCGCTGTCTCCAGTAACTGGACGCAGACGCGAAGAAGAAAAAACCAGCCGGAGACACAAACTTGATGCGAAGGAGGAAGAAAAGAAGAAACAGGAAAACAAGCTGCTATAGCTAGTTACAGCACCAGAAGGAATTACTACGGCCAGCTGGGATTGCTCTCTGTCTCTCTGTTGCCCTGATTTGCAGCGATGTCAGATATACCGTTGCCCCCTTCGTCTCCTCCGTCTGTTACTCCTGCGCCGCACGAAGAACAACAGCAGCAGCAGCAGGAGGAGGAGGACTACGACTCGAGCAGCTTGCTGCCACCTCTCCCTTCTCACGATGACGATGATAATGACTTGAACGAAGACAGTGTCCAACACCATGCGGACGATTATGACCATGACGACTCGAATCTGCCTCCCACAGGCCACCACGACGACCACGACTCCAGCTTAAATCGAACACTGAACGAAGAACGTGAGATGCACCGGAAATTGATGGATGTGGAGTCCAGCTTTCTCCCAGAGCCCTCGACGCTGCATGTTGGCGAAACCACTGCAGCTCGTAGCGGCGATATGTACTTGGTTGGAGCCGATGCACCAGGCACACCTCAGAGGGCAGAGGATACAGAAGACCAGGAGACATCGATATCTCCGGAGCCACCGAGGGATGCATATAAGACACCTGCGCCGGCCCGGATGGCGGACTTGGAGTCTTCAATGGCTGAAGATGGGAAACAGACGCTGGAAGAGGACAGTTTGGTTGGGATTAACACATCCTCCCTAGAGACAATATCAACACCCCCAACCACTGCCGCTGCTGCTAGGACTGTTTCACGAGTCATTTCAGCGGCAAGCAGCCGGTCCGGTAGGTTTGGTGACTCCATTGCTGAAGAGCAACAGGCGCACGGCCACGGGCACAGCTTTGAAGATGAAGGATCACACACTGAGAGAGAAATCGATGTTGAGGCTACTCCGCGCAAGGCTCGCTCTCAACTTGTTAGCCAGTCTCCGCCCCTGTCTCAGTCACTACATAGCAACAACACGGATGATAATGATCTCAGTCAGATGGGTGGTTTCCGAGGAGCTAACGATTCGATCGAGCTACAGAGGACAAGGCCTAGGTTTTTAACCAACCGCCAGTCCTCGTACCGCCTGTCAACATCCTCAGTTGCCACAGTCAATACCGACGGTGCCCTAAGTGATGCTACAATGGGAATGGACTATGCTTTACAATCCGGCGGTGCACTTCCGTCAAATAGTGGAAGAGCGTCCCATAGCTATGAACAAAAAAGGAATCTGTCAAGGTCTATCAGTCTAGGGAGCATGGCATCTGGTATTTCCAACTTGAGTGATGACCATCCTTATGAAAGGAGGGTATTCAGCGGAGTGTCTGACCTAAGCCTTCATACCCTAAACGAAGAAGAATCATCCTCCCAACGGCCAGTATCTTCGGGAACTACCATCAAACAGGGTGATGAGACTGCCCCTATGACGCCAAAAGGCAAAGCTACGGATACATCCTCCCCTCCTGCAACTGTCTTGACACAGATCCAGAGCCGGCCTCCTCCCAGCACTGTGAGAAAGTATCAGGAAACCGTGGGGCCATCGCCTGATAAACGGTCAGCAAGCCGGACGCCAGGCTTTGGCCGAGGAAAGAATATGACATTGAAGGAGCAAAGCAGCACTATCGATCGACTCTCGAAGGAGAATTTCGACCTCAAGATGCGTATCCACTTCCTTAACCAGGCCTTGAATAAACGATCAGAAGATGGCATCAAAGAGATGATATCTGAGAACGTCGAACTGAAATCAGATAAGATAAAAGCTCAAAAGGACAACCAGGCTTTGCGAAGGACCATTCGCGAGCTTGAAAGACAATTGAAGGAAAAAGCTGACCTCGCTGACGAAAGCAAGGATGAACAGGCCTCCGAGGCTGGGAAAAGAACTATAGACGAAGAGGAATTTCTCTATCTACGTGAACGGATCGAAACGTACGAGGTTGAGATTGAAAGACTTAGAGCTGAGAATATCACCCGAGAGAGTGAAAAGAGGAAGCTGGCTGAGATGGTGAAGGCACTCGGAGACGGAAGAAGCGGTATATCAGAGTCTGGGGCTCGGGAGGAAAGGGTAAGTCTCCTTTTTCCTCTTTATTTGTCCACGCATACATCACACCCTTTATACCTGTTTGCTTGTTTGTTCTCATACTTACTTGCTTATTCCTTAGGACATGTGGAAAGATATACTGGAAGCCGAAACTGCTGCTCGCGAACAAAGCGAAGAAGAGAATAAGCATCTTCGCAACCAGATTCTTCAGCTGGAAAATGACATATCTTCCCATCAGTGCCGCGAAGCTCGTTACCGCAAAGGAAATCAGAACTTCTCTCAAGTTGGTTCTGACTACGAAAGCTCGCGTAGTTTTGCAACTTCTAATCCAACTAGGGAGGACTTTGAACTGCTGAGACAAGAAAATAATGCACTCCGTCGAGAAGTGACTGCTCAGACGTCGATGCTAACCTCTAGAAATCGCGAGAAGGAAAAGCTCTATCAGGAAATTGAAGATCTGAAGCTTGATCGACGCAATGAAGGCCGCTCCATCGCCGGGGATAGTATTTTCGATCGCTCTGCTTCAAGAGCACAATCCAGGGCCATGTCACAGGCGAGTGACAACGATCGTGACACGTTGGAAAATAAGAATGGTGAACTTCGAGATCAAGTGTCAGCTTTGAAGTTGGACAACCAAGGCCTCCGTGGCCAGTTGGACGAATATGCAAATGAGCTCAGCTCTGTGGAACGTGAATATCAAGCAGAACTGGATCGCGCTGGCCAGGAATTACGAGATCTCCAAGCTCAACGCGACCAGGCCCTTCAGGCCATTGAAGAGCGCGAGGCGGAATTGCAAGAACTTAAGGCGGCAGCACAAGAGGAGCTTGATGTCTTGGGAGAAGAGCTTGATCTTAAGCATGAAGACTGTCAGCGCCTAGAACTCGAAGTTCGAACACAGCAGGAGAATTTGGATGCTCTTCAAGCAGAGGTCAGATCTGCCAATGAAGGTATTTCCCGGCTTGAAGAAGATGCGCAGAGTAATATGCTCAAGTACAAGGCGGTACAGCAAGAGCTGGATTACGTTAACCAGGAGATTGAGTCTATGGAGAGGAACCTGGTTGAGGCCAATAATAAGGTCCAACGATTGACAGTTCAACAAGAATCAAGTCAGAATGAAATTGCCTTCTTGCGAGAAGAGCAAGACGGCGATAAGATCAAAATAGGTGACCTGGAATCTGAACTGAGATTCGTCCAAAACAGCCTACAGAGCGAGAAGGACAAGACCAATGAGCTTGACAGACAACTCGCTGATGAAAGATATCAGCGTGAGGTGGTCGGCAGCAAAGAGAAGCAAGAAGTACAGCGCATTATAGACGATCTTAACCGCGAGTCCGCGGCATCGAAGGAAGAAATCCGCAAACTCAAGAAAAACCTTTCTTCTCGGGAAGTTGAGGCCACAATGTGGAAAGACCGCTTGATGGAGCTTGAGAGCAGTTTACGAGAAGCTCTTGGTGACCTTAGCGGCACACGTTCAAGCCTTCTCACATCAATTACAAAACTGCAAAAAGAACTTGAGTCTACTTCTCTCGAGCTGGAAAGCGTCCGCGCTAGTCTAGATGAAAAGGAGGCTCTTCTTCGAAATCGCGATGCACTCCTCGAGAGCCATGGCCTTGAGACCCAGAAATTGGCAGACCTTCTTGAACGTGAAAGGCAGGCTCGCCGAGCTGATAAGCATTCGTTTGAACAGTCCCTCAAGTCTCACCACCAGGCTTCCCGAACTATCGTGCAGAACAACTCTCGAATCACTGACCTTGAGGGCGCACGGAATCAAGACCGGAAACGGTTCAACCACCTTGAACAACAATACAAGGACCAGTTGAATGAGAGGAATTTGATGTTCCTTACCTTGTGGAAGCGATTATCTGCAATGTGCGGGCCTGACTGGTCACATTCTAACAGCCTTATCAACGGCAATCTCCCCAGTCAAGAGGTCATTGGAAACATGCTGTTTTGGCCCGGCTTTAGCAAGAACTTGCTTCTTGCAGTGAAGACAGTAGAAAATTCGATAAACGGGTTCAAGTCGCGAGTTAGAACTGTGGAACGGAACCTAATGAAGGAATACCAAACATTGGAGAACAGTATGAACACTCGGATCAAAAAACTGGATCGTTTGGAAGAGATCGTTCGGCAGATGCAAAGCAGCCCTAGACGATCCAACAATACTCCTCCAAATACGAACGCGGAATTGGCGAAACTCAAGGGAGAAAATAGACTACTCAAAGCTGAGCTCAATCTTCTACAGACTCACTCTCGGGCAAAAGTTGCTAGCGATAGCTCTGCACGAGGGCAACCATCGAGAATGGCGAGTTCAAGGTCTGTCGGGTCATCCCTTGCGAGATTCAGTACTGGATCAGAACAAGGGACTCCAGCCAACACTCGGTCTGGAAGAAGCAACAGTTCTGTCTCACGCGGTTCTTCAAATATTGCTCAACCATCTCCCTTTTCATCAAGCACCACACTGGCAAATAACCCAGGCGGTTCTGAGGTTTCTCCTCGCAACAATGCTTCTGGCCCTAGCCATGGGGGGTATCACTTATCTCCCAAGAGCGAGGCCACTCAGGATAGATGGATTCAACGCCTACGTGACCTGGAAAGACGGCTAAAGGCAGAGCGAGAGGCACGATTGTTGGACCGCTCCGGAGCGCGGGAGAGGCTAGCAGAACGTAACGCAGAGAACGAGAAACTCCGCGCTGCTCTGGAGAGAGAACGGATGAATCGAGCTGCCAGTTCTATGGGAGTGGACAGTGCGTGTGACGACTCTAGTCGAAACCCACGTACGCCAGAGAGAGCACGGCGCCACGACAACCATAGTCGAGATAGAGGCAGCCGAATCCAGGGGAGAGCTGATAGTAGGTTAAGTGGAACAGACGTGGTTGTAATTGACCACGGATACGACCCTGATTCTCGTGGGCATAGCGAGGGTCTAAGCACACGCTCAGGCAGTTATGACGGCGAAGGCGATGATGATGACGACGGTACGGGTACTGATGATGACGGTGGTTTATGCGTTGAAGTCGTGGTGTAATGATTATGCTATTTGGTATCCTCTTTTTGGGCGTTGATTGTTCTGGCTGGATTTCCAGTTAGTTATTGGATGTCTTTATTACATTTTCCTTATTGCCCCTTTATTTACACGACATGGTCTTATCTCTTGGTGCCTTGCTGCTAGCGTGTTGTTAATTGATAATTGATATCTTTCCTTGGGTATGCATGGTTAAACTAAACATTTTGATGCACTTTTCTTGTATATATTTCTAGTAGTTATTCTCAGCATTCAAGTGAGTAGATACACACCCATACTATTGAATAATAGGTGATTTCTATCTCAGTGATACCTTCAAGGAGAAATCAATAATTCCAACACCCTGATGAATGCTGCTTGTAGAGAGAATGTCCACATCATCACACACGAACTTCGCAGCATTGGTCTCATTCAATCCGCCACTGACTTCCACGAGGAAGCTACCGCGCGGTTTTCCCTTCGACTCCCACTCATCTTTCAGCTGCTTTGCCGCAGCCCGCACTCCGTCTGCAGTAAAGTTATCCAGCATGATAACGTCAGCACCTGCACTGATGGCAGCATTTGCCTCTTCAATGCTGCGACATTCTACTTCAATCTTGGTGGAGAAGCCAGCGGTTGCACGAGCAGCTTGGACTGCGGAGGGTATAGCTTTGGCAATGGTGCTTACATCCGCACTGGGAGTTTCACTTGGCCCCGTGTCTGCCTGGGCCTTGTTATGACACGCCCAGACGTGGTTGTCCTTTAACATGGTCATGGAGCTCAGATCATGACGGTGAGGATCAGCACCGCCAACGAGGATACCATATTTCTCAACGATACGGAATCCTGGAGTTGTTTTGCGGGTACCTGCCAATATACCGTTCCAGCCCTGGCCACGAAGGATAGCAAGGAGGGCTGCTGTCCTGTCGTAATTCGTTAGAATAGATCAGATGAAACATATACCGGCAAGATATAATCACTTTGTTGCAATTCCAGAGCATCTAGCTAGGATGTTCAAGGCCACTCGCTCACCAAGGAGTAGTTTTCTCATCGGCCCCCGAACAATGGCGCAGATGGTGACTGGTTCAATGCGGTCCCCTTCCTTGACATTCCAGTCAACACTAAGCATGGCATCAGCATTTTTCAGTAATATGCTTGGGAATGTACATCAAGTCTAAACAAGCAAAACGGGCAACATACGTGCACCCCAGCTGGGCAAATACTTCATTCACAAAGGGAACGCCAGCGACGATTCCCTAGCATACCGGACGGGTCAAAATTAGCCAAGCTCTTAACTCCAGTATCAATATAAAGTCCATAAAATAGAGTCAGGACAACAAATGAGAACGATAAGAATAGCATATGGCTGCCAATTACTTAAGATCATAGATCTATACCCGATGATCACTGTACGCATGGTACCGGCAAAGCAATACACAGGCTAGCATACCTTGCTTTTCCCCAGGAGCCTTGCCTCTCCATCAGCTTCACCAACGACGAAGCCTCCATAGTCAAAGCTGGGGCAGTCTTCCTCAAGCCACGTTGATATGATACGCTTATAGTTAAGGGGCAACAGGTGGCTTAGGTCTCCATGTGCCGCTGCCATGACTAACTGCTGCGGTGATATTCCTCGGCAATGCTGTTCTATAGATATGTACTCTGTCTATTTCCCGTTCCAGCGTACCTCCGCCAGAGGATCAACCAGAAATGCCAAAGCAAGTATTGGCCAAACAAATGTGACAGAAGATATGGAGATATCAAAATGTCGACTTTGCTAATTGTTCAACTTCGGCTTTTTTCGATGCCCACAGTTATATTCACGTGATATCGGAGCGGAGCGTAAGAAACTCCGATATGCCGATGTCATGTGATTTGCATAAAACCTTAAACAAAATGTTAAAAAAAAGAACATCGAGAGCAACGTCAACTTCGACATCAAACATCATCATGCATACGGAGTATGGAGATATCTCGCTTTGATATCCACTTACAAGGCGTGGTCTAGGAAAGCAGCATGGCAAGCCGCTTCGAGAGCCTTCCATGTCGTTATTGCTCCATAACTAGAGAATAGGCCTCAGGAATCAGCCCACTCACCACCATCATTGTACAAGTATGTACTTACTTAGTCTAGACATGGTTCCGTCCTGCTCTATGATTTTTATGATTTCTTAGAGCTCTAGTGGGCGGAGCTAACTCGGACCCGAGGACACGGCAAAGCGGCTACCGAAGTTTACTCGAATAGAAAAGTCAACGTCCCAGTACCTGAATGTTAACATTGTCTCGAAACGTCTTCGGGGGTTGATTGCACCTTGGGAGGATGAATAGCTATTCGGGGAACTTGGGTTTGAGGGTTTGTGGGCATGCTTAACGACCACATCTATAAGTTGGAGGGCCCACCACTGTTCAATGTACTTTGGCCCAAAACGCGCCAACCATTCGGAGGACATTAAATATATGTACATCTCATGCATATGTACGAAGTACTCCGTACACGAGAGAAACTCGAAGGGAGAAATAGGCTATTGCAAGGCAGAAAGCAACGAGGGATCGTCACCCCTCCACTAAGTCTGGGCTAACATCTTTCATTCTGCGCGGCTGAGAGTTGCATTTGCCCATGCACATTACAAAGCATTAGATGTGTGCATAATAACCCACAAAAGACTGGGGAGCTCCAGTGGTTAAAGAGAAGGAAGGCTGGGCAGCCATGTCAGGTGTTGATTCCTTAGAGAGGCATCGTTCTCGCCCTCAGCTGAATTTGGATGTCTTTCGTATTCGGGAATATGGCAAATCAAAGCTCCTATACGGCGGATACGATGCGAGTCATGGTTCCCTCGCCCATTCGGGCCGTGTCTAGGCATATTATCCTATCGGAGGAGTTATGCGTCCAAGACGGTGGTGGTTTGGAGTTATCATTTATGTCTGGGAATGCACCAGTACGAATGCCGAGGTGTTACCGGGGCAAAGGTATATGTGGTAAGGAACATGCACTCTGTATCGCGGTATTTGCAAAAACGAGTTTGACTGTAATTCAGTTACAACGGATACAGGAACGCATAAAAATGGCCTAATTGTGCACAGTTCGGCCGATGTGAGAAAACATCCACCTTCCGTGGCGGAGTTAACGAAGAGGCTCCAATCGGTGTTTAATTTCACCCGAGAAAACGGACGAGTTAATCTTATCTCGGGCAGGGATGTTGACATGCAAAAAGTAAAAGAAGAGAAAAAGAGGGAGTGGTTGGTGGGTGAAGCTTGATACGTTTAAAATCCAGCCGCCAACAGAAAGGAGGTACATCGTACATCAAGTATCAGCAAGCAGCATGCTATATGGGCAATTTTTGGAGGGGTAGTAAAAAGAATGGGAGAATGACAAAAGAGAGAGTGATGCAGACAGTGGCAACGGAATAACTTCTTTGGTGCTCGATAAGTAACTATGCCTGTCTACTGCTTCTTGGTTGAATAGATGCCTATGCCGTTCCCCTCAGAGTCCTGAAGATGCATGACATGACCGTGCTCTCCTTCCGGAATAACATCGCTGCACTTCCTCCCTCCGTTCGCGATGATTTTCTATATGCATATGTTAGAGCGCATATCCCTGGTGGACAAGGTAGATGTGGAAGGGAAGAAGCCTCTCCCCCCACGCTAAGGCACGAAGGGTATCTCCTGGTTCACTCACCTCCATCGTCTTCTCGAGGTCCTCTACATAGAGGTACAACTTGACGGTTTTCGGGCCGGTGGTGTGCTCTCCGGGCTTGATCTTGGAGATGTTACCACCCAGCCCCTTGAAGCCTTTCTCGGGGAAGGAGAACATCGCAACATCCTCTGTGCGTCCAGGGCCATCCTTGTGGAATTCCCAGTTGAACACGGTTGAGTAAAACTTCTCAGCTGTAGTTGCCAAACGCATCGTATAAGCACTCAGTCAGCCACCCGAACACGTCATGGGTAAGACTGGAAGTACATTCCATGCTCCGTCTGACAGCAGGACAGGCCATGGCCTTTAGGGGAGCATACCTCGAGCCAGATCAGTGGCGAATATCTCAACCCAGCAAGGGGTTCCTTCACTTGGGGGTGTCCAGGTGTCACACATGGCGGTTAGATGGGAGAATGAAAGGACTTGGGCAATTGTTCAAGGGATTTGTTGAGCTGGATAATTCTTGAGAATTGGAATCAGACAGCTCTCGAGGAGAAAACGAGGAGGTTTATATGCCTTTTCAGCTCCTCGTTCTCGAATGGCTTCCTCTCCATACTCTCCCAATGCCCTCCTCCTCTGTGCCGTCCACAGTCAAGCCATGAACCACACCCATCCCTGCTGCCAACCCAGGCAGCCCAGGCAACCAAGGCATCCCGAAGGCAATCCTGAAGCCCATCCCCAGGCCTCTCGTCGTCCAGGCCTATGATGTGTTCTCTTTCATCTCTTTCATCCCCAATGTTTTGGCCAATAACCGTAGAAATTATCACGTGATGACGCGTGTTGTTCGTGTTTCGCACAATTTAGCCGAATGCGGTTAAAATGGATTCGCGTCGCGTCTCAAATGAAGAAGAAACACGAAGTTTTGGCGTTTTCTGTCTTCTTGTCTGGAGGCGAAGAAGATGAAGTCTCATTTAGATGGAGTTTCTTTGCGAGATGAGTCACAATCACGGGCGGCGGAGGCAGATGCTGCTTGGACGTCGGAGAGACTCGAGGTCCGCTTGCTTTGGAAGCGGTTTGACATGAAACGAGACAAGGGGTTAGGTAGGTAGGCGGTTGGAGCAGAAAAAGGGACAGGGATTGCAGGAGACGGACGCTGCATGACTGTGAACAGAAAAGGCCTTCCTTTGTATCAGCAGGTCAAATATCGAAGGTCTCTTCTCATGCTCATCAGGATGCTCGCCGCACAGGAGTCGCAGATGTGAAAAATGGAAATCGGCTCCCTGGATATGCGAGGACAGTACTGTTTCTTGCCGCAGGTCTTCGTCCGCACAAAGCTGGTGTGGCCGCAGGTGAACTGGTTGTAGAGCTGACGGCACATCTTTCGAGTTGGTTCCCGCCTGCTGCGGCGTAAGTGTCTCGGCTGGAGGTGAAGGCAGGCTGTGTGTGTCTTTGATGAAGAAGTGAAAAGGGTGGAACGGAATGGAATGCTGAGAAACGAAGCTATGAGGTGCTCAAGTGAGATAGCTGCCCCCTACCTCGCAATATATACATACAGCACTCAAGCAGCATTCACTGAAGACTTTGAGAGTGACAGACAGAGAGCAAGGAGGAGGACAATGAGCGGGTTTGTTCATTGACAGGGAGAAAGCAGGTAGCAACTTTGATCTATTGTCTAGTGCCTTCGGCAGCACAGAGAGACTTCTTATATTCCATTGTGGAAAAAAAGGCCGTTATACAGGAAAAACGAAGACTCAAAGGGTGCAGTCGATAGAGCCGGCAGCAAAACGGAGCCTACCACCGCAGCGTTTCAATAGACAATCAATCTTCATTGACGAGGCCACAAAGACCCGAGAGTAAAACATGCATCTCCAGCAACACAGAGAAGGCTGTTAACAGAAAAGACACCCGAGAACAAATAGACCGCTCCCTGAAACGGATATCCTATACTGGTAAATCCCCCCTTTTTTTGTATTTTCCCTTCATTTTTTCTCTCTCAACCTTTCCAGCATCGATACACCGTTCTCGCACCCCATATCTGACCCCTTTTTAGCAAACACATCTTCTGCCATTCTGGGACATTGGGTGCATTTATATATCGACTGGGCTCAATGCAGAATCCCGATCTAGGGCCGCGCGCTGGATACCTGCCTACAGCCGGAACATTGATGTGTTGGCCGGTGTAGAACTGGAAGGCCGGCTCAGTGCTGAGGACTTCTAGGTGCATCTTTGACTCTTGATGTTTGAAAGAGGCCAGGAGCATGAGATCTCTAGGTCTGGTGTCTAGTGGAATGTCCCCGGGATTGGTGTCGACGATAAAGCAATTGTCAAAGTCGGGACTATTCTCGTCCATCATAAAGGGCTCTGTGACTCTCAGCGGACCGTAAGACTCAATGGTCCCCAGTGGGATGCCCGTCGAATCCGTCGGGAGATACTTATCAGTCGACAGCACTGCTTCTGTATCCCTGATGGTCGGATCGTCACCCAAGTTGAAATAGCTAGTTACAGCGCGTCAGTAAACATCGGCTAGCCAGTAGAAATGGCAGTGAAAATGACCGACCTGTGGTTTGTAACTCCCACAACCGTCTCATCACACTCTGAACCCGTAAATTCGACCTCATACTCAATCTCCAGCTCCGTTTTCCCAGCCTCCTTCCCTGCAATGTACCAGACTCGCAGCTCAACTGTACCGGGATATCCCTCTTCCCCATGCCTGCTCGTGTACCTAAACTCCACAGATTCGCGCCCCTTTCTGTGCACCGGCTTAGGACCATCGAAAAGTCGAGAATTCCAGCCTTCCTTGCCTCCATGCAGAGAGTTGGGTCCTTCTTTTGTGGTAATAACGTATGTCTTATCGTTCAAATTCTTTACAACGCTGTCCTTCAGCCGGTTGGTCGTGCGGCCGATGGTGCTGCCAAAGTACGGCGCATTGTACTTCCTGTACGCCTCTTCATCAGGCAGAGCTAAGACGATATTCCTTCCAGCGACCCGAAACTCCTGGATGAGAGCTCCAAGCGGGAGAAAGGCGAAGTATGTGTCCGGCTGTTTGCCCATGGCTGATCGTTCGGATGTCGATACAACAACACTGGTTAATTAGTTATGAAAACTGCCCTTAATCAACCTATCAGCCTGTCGGGGCTCCTTCAAGGTCTCTCTCCCTCTTCTTCGCCGAAGCGAATCTATCCTCATCGTTGTCCTGCATCGTCATGTCATAAGAGATGCATTAACACGGTGGTTATAGCACATCAAGCCACTGACGTCACCGGAGGCAACCAGCAAACCAGGTAGTTATCGCGATGCTGGTGGTTACAAGTAGCTCTCCCGTCAGCCTATCTGTGTGTTTTGTACATCTGTGTCTGTGTGCCAGCTTATCCTGCATAGACTGATTTCTGTGCCGTGTCGTGAGCGCCATACAACTCCGAGCAAGCTGGCCGAGCAGCTGGGCTAATAACCAACAGGTAAACAATATCCCAAACGGGCAGACGGGGAACATCCTGGCCCGTCTTCACATATTCGAAAACGCTGTCTCTGCGCTCAGACAAAGCGGATGCCACTTATCCCTGTCCTGACGTGCATCGACATACGTCCAGATATCAATTCCTACTGGTTACGGATGCATGCATGAGTTGCTTGTCTGGTAACTCTCACATTTATAGAAATACAAAAAAAGGGGGAATTGCCAGCAAGCAGTCCAAGGAAGCCAACAGCACATGGCAGTGGAGGCTTGAGACGGCAGAGACCCACGATCGGACATGAATTGACCAGAAAGTTGGCCACATCTCGTTGGGAGTTTGCCCGGCGCAATAAAATGTGAGTTGTGAGCCTCCGGATGCGCGAAGGGTGCCCGATGGTTACGTGCATTAACTGCATAAAGTCCAAGGCTGGCCCGATGGGGAAACTCGCCCCGCAGAAGATGCGGGAGTTCAAGATAGGTTATTAGCACGAGAATGACAGAGAAATGGCTGTTGTCTGGTCTTGTACAACGACTCGATAATTATGCCCCTGTTGGCTGCGGCTGAGGACAGGTCAGGGCCAGGTTTCCTGGCAGACGGAAGCCTGGGGCGAATAGTTATGGAGGAATGGATTGAGCTTTCACACTTTCGATGAACAAGAGAAAACCGCAGCATATCAAAACCCTGTAACTAGCCTTCCGTAATCAGATGGCTAATTACTTCAATCCGAGCTGATAGATGACATTCAAGCCTTTTTTTCGAGATCAACCTCCCAGGAACTCCGAAGGTCAATTACAAGACCTTTGGGGTCGACCTTGCTTTTCTTTTTTTAATCATTCTGAAATCTATTTTTGCTTTTTCCCTTGTCAACTCTTGTCAACTCAAATATCGGATGCGTAGTTTTGAACTTTCAAGTGCCTGAGCCAGGAGAGAAAAAAGGGGTGAACAGAGAAATCAGGAATGTCGTCGATCATTATAAAAATCTAGAATAATTGGATGAGGGGGGAGAACCTGGTAACTATGCAGCCTGTGCCACCAGCATCTGCTAAACGCGAATATACAACCAAGGCAAAAATACTAACGCCAGCAAATGCATCGCAGAAGAAAACCATTCATGCCCTATCCTTTCCCTCAAAACGAAATATGAAAGACATGAAAAGAGAGAAAATGGGTCGTAAATCCCAGGGGAATATCGAAATAGAAATAAAGTAAATTGATAGGCCGTAACAGTAGGGTTCATCAGGTTTAGACAAGGGCTGGGCTGGTTAAGTCTGGAAACATGCTACTTTAAAACCAGTTAGTTTGAATATCATCATCCAGGATAGAGAGATGTGGACATACTGAGATTGAATTGAATCCATATTGTCAAATGTCAGAAGAGCATCCGCAAACCCCAACTGGAGACTCTGCGGCGAAACAATGCCCTCACTCCGTGCAGCAGCCAAGTCAGAAAAGAGCGCAGCTGAGTTGAACGCAGTCTGCTGGTCCTGTTGCTGAGCATAATATAGCTGCTGTAGGGACGCAGCCAGTTGACTATGGGCCTGGTTAGGCTCTGACGCAGAGAGTGTTTGGGGGAAGCTGTCCATGACAAAGGAGGTGTCTTCTAGCACCGGGCTCGAAAGACTAGACGGGGAGGAAGAGTCGGGAGTGTGAGAAAGAGGAGAAGTCCCATCAGAAGTCGAATCCATAGATTCTCTGCCCAGATCTTCTTCCTCTACAAGATCCATTTTCTCCGATTGATCTAACAGGTCCATCACGTCTGTCTCTTCGGCCAGCTCCATTTGTCTGGTATGCTGGATAGGTTGAGCTCGTTCTGGGCTCTTGCGTAACAGCTGAGTTTGCATCGTTTCTAAATCTTCTTCGAATCTTGGCAACTTTGCATTTGCCGGCCCATCTCCTAGATTCAGCGCCCCCAGTCGCTCCAGTATGTCGTGTGTCAAGGGATGTCCATTATGAGAGTTATTTAATGGCTTGCCAGGCCACTTATTCCCCTTGACCAACATCTTATACATCTCCTGGATACCGAAAACCAGCGACGTTTGCTGATGCTCCAGTAATTCAACATATCTATAGTGCAATAACTTAGTATATAAACTAATAGCTAGTGATGGAGGAAGAGTATTTACCCTTTGGGGTAGGTCTTGTCGTGTGTCCTCTTGCGCTCTCCATACACACAGACAACGTTATCAGCGCTACACCGGGCGCAGGGCAAATCTCCATCACACTATAGAATTGAAAAGGGGGCCAATGGTTAGCATGTGACCTGATCAGGCAAGATTGGTATGTTTTTGCTTCATCTCACTTCATACCTTTGATTTCTTCAGCCGACATCTGTCGCAGGCCTTGCCAACTCTTTTGCGAATGCCACTGCCATCGTTTGAGTCTGACAGATTTGAGATCCTTGGCGAAGAGGACGAAGACATGGCTCGCGAGCTAGACATGTCACTTGCGGCAACAACTTCGCGTATTGCGCTTGTATTCCAAGGCTCAGGGGGGTATTAAATGGACAAGGAAAAGCCCAGGTAGGACCTGTTCCTTGAGTCGTTTTTGAGTTCAAGCTCACGTTGATACTTTAACTTGACGTGTGGGTATCTCTGGAGGCTTCGTTGCTTGTATCGTGAGTAAGACGAATCAATAATATGGATATTGAATCCTTTTTTGCTTGCGCTTTCAGTGGTGATGCCTCATGCGCTTGAAGCAATGATGTGGGAAACGTGAGCAATAAGTGCCTTTAAGAAGCTGGAGACTTGCGTAAGCGGCCAGGCTTGGTAGAGCTGTATGTATAGTAGCTTAACGAGCTTGATTGAACAGTCTTCCTAATGACAGGAATGCCACATATAGGAGTATAAGTGTAACCAAATGAATCAGAGCAATAGCGATGACTTTTGTAGATGGTATCCAGGTGGCGTTGGTACTTTTTTCGCTTTCTTTTATTCTTCTCTTAGCTCTGAGATTGAAATCGACTCGAAGTATAGAGGGAGGTAGAGAGAGAGAAGGTTGTCGAAGAAAGAAAGGGGAAGTGAATCTTTTAATATCAGTCTTCTTCAAATAGGGGAGAAGAAGGAAGAAATATAAAGAGAAAGGGCTGTGATGTTTAACTTTATACGACATTGCTCATCTCAGGGAACCCTGAAAGTTAGTTCGGCCGGCGATACATGTAGTACATCGCGGTACTCCAACACGACGCCGATTCATCATAAGCAACTCATACTTAGTCAAGTCCACGGAGTCGGTCTCCGTACCAAACTGGCTGGGGTGGGTGTGTGGGCTGGAGGAATGGAGGCTGGAAGACAGCTTCCATTACCCCCAAAGTGTCTTTTTTGCGAAATCCCATGCAAAAATGAGCGAGAAGCCAACATGAGGTAAAAAAAAGTAAAACTAAAAATAAGACAGTTCCATGGTCGAGCAATTGCGAGTATATGCAATAATGTCGCTTTACTCGCCGAGCCGTTGATGTCATTTCCAGAACTATTGTTCTTGTTTATCCTTGGCTGAAGGGCCTCGGGCTGGTTATGTTCCTGGATCCTAGGACAATAGCAGGCCAGTTCTGTTTGTTGGCAAGTATTCGTTTGCATTACTCCGTACTTACAATGACATTGACGTACATACTTCAGTTAAAGGATGCGTATACCTGTGCGTTTGCAAGGGATGGATGCATTTCGGAGCAAACTTCGTTTTCATGTCTAGACTTATGACCATTACTCGTGTCGATGGAACCCAGGAATATAAAAAGGCTCCATATTGCCGTGCGAGTAATGTATGCGCCCATGTTAGTCTTTTTTTAATGTAACTGCCGTCATTCCGGTTTCTTTTCTCATATTGCTGGCTCTCATGCACTGATTCTTCTCGTCGTCCGCGGAAGGAGGAACATTGGGGCCGAGTCGGGCCCGGAGTGAAGCAAGGAGATCATCGACCTGCCCCCTTAGCGCAGCTTTATTTTGCAAACTGACTAATCCAAGTGTATGTACTGATTCCAAATTGGTGAAGACTTAAGTGCCGTATCCGAGACGTATCAGTGTAAGTCAGTACCGGACTTTACGACCATCCATCCCGGGCGAACCTGATCTTGCTTTTTTATTGCTCTTTATGCTTGTTTGGTGAATCGCAGCGCTTTGCCGCATGGTTGAGAAATTCGTCCGCCCATAACTTGGCTCCTTCAGCGTGCCCCTTTGCCTTTTTTATTTTTATTTTTCGTTTTGACCCTTCTGTTAGCCTGTTTTGCATTTTTTTGAGCTAGTTAGGGCGCAGACGCAGCATGTTCGCGAGGCCAAGAGCCCGATTTCTCCCCTCTGCTGGCGGGTAGGCAGCAAGATTCCGTTCATTCGTGGACGAGGGCAGCGGTTCTCTCCCAGTTGTTGACGTGCAATCGTGTGGGCTGTGGGATTTAAGTACGTCCCCTGTTGTTAGAGCTGCTCATCCACCATAAATACGATTGTGTACCTGTATGAGGAAACGGTTGCGATTTTTGTGGCTGAATACTAGAACAAGCGCGTGAAGCGGAGGATGCCGCCGTAAATCCGTCCTCCGTCTCTCCGTCCATCGGTATTAAGCTGCGGACGGGATTTGCATAACGATATACATACCCTCGTCTAACGATCTCCTGATCAAGCTAAAAAAGGGGAGTATGGAGTACATATGTAGGCTCTCGTTATGGCCCTTCCCCTGTACCTAACCTGGCCACAAGACCAGCAACTTCGGTCAACGGCTTCAACCCGCGTTAGGCTCGTACCCCACGCTGTCTGCCCGTAGGGACGGCATCACCATTGCCGACTTGTTAGATACTGGCCTGAATTCCCTCAGTCAAATATAGCAATGCCTGTCGACGGGCCGCGACCTAAACACGTAAGTAAGTATACACCTGGGTAAGCGAGCTGAGAAGCGGCTGCGATTCGTCATCTCGTGGCTGGCTATACAGGGCAGAAGACGGCCCTGTCGTCGTCGCGTCGTCGGAAACCAGCCTCTACCCTCTATCCTTCTCTTTCTCCTCTTTCTTCTCTTTCCAGCGTCTCTTCTGCTGTCGATGAAGTCGATGTCTTGAAGTCAAAGACTTGAAGTTGATATGTTCGTCAAAGCTCGGGCCAGAGCTATATCACGTGGTTACGGAGTAATTACACGTATATCAAATACGCGACATAACCACTAAACCCGAGTAAAGTAACTGTAATAACGGAAAGTAGTTTTCATATCACGTGATGCATAATTTGAACACAAAAGACGAAGACGAAGAAGAAGATGATGATTGATGATGAAGACGACGACGACGACAACAACGAGGATGATTAGCGAGGATGAGACGAAGAGAGAGAGCCTGGCGAAAGAAAAGTAGATGATGCGGCAGCCTGCCATTGAGCAGAATGCCTTCCCCGCACGGCCTGCCTTTATTCTCCGCACGTACGTCACACTTGCTTTTAACCGGGGTGCCAGCTACTTAGCTCTGAACGCGGCTCCAGCGGCACTGATCTATATAACAATGAGGTATATCAAAAGTTGAAATCAGGACCTGCCTGGGTTGAACGGAGATTTGCCTCATTATCCCTGGTCGGGCGAGACGTCAAGAGAAGAGGGCTAAGAAGCATAGATATAAGCGCACATGATAAAATTTAAACCGCAAGCTAACATTGCCTATTAGGGGCCCCTGGACTCTGCATATTGTTTTGAGGCGAGCTCCCCGCGTTCGGTTTGGGGTCATCAGTCGGTGAAGGTGATATGTTATGCATATTACGGGCCCTCCGTGAAAAAAAAGGGGGGTGGTGTGATGTGATGCTGGCACCCTTGCTCGGCGCTGGTAGCGAGACGTTTAAGCAAAGAGCAAGCAGCGGGCGGGCATGATCAAAGCTTCTAGTTGAGCCTAAAAGACCGGGGAATTTGGGTTGAGAAACCCCAAATTTACTCTGTTGCCAGGCCGAATCTTCCGTGCCTGGGGTTCCTAGGTGAGGGTGCCCATTCAGAATGCATGCATACCATGAAAACACAAATAGGGGAGCTGCAAGTGACCTGCCATGGGATGGGGGCATTAGACTGCGTGCGCGGACATCTACCACCGGGCCGCAGGATCCGCGGGGGTGCTTCCGAGGAGAATAAAAGCGCTCGTTCCGATTTAATATCTTCCGGCTATGATTCCTCATCCTGTTAGACGGGATTGCTATATCAATCTCTTGGTCTCCCTCTCATTTAGAGCGGGTTCCTTTAGAGAATGGATCGCGGCATGGAATGTATAGAAGACGACAGTGGGGTGCATCTTGTTTACTTTGCTTTTACGGTGATCCTGGCACAGTTAAAGGGCCGAATCTCCAATCCCTCACTCGGCCAGCTTGAAGAAACGGCGGCTCAACCCGATGTCCGGCAGCTGTATGGAGTATAGGAGGAACCCTTGCATCATATTTCCCTTCCTTCAAACATCCCCGAATTTGGGGGTGTTCCTGTTCCGTTGCACCAAACTTACTGTCAGGGCATACAGCTACGGTCAAGGTATTGACAAAGTAGATGTGAACAGAGCAAACGTATAAGATTGGAACTCAATGATAAATCGTACATATATATGTAGATACGTGGACATAATCGTTAGACAAGGGTAACAGGCAAGATACATATTGAAACATGCATCCAACAAGCTAATAAGCCAAACCAAAAAAAAAAAAAGGGGGAAACAAATAACAAAAACATCCACCCCAAAAGCAAGGTGAAATTAAGCGCAGTGGTGCAGACCTCTATGTATATATAGATATATATCAAATCGAGTAGAATATGGTAGAGACGGGCAAGAAAGTGAGGTTCCGATCCAGCCGTGGGGAGTATATAGCAAAAGAGCAAAAGAGCAAAAAAAAAAAAAAGAAATGCGGAAGGAGGTCGCGTGGTGAAAGTGAAAGGGTATTAGTGTAGGGATTGGTTGGTAGTGGCCAAGTGACGGCGGAACAAAGGGGACGTTCAGGGGTAACGAAGGGTTAGGTGATGGATATATATAAGTGTATGTCTATAAATGGAGGATAATATGGGGGTTGGAGGATGGTATGGGGGTAGGTGCGTTCTAGCTGCGGCTGCAAGAGCATAGTATCTTCCACCATGGTATAGAGATGCGCTCTGCAGGCTTGAACCCCCCTACAAGGCCAGCGGTTGGCTCTGGCTGTTGATGCCTGAGGTTTGTGTTAGAATAGGCCGGCTCACCCATGTCCGGGTCGGGTTTCTTGCTCGATCGTGTAGACAGGGTTCCTGGACGAGACTGCCCCTGGCTGTGACCCTGGTCCTCCCACTGTTTGAGGTTGGGGATCGACTGGTCGGACCTGGGACGTTTCGAGTTTGCTGCGTTAGCTCGTCTGGTCAGGGCCTTTTGGACAGTGAACCAGAGGCTCTGCCGTTGGGAGCGTGCGTCAGAGCTGATGCTGCGTCCCGTCAGGTCCTGTCTCTCCTCTGTGGTGAGAGGCGCTGTCTGGCTGAGAGCTATGGGCTCCGTGGTCCGCCTGCAGGCGGCGGAGAAGAATCGAGATGCAGAGTTCAGTTGCTCTGCCTCTCTGAATGCACGGAGCTGGGCCATCTGCTGCTCGCGGTGTTTTCTGCGGGCTTCCACCACCCGCCGTACAATCACTAGTTATCAAGCCGTTAGCACATATTCATATTGTTTATGGTGATAGTAGAAGAAGAACGTACAGGCGAAGGTCTCCTCGATATTGACCATCTCCCACGCACTGGTCTCCATGAAGCCGCATCCTCTGCTCCTGGCCCATTCGAGGCCCTGTCTGGAGCTGATGACCCGGGCATCCTTGAGATCGCACTTGTTTCCAGCAATGATCTTGACGGGGGGTGGCATGCCTATCTGGGGCAGCTCGCCCGGTTCCTGGCCGGGATAGTCTCGATAGAACTGCTTGAGCAGACGGATGTTCTGTTCCTCTCTGTTCTCCGTCTCCATGTCAATCATCTCCATGAAGTGGCCCAGCGTCTCGAGCGTGGGCTCGTTCGTGATATCGTAGACGAGCAGAAAGGCATCGGAGTTGAGGTTCGACGCAGCCCAGAGGCCGCGATATTCCTCCTGGCCGGCAGTGTCTGTGAGAGAGAGGAAGTACGGCAGCCCGTCGACCGTCCGAGTCACCGAGTAGGAGTCTTCTGTATAATCCCAGTCATGTTAGGTTCTTCTTCTTCTTGTTCTTCTTCTCCGTCTTCATCTCGATGTCTCTTGGTCTCTCGCCTGCGGGGGATTCGTACCGATTGTTGGATCGTACCTACGACCGCGACAGTTAGCCCTTCGATCTCTTCACTCTAGATATCACATCGTCTCTCTGTATTCTCTTTTTCTCTACTTACTCGTGAGTCCACTGGCTTCGGACCAGCCGCAGCGTTATCGACGACTTGCCTGGTTCCCGTCGGTTCAGTCAGTATCTGCATCCTTCGCTATATCCAGGCCCTGCTAATAACAACAACATCACAGCAACATCACCAACGACCGCGCAAAGAGACCGAGACGTACCGCATCCTCCATCACCGCAGATAGTAATGGAAACCGTCTCCGCCATGAGCTTGCGGACAGCCTTTGAGCAGGCCTGCGCCGGCAAACACACCGCGAAGACGATTCCGCCGTCGTTCTCGTATCGACCCCGGTGGGCTTCCTCGAGTCGCAGGTCCCACGGTCCGCCGTCTACAGGCCGCGCTCTAAGTCAACTAATATAGCGAATAACGGTTATATATCTCTGCCAACGACGCTGGATAGTGCGGATATGGCGACTGTATCAGCAGGCTTTGTCCGCGTCCGCCGGCGAGTGTGCTAGTTAACGAGAAAAGAGACCTATCGCCTGCTGCTCTTTTTTTCCTGGCCTGCGTGTTTCAGAGAGTCGCCATCGTCTGTCTGCTTTCGCCTGAGAAGCCCCCCTTGGAACCCACAGGGTGTTCGCCTGTCGCCTACTTATATATTATATATATACTTATACTGAGGCTGCTGGCCACTGTCTATCTACCGTCGAGAAGAAGAAGAAGAAGACCAAAAGCGGAGGAAGACGACGAAGAAGCAAAGTCGAGATGATATCACGGCTCCCCAGCTGCTTGGTCGCTGTCTATGCCCTTTGTAGTATCGCGCAAGCCTCGAGTTGGCTGCGATGTGCAACTTGAGAGTCGAGAAGCTGGATGGAACAGCTTGCTTTTTCTCTCTTCTCTTCTCTTCTCTTCTCTTCTGCTTCCTGGTTCTTGATGCAGACGCTGATGCTCTATTTCTATGGCTGTTATATTCATTATTCATGTACATACTGGTGTGACGCTGGAAAAAGAAGGAAAAAAAGGGGGAAGAGGAGGAGGAAACATGCAGGGGGAGGGAATATATTGAATCGTGTGCAAGATGATATATATCAGACAGGCTTGGATATATATGATATGGCGACGGATAGAGACATCCTCTACCCCGTACACATCGTCGTCATCTTAGATCCTAGATTTCCTGCATGTCATTGTCTGGGTCCTTTGCAGGGAACATGGATTGTGCTGGTAACCAGGTAACTAGCAGCTCAGGAGGTCGATCCCGGAGTACAGCTGCTGTCTCCCCAGGCAACATCATACACCGCGCGCCAGAGCTTGTTCATATCGAACAGCATTGCCTGTGTCATCCAGAGCCTGCAGTCCGCTGGCTCGTTGACAAACTGCCGCGGTGTCCTCGAACGGTCGTCTGGCCGGACAGCGTTGCGGAAGTTGACTCGGCCGCCTGAACCGGCCCCCCTGGTGCGAGCCAGCACGTACTCGCCGGTGCGGTACATCTCGCCGATAGACGTCTTTGCTAGGCGCTCTCGTTCCTGGACCGTGGAATACCCAGTATACACCAACGAGGCGACCTGGTACATCTGCAGGTAGGTCAATACCTGTGAGCCCTTGACGCCGCCGACTGCCTGGACGGGCCCGTCGCGCGGCCGCCCGCCTGTCACTACCGATTTCACACCGTTGCGCTTCAGCAGGTCCGCGAATATCGCACAGGTTGAGCTGCAGGTACCGTCGGTCAGCAGGATCATCTCCTCTGGCTTGAAGACGGGAGGCGGTAGGTTGATTCGGTTCAGGTAGCCGGCCACCACTGTGTCTCCCGATGCGAAAGCCAGGTCCTCACTCTTCAGGTTCCAGGTCGCCAGCTGCGTGAAGTTGAAGCCACCGACTTGCTCTGGGCCGAAGAAGTCGTTCCAGCCCGTCAAGACATCTCCCTTGGTGTCGATATACACGCCAATGTCGAAATCGGATCCTCGCATAGACAGGCCCATGGTGCTGTTGCGCTGCTTGGGATCGGCCAGCAGCGCAGTCACTTTGCTGCCAATGAAGTTAAGCTGCTCGGTAGCCCGCAGGTTAGATGCATCATTGGGCTCTGTGTTGGGAAACAACTATAGAGCCATACCATGTTAGTCCGTAGATCTCATGTACTAAGGCAGCTTAAGACGGAGAATTACCTGTTTGAAGACATCATATCCCAGAAAGACGGCACCGCCTCCGTTGGCAGTCACATCGATGATGAGCTTCGACTTGCCCTCTTTCTTGCAGGCAGCCAGAAACCTGGTGATAACAGAACTGAACTCCTGGAAGTGCAGGTCACCGGACTTGTCTGACCCGGAAAAGGAGTTTATAGACAGAACGGCAGTGTCTTTTCGGTCGCCATCAAGGAAATACCCAGCTACATCACCTAATTTAAACTCCTCCACGGCCTTTGGGAAGAGTGCTCTCACAGCCTCACCAGATACGCCTCGTTTGTGGCGATGGACTTCCTTCCGGCCCACGGCCATGATCACATCACGTTTCTTCTTCTCCTGCTGCTGCTCAAGCTTCCCATTGCAAAACGTATCGTAAAAAGTATCGCCGCTCACTACGCCGGTGAACGACTGCTGGAAAGTAGCGTAATTTGTGAACTCCCTCGTGGTGCCGTTTTCAAAGGTAATCGTCGTGTTTGGGCCGGTGTATGCACCCCCAATGCCAAAGAAGGCACCAGACGAGCCCTGCTCGTACCTTGGAATGGAGTGGAAGAGGGAGTTGTACAATGCATCTGGATCTTGGTAACCGTCGTGGTATGACCAGGCCTGCAGCCACTGGACGGCATCCTGGCCGTCGATGGACTTGATCGCAGATGCTTTCCACTTTACTTTTTCTGTTGCAGTTGTATTCAAGTCGCCTACATATGTCCATCAGCAACTAACCTTCACACAGGTGAAAAAGCAGACATGCAGTACATACTGAAAATGTATATCTCTGGGTGTTTTTTCCCATCCGGGGAGACGGAGACGAGAGATCCGATCTCGTCTCTTAGGAAGGTAAACGTGCTGATAGCGTCGAGGCTGAGATCGAAATGTCCATCGTGCGCAGACGCGGCCAGCCTGGTCAAATCACTCTGGAACTCATACTCGTTGGCATACTTGTTACCTGTTGCTTTATCTCTTATCTCCCTTAACCCGCCTTCAAGGTCAACTCCAGGCAGTAGATATCCCTTTGGCGGGTCTGGGAGATAATCGATCGTGCTCTGCCATGAGAAAAAGGAATCAAGACCGTCAATAAGTTTGACAGCGTCTTCCTTTTTGAACGGGACAGATGTTAGACAGGAGTAAGCAAGCTCAGCAGTAACGATGAATGTGCGAGCTATGGATGTTTAGCAGAGAGATCCAGCCTGATATCTATCATATGACATGTAACTAACCGTCTGGATTCCGCTTCAACTGCTCCTTTTGGGCAAGAGACACCTTTTCACAGGGCTCCTGGCGCTGATATGCCTTTGACAATGTCAAACTCGGCCTGGCAAGTGTGTGTGGTATAGATGAAAACGCCGTTAATGCAATGATACCGTTATGTAGCCAACCCATAACTGGATATTGAAGGAAGAAGAAGAAGAAGAATCGGAGTTGCACAGTGTACTTTTCGTACACAGAAATGAGAAAAGGAATATAATATGGCAAAATGGTGTATAAACGTCTTGTGGGAGGGTGATGTTGTAGATTCGACTGCGTCTCTGCAGAGTAGATGACACAGCGCAACAATAGATCAAATACACAAAACAAATGAAGATAAAGAGAAACAAGAAGAAGAAAACTGCAGCTCTTCTTCACGAAATAGAGGAATATCTATTTCTATGCCCGCGGAGGGCCATGACCCAGCCCAGTTGAGGCTGGCTGCCGGCGCCTGGTGAAATCGCCCCCTGTCCGGCGGGTAGCTCAGATCCTTCGTCAAAGGCCAGCAATTGGAGGCCAGCAGGCCAATCCAGGCCGTTTGCTGACCCTGAACATGTCAGTAATAACAGTCCCAGTATTAGTGACGGCCGCTGTGTGTTGCATTAGACGTATCGCGACGGCCGCTGACATGTCCACTATTGGCCCTGCGCCCTCGCTGCCGACGGATGTGAATCCACAACGCTCTCAGCCAGTTGCAGGGCGAAGTCAAATACTAAGCAGTCAGTTGCAGCCTTCCCTTGTTTGTTGGTGATATGTACGCAGGCGTCCTTCGTGCCGGGCGGTGCTCCGGCTGTTGGCTCGTTATATTGGTTGACCAGCAGCATCAGTATCACCGTCGCCTGTGTATCCTGTCTATTTTTAGGAGACAGCGCCCTCATGCTTCTGCTGCGCTGACGAGGCCTCATCTCGCTCATCTTCTTATCCGCTTTCTTGTCATCTTCTTTGCTTTCTTCTTCTCGTTGTCTTCGTTTTTAACTCCTTGACGGCGCTTAAATGGCGATATCAGGTGACTTCACCCGTTCCAGCGATATCAAGCTCGCTGATTCTGATTATTATTATTATCATCATCATTATTACTGTTATTGTTATTGAGAATCCCTCATACGCCTTTCTTGAAGGATCCCTAGAGTTGGAGCATAAAAAACTTCCGTTGGTGCAAGCAGGACAAGGTAGTTAACTGGCGGGTTATTTAGTTAGTTACCCCTGTCCTTAGTGAACGGACGGCAACTATATGAAACGCAGCCGTCATCCAGTAAGCCAGCGAGCTTACTACCTGACCATTATTCAGGCCTGTACATACATATATAGAGTTACGTCACTGACATGCCGCCGGAGCAGTTGGATATGGTATCTGTCGTTTCTATTCTCTTCTTCTGGTGAATCCTTGGATGCCTGGACGGTGTCATATAATATCGACTGCTTAACTATAGGCTAGAGGCATCCATAGACAGCACCCACAGTCCATGTAATGACGTAGCTAACTACTTATATCCTGTTCTTCTATGCATAATCAACAGCTTGCTGACCCCATATTTCCCCGTCGCCGTCTGTCTGTTCTGGCCCCTGGTTACCCCTGCAAAGACTACGTTTCATCCTCCAGCAACAGCAACTAAGACTGCCACTTGATACTCCGTACACAGTGAACCACCTGCTCAGTGAGGATATCTACAGCTACCCTGACTATCCAGACCCTGTCTCCCTCAAGCAAAAGAGACCAGCATCGATGTAAATCGACAAACCAACAGATAATCCATGTCACCCACGGCCTCCGATTGGTCGTGCCGCGAAAACGTTAAATCCGCCCTGGGGTTTTTGTTCCTTTTCGTCGCTTTTTCGACGTCGACAAGAAAAATAACCAGCGAAAGATCGACAGCGAGGGACAAAACGTCGCCAGAGACATCGACCTGACAAGCTCGCTTATTCCTGACAGGCCTCCAGACGCCCTCCAGTGGGGAGTAAACTACTATGCAAGATGGCGATGGCTATGAACCCAGCGGCCGCGCGTGTGCGTGAGAACCAGCGCCGTTCCCGCGCGCGACGCAAGGAATACATCCAGGAGCTCGAAACCCGCCTCCAGCAATACGAGCGCCATGGAGTCGGCGTCACCATCGAAGTGCAGACGGCGGCCAGGAAGGTCTCCAGGCAGAATGCCATGCTGAGGTCACTGCTTCACTCCTGCGGCGTGACGGACGCCAGGATTGATGAGTGTCTCGCCTACGCTGAAGAGAACAACTGCAGCCCCAGCATCGTCTTCGACACGCTGCCCCTCGCGGCCGCGGCTGCACCAAAACCACGACGAGCGCCAAAACCAAAACCAGCACCGGAACCGCAACCATCACTGCCACGGGTGCTGGCACCGGCGCCGGCGCCGGCAACAGTGGCACCAGCAGTCTCCCCGGCGGTGGAACAGCGTACGGCTGCGCCCATGCTCGCACGCCGTCCACCGTCAGCCTGTTGCCGCCCACAGCAAGGATCCCAGGGATGTCCAGCCCAGGTGGCCGAGGGTGTCCCTAATTTTGTACCACCACAGACCTGGTCCGCTAGTTCGCTTGATAGTACCCATTCCCCAATGGAAGCTGCTATTCCATCATCGAACTGTGCATCCGCGCCTGACTTGGCCTCACAGTGGATTGATGACATGACCCCCTGCGAAGAGGCCGCGAAGATAATCGCGAGCATGCGGGTAGAGCAAGACGAGCAAGCTGTGCGAGCTGAATTGGGATGTGGGCTAAACGCAACATGCATGGTCGACAACATGACCATCTTCCAGGCGATGGACCGATGGTGATATCCCAGGAACCACCCCCCAAAAAATAAACAATAGAACAAAAAAAACCAATAACGAGACCGACACTGGAATGGAATGGAATGGAAACCTTTTTCTTATTATTTCATATCGCATATCCCCCTTTTCGGAGTATAATACCCTTGGACCATTTACCGTCTATAATCGAGTGAAACGAACGACACGGAAACTTTTTTTTTTTCTAAAAATCACGATTCATTATGGCAGTCTAATTTTGAACTTATTATCAATTTACCCGCCTTTTCGTTAATCATCCCTTTTCGGTTTTCTGATAGAAGAATCCTCTATGGCCTTGGAAGTGGGAGATCCGGGAACCGGTTCATGACTTGATCGCGTATATCTTGAAGGAACCTATACATATATATGGCTTGTCAATAACTAGTCTGTGGAGCCTCCTCCCACCGGAAAAAAAAAAGAAAGGAACGTCACCACTTACCCGCCCATTCGTTAAAATCAACATTTGCAACTGCGGCCGCCGACTCGGCTGAGACTACTCCTCCGCTGCAGCAGCCTGGCTTACTCTTCGTGCTGCAGCCGCCAGCAGCCGGACCGTCGTCTTTGGCGGTTGTATAAACGTTCAAGTCCGACTTGGTGTCGACAATAAGGATATCTACACACATTAGTTTTGACGGATATATCATTTCATTCGATCCCTCAGGACATACCGTTGAATCCAGCGCTGCGGAAGTACTTCTCGTAGTCCGCAACCTGGCTGGCACCGGCAATGCAACCAACATAGAGAGCCACGCTCTTACGGATCTCGGCTGATAGTGGCTTTTTGGCAAGGATATCGCTGATGGCAACCCGGCCGCCAGGCTTGAGGAGGCGGAACATCTCGTTGAAAACAAGCTGCTTCTCTGATTCGGGGACAAGGTTCACCACACAGTTGCTGATGATACAGTTGGCAATGGAGTCAGGCAGGTTGATGGCTGTGATCTGCGAGTCGACAAAGGAGACGTTCTCCGCCTTTGCGTTTTCCTTGTTCTTGTTTGCCCTCTCGAGCATGTCCTGTTTCAATAAAAAAAACAAGTCAGCTGCTGCATGGCATCGCCAAAAAACGAACTGCACGATCGTGTGTTCCTCTTGCCTTGTTCATGTCTACTCCGATGACCTTGCCGGTAGAGCCCACAGCCTTCGCAGCTAAGAATACATCGAAGCCGGCACCCGAGCCTAGATCAATCACGCATTCTCCCTGCCCCAGTTACGAGTCAGCCATTACAATGAAACAAAACCACAGAAGCCACCACAAACCAACCTCCTTCAGGTTCGCAAGTGCCAATGGGTTTCCGCAGCTCAGTCCGAGATTGGCGTTTGCCGGCGTGTTTGCCAGCTCTTCCTCGCTGTACCCAAACGCTGCCGCCACCTTTCGGCTATAGGCATCATCGTCACTAGTTCTAGCGGCTAAACCATAGTGCTTCTGAACATCGTTGTAAACCTGTTGGTTCTCCATTGTGGCTTTTTGGCAAAATTGCTTGCGGGAAGGTGTCAATCAATCAATTATTCTGGCTTGGGAGTAAAGTAGCGGATATATTCACCTCACTTCCTCTCTGTTTATATATCCAACACCTCGCGTAGCGGCCAAGGACGGGTATGTCACAACTATCTTCTGATTGGCAGGGCGCAAAGCAAACAACACATACGAGCTTGGACCCTCAAACGGCTTTCATATACACTTCCATCGTTACAGGCGCTTCAGAGTAGTAATACAACAGTGAATTATAATATCTGCGTCTAGATTTAAGGCCCAAAAGCAAAGAGCCATATATACTCCCGTTCGCCTCGTATAAAGTAGTGTGCATAAATACACGGCCAGATTCTCAGAAATTGCGGTATGGCCTCCTCTTGGAGTATTATGCCTGCTGCTCCCTCCCTGATGAAAATGCACCAGTCATAATAAGTAGCATATGTTCCCAAAAAAAGATGGTTCGTCGTAACATATAAAAGGGAAAAATCGGAGTGAAAAATATCGTTTTCTTACAAGGTTTCGGCGTTGGGGATGGGGTCCGCTGCCATCCACGGCGTTAAATGTCGCTCTCCCCAGATAACTATCGCCCGTTGGCCTGGTTCAAGTGGATCTTGAATAGTTATCCGGCCGAGTCTGACCCCCCTCCACATACACGAACGATACAGGTGAAGCCAAATTCAGCTTGAAGGTGCTTATCGAGCTGCCACACTCAGCCTTCGTTCGTCGGGTGGAGGCTTAAGGTTGAAGGGTGTTTTATGCCCAGTTCCTTCGTCTGGGTGTGATGTCTCAGCACCAGGGTAGGGTGAGGGTGCCTTGACTGATTTTAGGATAGAATTTCCCATTTCTTCGCCTTGGAAATTTTGTCTGTCTACTGCGTTTTTAAAGATAGTGATCTCAACCCGTCAGTAGCAGGGAGTTCCACTGGACGAGACGATACTGTCCTGTACCGAGCAGCAGGCCGAGATGGCAGCTGAGTGGCATTTTGGCAGGTATCGCCAGAGCGGTCAGTGAATGAGGAATAAGTGCCGCCACCGATGTCACCGGGAAGCTCTGTAACATCCTGGTGATGGGATAGGGTGGTATCTGTCATTGTTGACTCTCCGTGCTGTACAGCATAAATTAGTATGGCTGAAACATAGCTGAAAATTAGGCGAGGGTGAGCGTGTATACGTACAGTAAAGGGAATGGGTATTCTGCGAATGTAGCCCATGCTTTTGTTTACATCCGCCCAGGCAAGAACTATTGATTCGTCGCCCTGGAGCACCATGAACGACATCGCGAAAAAGCTACACCTGGCAGTAAGCTCCTTGGTAGTAGCCAGTCTCCGGGCTTCCATCACACTCGAGTTGAGGTTAGTCACAAGGTAGAGGTGGCCTTTGTCGTTCACCATGCCAAGCTGTTTTCCAGTTAAGGAGAAAGCACCGCATTGTACTCGTGTGCCGAGACGACGTCCATGACCGGAACCATCGGCCTTGATTTCGACACGATGTCCGGTCTTAGGAGACAACAATAACGGTGTGCCTGATTGTGTCCATGTCGTAATACATACCAAGTCATCCTCTCCGCCTACACCAGGCCTATAGAGAACTGAAGATATTCCTCCATCTTCCGACTCATGCAAGGGAATGGGATAATGGCAGTTGGAGAGCTCTTGGAAAGTGAACGTCGATGCTCGGCGGAGGAAGGTTTGGATTACGCCTTTCGCATTTCTCGTGCTTGCTATGAGTGTCTCCCCATCAGGCGAAAAGGAAAGCGTGTCAACAGACGGACAATCCTCACATTCGCTATGGTATCGGCCATGAAGACGGAACTCTCGCTGGGGCTCAAACATGGCGGTTTTGAAGAACCGAACAGTAGCATTCTTAAATCCAACAACGACGTATGACTCTCTTGGGCAAATAGCGATGCTCTTACACCACTGGGACGAAGGCATTTGATACTCTAGAGGTGCGGCGGTGGGGAAAGAAAGGTTGATGATTCGAAGCTATGTGTTCAATATAAGTGGTTGCCAATAGGATAAGAATGAAAAGATTAAGCCAACAGCATACACATACCGTGAGTTTTTGGTCCTTGCTTCCAACTATATACGCCAAATATCTTTTCGTAACAGCAGCAAGGAGACATGAGCCTTCAGTGGGAATGATTCTAGTCACGGCTGCAGGAGTCACACCAACGTCCCATACTTGAATCGTAGATGGCATCCAGAATAGAGCATTGGTGCTGTTCTGTGAAAGGCTGACATTCATAAGTTTTGACACCCTCCCTTTCACTTGAGACTTTGCAGCGCTAGTCAGGTTCTTCAGGCAGATTTCCTCTGGTCGCTGATTTTCCATTGATCCAGATGAATGAGAACTTGCATCTCCTGAAGCTGCAGACCGATGTTCTCTTTTAGATTTATTGAATATCCTTGCTATCCTGCCTCCATGCAGCGACCTAATCGAAGTACCAGCACGAGGCGGTGAGACACTATGTTGGCTAGCTGTACGATGGATATCCGCTATCTTGACTGATTGCTTCCGACGCGTTGCAGAACCATTATGGGCGGAATGGTCTGATGTATTGGTAAGATGTTGTTGAGAAAGTTCAGCATCAGGGCTGACCACTTCGGTTATTGACCCGAGCTCTTGAGTATGGGTATCTTCAGAAGCGTATCTGGTATCTGGTGACACTGGAGATATGCTAGTAGCGGTGGTTGGGGATCTCCCTATGGTGGTCGGGCTGGGGCTGGGATTAGGACTTTGCGGAGGCCTAAGAGATGATGCTGGATCGGAGAGTAGCTATATGTATTATCAGTATCATGATTAAAACGTAAGGTATATAAACCAATGTCACTAACTTTGGGTGGAAAAAGTCGATATGGAGGAGAGAAGTGTCGTAGCTCGCTAGGAGGATCAGCATTATACTCGACGTCATTGAGGAGTTCCCATGTTTCTCTTATAAGCGGTATCTCCCGCGCAAGTGTTACTATTTGTTTGCATTGGACACATTTCGTGTTTGACGGTAATCCAATTTCAGACCCTTCAGCTGGCTTCTGTTGATAATATTAACATCTGTTGTATGTTGTCAGAAAGGGATATGCACATATGCGTACCGGAAATTCAAGTTGCTCTAGAACTCGTAACTGGGTATTTCCAGCAAGATGGCATGACTTGCAGTTTAGTGCATATACTCGTGGTACTCGTGGCACCACGTCTTCAGACGTCTCATTTGGGTCGTCGAGGAGAGTTATGCGCCTATTGACCTCCGCAATTGCATGCATCAGCGGTCCATCGCTTGACCGATGGATAATTTGTCGGTTTGAAAGTGATGAACAGAATGACTTGATGGCTTCTACGCCATTCACATCACCAAGAAGCCCGGATAGATTTCGGAATCCATTGATCGGGGGTGTATCTGGTAAAATGGTTCGGAATGCTTCACTAAACATGGACAGGAGTTCTAGTTTTGGGTAATTGTTGGGCATGCGTATTTTATCAAGACAGGCTAGGATCACATCTCTGGTTTTGGCACATGACGCTGGGAGGTCAAAGTCTTCGGTCTCCTCAGAAACCGCATACTGAATAGATGCACCAACAACGAATTGGGTGATATCTCTCAGGGCCAAAAACTGGGTCAGCCAGTTATTAGAAGGGCTCTCCTGCTCAACAATAGTAGAGACATATCGATCTGAAAAGCAGTCATGTAGAGGGTACTTTGCTAGGTAATCAGTAAACATATTTTAACGATGTATGATGGCATAGAAGAGAGATAGTAGCCAGGGAATATACGGAAAGACGGGTCATACCAAATCAAAAGCTAAGTTGGGGATTTCCTTCATCAACTTTCTGGGGAGAGGAAGCGATGTTGGGTCCATACGCAACGCATTAGCCATATCTCGACAGATAAGTAGGAGACATGGTCTCGGCCCAGGGTAACGGTCATGTAGCTTGTCGAGAAGCCTATGGATTCGAGCAAATCGGTGTTTCTGGTCCTTTACATCGGGTAGGCTCTTGGGATGGAATGACAGCACCCGCAACGCCGTCGAGACGAGGTCGGCAAGCTGCACATCCAGCTGCTGATGAACATTGAACAAGTTCTCATGTCCCTCAATGACAACCTGCAATATGAATTCGACAGACCGCGCGATGGTCTCCCAATTGGCCAGGAACCCCACGTATTCTTCAGCCAGTTCCCTTTCCGATGGCAGTGATAGGCGTTGGATATAGAGGACGGCGTTGAGTTGGGATAGCAGGGTGCCGACAAGTTGCTGGAATCTCTCACGGTTGCTATCAGCATATATCTTATCCAGCGAGAACCTGCCCAGCAGTTCCAAAATTATATCATCGGCATCGCTTCGAAGGCTCAGGAGTCGGAAGACGTTCGCAAGGTGGAGGAACTGGGTAGATGCAGTTGCAGGAGCCATGGCATCGGCCCGGGTTGGGGGTGTAAGTCGTACGCCCGTTGCGGGCGTGATCGATTAAAAGTATTCAGATGCCTAGGTCTTCGAAATGTGTATGAGCCGCCTCTCTTCTTCCACCTGGTAACCGTTCTTAGTTCTCACACAATCACCACTTCTTTGCTGACCCGTATCTGGTTTTCTAGATTGGTCTTGTAAATGGCCTTCGGTTCCAAGCTCTTCACTCCAGGTGTGCGGTGCACTCAGGGACAACGTATGTGCTGGTCCGTGCCCCTGGCCAGCGAAATGGACGATCCGCCTCAGCGACAAGATAGCTCGAAGATGCCTTTTCTATGATGAGATACACGGCCTTTCATAGCGGTAGGCTCGACGGGATAACGAGGGTAGGAGATCCGAAGCAGCTCTGGGGTGGTCTCAACAGACCATCGGAAGGGCGATAGTCAGTGCAGCACGATCGCAGATAGTTAGATAGAGATTCGGCGGCAACGATAACGGGCGGCGACAGTGTCGGCGATGATGAAGGATAATTAAATATCGAATTTCAAAACGGGTCAACGAATGAACGATCTCTGCGTCAAGTGGGACATTCAAGAGTTTTAACTCAGGCGGCTGCCCAGCCACGATCCAGAAATGCAGCCGTGCTTATATTTTGTCAGTCTGGCACTGATGTCTGGAGTATATCTGGAGCAATCAGTGTATAGTATCAATCAATACTCTGTTCGGCTCAGCCCCTGGTCCAGGTGTCCGTTTCTGCTGACATGCATCTATCTGCTTTTCTGAGGCGATATTTGTTTCTGCCTGCTGCTTGGACGTCATTCAGCTCCGTTGTTACTCCGTACATGAAATGTATTTGCTCATGTGGCTTTTCGCGGCCAGGAGTCGGGTTGTTTTGGGAGATTAGAATATCGCTACTTGTACCTCCGTACTTTAGGGTACTTGTATGGAGTAAATGGTCAATATGTTCCCTCTCCCCGGCGATAACTGGAGCAGATACTCCTTAACTTCTCCGCAATTGGCGTGAAGGGGCTCACTTCTCCATAACAAATAGTTGCCCTTATATGTACAGAGTAGAATCTACATATTCAAGACCGTTGGCCACTAGGCCGAATTATAATGGGAGGAATTCGAATAGCTGCGGCTATGTCCTCTGGGAGGAGAGGGACGTCCAATGGGCGGTTTGAAATACAATAAACTCCCGGAATGGCTTGTCGTTGTAATTTTTTCTTTTCTCCTTTTAATTTCTCTAGCTCAGCGGAAGGCTGAGAATATGGGGAAATAAATGCTGGAATTGATGGGCCGTGGAAGTCACTTAGTGCAGTTACTATGACACAGGATCTGCTCTGGCGCGCTCAAAGAGGGTTGGGACTTGAACTCCCCTGGTCGTTATCGGCTTCTCCTGTTCAGCTTCTTTTCTCATTCTTTGCGGCTTCTGGAGGCGTTTTTTCCCGATAAACGATGCAAGCAAGAGCTCGGCAGACCCAACCCATTCATTTGTCAGGCGTCCTCCATTGCAAAGAAAAGAAAAAATACACTCCGTGCATGTTTCAATCCGGACTGTTCGTTGAAGAGGATGATTTCTCTCTTTTCTTCTTCGTTTTCCGTTCTGCCTGGAGATGGCTGCTGCTGGGTCCCTCTCCCCAGATCCTTGTGGCTGGGATCAGATCAAGGACACGACAAGCGAGGGACTGTTGGTTAAAAAGCGGAGCAGGCGGAGTCGAGCACACCAGCAGCGATAAGATTTGCTGCTCCATGAGCTAGTTTGCTGGTCCTCCTATTTTGTCGAATAAAAACGCATGGCCCAGTTGGGGGAGGTCACAAGAAGCCAAGCAGTAGAGGACAGGACTTGATCATGACTGAACCTGATGGGCAGGCCTGAGGCTGGGCAACTGGGAGTCGACGATGATGATGGTGAGATAGTTGGCTGACTGCTGCAAGGCAGCGTACATCTTCGAGGAGGATGCGCATTCCCCTGAGTTATACTTACGTACTGGCATGCGTCCTCTACACTTGGTACGCTTTGCGGTGGGAGGATCCGCTTGCGCAAGATGTTTCTGCCTCTCCCCCAGAAATGGCCGGGGCCCTCCCAGCCAGGGTTTGCCTCTGCCATCTCATATGCTCAGTCTGGGGGGAAGGAGAGCGAGAGGACAAATGGCAGCCAGCGAGGTGGGGGGCGGGTACGGAAGCTGGGCTGTAAATCCACATGAACAGACTGCCTAGAGCCTGACTGGACCTGTGAGAAGCACAAAACCCCCTTTTTCTTTTTCCATGGTCTAGAGGCCTGCCGAGAAGAGTGGGATTATCAATCAAATTTTTATGATAGAGAGACACTGCGGCAAAGGGTACTTAACGAACGAACAGGAAGAGAAGAGATAACTGGAAAGCCAAGGCCATCATCATTTTATCCTTTGGCGGCAAGAAGGTAAGCATCTTCATCTCCTGAAGGTCCTTTTGAAAACGATCAACCGTCATGGGCATTGCTAGAATGGTCAGCGATCAGGGGGTCTTTCGTGACTCTTTTCCCCTTCCCCCTTTATGCATCGGCTTCCAGCGGTAATTTGGCATTTGCGCTGATGCCCAAGCTGGGAATGTTCTCCGGTTGTCTTTTTGGCCATGATCGGACAAAGAATCGAGTTCTGGGGAGTGTATCATCAGCCTTCTGCCCTCTTCTTTCTTATATACCAACCTGGTGCTTCTTTTCTCCTATGTATTTAAAGTGAACTGTCCCCACAGCCTTCTCGCTCCATTGTGGGCAAAAGAGATGTCTGCTAAAACACCGCCGAAAGCGACGAAAGCGAGGGAATGTTCCCAGGAGGTGTGGAGAGCAGCCTCGTATATATACGTAGATCCTGGGATGTTATAGTTTTAACTCCCTTAATCCCATCGCCGAAGTTCATGTTTTTTTGAACAGACGCTCCTGCTGGCTGGCCCCTATGATACGCTCCGTACAGACTGCGGATCGTACCTCGTCACGACAACATCTGAGGGTAAGACAAGAAGCAAGCCCTCGAGTAACGAGTGGTAACTTTGTTAAGGCCGCCGTTTCTCCAGTCTTATGCTGAATTTATCCGTGCCGTTTCTCCAAATCCTTCACACATTGTTTTCCTCTGTCACCCACGTTTAGTTGCGATTAAACGTGGGAATGAACAGTTAAGTTCGGACTTCAAGTCAAGCGCAGAGACAGATTATTAACACCATTTCTTTTTTGTCGAAAACAAAAAATGACATATAATAAATGCCCATCCTTGCCGAGGGCCTTGAGTGAGTGTTTGCTTCTCGAAGCAAAATCATAACTACCACGCGGCGATACCGAGTTTCTTGTGCAGGTTTGCCTCACACGCTGACTGCAGTCCACAACAACACTGTCTGTTTTATCTGGACGGCTCACCAGAGTATTTACGAAAGATCATCGCTCCGATGGTTCATGGTTCGCCGAGATTTCTGGGATTTTCCTCCGTCCAAAAGATTGAGGCTGAGCGGGAAGACGGACCATCGAACACGCCCATGGAATGCCGATAAAGTAACGATGACTTTCTCTTTTCGACCGACTGATTGGTGTTGTTGTTCGAGATCAGAAAACGTGCATCGGTACCATCATCCACAGTTGACCACGTCTTTATACCACACCGCATAACTGCCCGGAGGCTCCAGCTCCCTTCATCACCCCCTGATCAGACAGGAAGCCGTACTCCGTACTCCGTAGTTCTCCATGGTCACGAAACCTCTTCTTGTACGCTCTGACGCATCACGAGCGAGGCGAGGGAACAAACTTCGCTGGTATGTGTTGTAAAGCCGTAGATTGACTCCTGGAGTAGCCCTGCTAGCGGGTTTTAGTCCAGCACCGAGGCTTGATGGACAAGGACCAGCATTCATCTTCATCCACTTCCCGAGTAGTACCGCGCCACCAAGGCCCTCCTCAGGGTTTACGCTTTTCCCTTTTGCTTCTTGAGGCATGCTTCTTTTCTTTTTCAGAGACCAGGAGGGTAATTCCCTGCAGTGCCCACGTCCTGGTACCGCAGCATCTTAGTGTGTCTTGATACGAGACGTGCAAGCCGATGATCAGCCTTCTACCACCATCCACCCGAAGTCTATCAGTAATTGCAGGCCGCGCTCTGAATCAGTGGCTTTTATTCTTCAAGCATCCCCGATTCCTTCATATTGCAACTTTGGGTAAACCGAGCCGTTGCCTGTTGATCTACCCGCGGGGTTGAAACTGCAATCAGGGCCAAATATTATTATTATTATTCCTGCGATTAAGCGACAAGACAACTGACGGGATGCAAGAAATGTCGATATCAGCCGCTGTCCGAAGTTTCCGCACCCTTAACCTCTAATTAGGCGTGGACAGCCTCGTTTTTCTCATTTCTGAACGAATATTCATCATTCCTTGACGCATAATAGCACCAAAAGACTCCTCCGTTGTCGAGTCACGTCGTTTTCAGGGGAGGATATCAATCTCGGCCTCAGTCTCCACAATTTAAAGACGTCTTTGGCCCTTCAAACGATTGCTGGTTGACCGTGAAGGGCTGCTACCTGGGGCTGGAGGAGGATTGTATATGGACAAAAGCCCAATCTAGCCACGGCAGCGTTGAACAATATGGATCCTGCTGAGAAGCCTCCAAACTCGCTCCCGAGCTATCATGAATACCACACAGAGCCCACGATGATGAGTACAGACTATCCGCCCACAGAACGAACAATGGTGGAAGCAATGGTGGAGGAGCCAACTTTTGACACAGAGCAGCGTGCTCGTAAGGGATTCAGTGTCTGGTATTTAAGAACCCACTATCTTTGATCTTTGACGAAGCAGTGGCCGTGGATAGGAGTAACGGCTGCGGTTGTTGATGATGAGAACGTCGTCGTTGTTTGTTGTTCGTTGTTTGATGTTGGACGATGGACGTTGTTGGCTGACACGAAGTTCTCTCTTTGTATAGGCGAGTGCTGGGCGAGCGACAGATCAACGTAAGTCTTCAACCTCCTGTTTACCCAGTTACCAAGTTATCACAGTCCATCCTCATTTACGGACGTGTTTTATAATATATGTGAATGGAGCATTGAGATGGCTAACATGTGTTCTACCTATAGATGATCGCATTCTCAGGGTAGGTCGACCTACGATGTCTATCTATTAGCCGTTAATCCTGTTTATTGTACTGACATGCAACCTTTCCTGCTGTTAGAACAATAGGGAATGGTAAGTCGGCTCTATTAGACATGGTTTATATGTTAGCCATCTCGTTCTAACTCTGGTTATAGGTCTCTTTCTTGGGAGTGGAAGATCTTTAGCCGGTGCTGGTCCCGGCGGTGCTGTGCTTTGCTACATCCTTATGGCCACTGTTATATCATCAGTCATTTCATGTCTAGGTGAGATGACAGCTCTCATGCCTGTCAATGCACCGGTCATGGAGTTTCCCCGTCGTTTCGTTGATCGAGGAGTTGGGTTTGCCGTTGGCTGGATATACTGGTTAGACTCCTCTCCCTATGGCTCTTGCTTATCATCTCACCCTTGAAAGATCATCCACTGACATATCTTTGTTTCCAGGTTTGCATACGCTGTGCTTGCGGCAGATCAACTTGTTGCAGTGACAAATTCCGTAAAATTCAGATATGATGACGGGAAAACTCTCCTAGAATGGGAAACCGGCATAAAGGTGCACCCTGCCGTGTGGATATCGCTATTCTTATTCCTCGTTACGATGATAAATATGCTTCCTGTGAAGGTTCGGGCAACCATGGTATTTCCTATTTAAATCGTGATGGTGTAACTGACAGATTTTGACAGTATTATGGTGAGCTGGAATATTTATTCGGCAGTATAAAACTCATCTTCATTACAATGATCATCGTGCTGATGGTTGTGCTGGATACCATGCAGCGTTCGTCAAAACAAATATCTACCATGCTTATGCGGTCTCTTTCCTAACGTTTTGTTATAGCTCGATCAAACGCATACTACAAAGACCCTGTTGGGACGAAATACTGGGACCAGCCGTTTTCATTTATCTGCCGAGATTACAAGGTGCGAGGAGATGACAACACTGTCCAGATGGAAATTAAAGGAACCATGGGCTCGTTCCTAGGGATGTGGTGAGTCCTAACTCTACGACTATGTTCAGGGAATATGCGATTTCTAACCCCCCTATTAGGACTACCAGCATTAATGTGATATTCTCATACGTGGGAATGGATATCGTTGCTGCTACGGCCGCAGAAAGCAAGTCTCTCGCAGACTCAGAAAGCATGAAGATGGCAGCCCGAAAGATCAACCTCCGTGTCATTACGCTCTATACCCTCGCCATGCTCACAGCCTCCTTCCTGGTTCCACGAAACCATCCTTTTTTGAACGGAAAGGCAGAGTCGGTCGGCAGTTCATCGCTCTTCCTCATTGCCGTCGTCGAGGCCGGTCTCCCAGCTCTTGCCCACTTTTTCAACGCCATGTATGTGTTCTCGGCATTTACTTGCGCCATAAACTCGATGTATGTGGCATCGAGAGTCCTACATACGTTGGCCCTACGAGAGCAAACTGGCCCAAGATGGCTTACCCGAAGGCTACAAGAATGCCATTTGGGTGTACCCCTAAGAACCGTTTTCGCAACAGCCGGTTTGATGATGATTGCATATATGGGACCTACTGGAGGTCCTGGCCAGGTCAGTACTTCCTTAAGCCTAACCTTTATGCTTCGCTTGATGGTCATGTGCTGATAATCTAAAATTATAGAGACTCGGAGAGCTTGCAACTAATTGCACTGTGTCATGTCTGATTGTGTATACTGCAATCTGCGGGACGTATCTATGCTTTTATAGAACGTAAGTTATTTCCGCTCCATTAACCTCGAAATCCCTAAACATCCAGCTAAATTACATATCTCAGGCTCGATGAAGCAAAAACTCTTGGGAATACTTCTCAGGCGCAGTCCGGCTGCTACGAGCGAGACCATCCGCGCTACCCATACAAATCACACGGCCAATGGCTCAAAGGTGCATATGGGTTGTTTTCATGCATTATCCTTATCATCTTCAACGGTGTAGGAGCCTTCTTAGAGACTCCTTTCAACATCAGGCAATTTCTTGCCGCATACATCGGAGTACCCGTGTTCTTCCTTTTGATAATCGGTTACAAGGTCAAGAAGCACGGGTTCCACATCTCAAGATGGGGCCCCGAGCGTTCGAATGATCTCCAAAATACTGTCCAGGTAACAAGCAAAACGCGAAAGGGGCGATTGGAATTCCCAGATGATGGCTTTACTGCTGAGAACGGTAAAACATTCTTGAGATGGATATGGACTTGGATGAAATAAACCACTGGCCTCTCGCAAACTTGCAGCGCGGGACGGCTCAAGTGATATCAAACAAATACTCATTCTTTTCTTTTTACATGGTCGGCGTTTAACTTGAGCGGGAGTTTTGGATACGGCTGGGCAAATATACCATTCACAACGGAAAAGGGAGGCTGTATACTAATCGATTTTTTTCGCCTCGCTGCGGAGATTTCTGCAAATTTGCGATACATGATGAGCATTGCATGCAGAAACTGACTGAGATGCATGATGCATTTTGTACATAGTTCGTCTTACATCTATACCTGGATACCATATATAGCAATCAACCAAGTCATAGGTCAATTGGTAGATATCGGGTCCTGTGCAGATCGATTATACTTGCGTGAGATGCACCTCGTTCACAGGGCTAACATGCTTATTGACTACCAGCCATCAGCAATTCCCTATAAACGAGGAACTAGTCAGATCTTCTGGCTTGCTTCGTACTTATGCATGAGGCTGATCTAAATATACACGATCCCCACGTTATATAGTTAGTGGATGCACATCGTGTTTATATCACGATGAATTATGCATATTCCCTGCAGCCCAATTATCGGGAAAAGCCGTCGAATATACAATATAACTACATGTGGACAAGACCCTTTTGTTTAGCGCTGCATATGCATATGCTATGCAATATATATGGAGGCAGTGCATTTTATATTATTAGCTAAACTAGAAATCTATATTAAAATCATAGGATGCGATGAAATGACAACAAGAATGGAGATATAAAATATAAATATAACCCACAATACTAACAGGCGAAGAGAATATAAAATTAGAAAAGTATTTATTAAACAAGCGATAGATGACCGTGGCTCCGGATGCTCCAAGCGGAAAAGAAAAGAAACTGATGAAACAATTATAAACGACAGACAGAAGCGAGTTTGTGGGTATTGAAGGAATATGCAGAAATGACTGCAGGAACATATGCTTAGAGAATATATATATACTGCAAGAGTGCTCTTGTTCAATTACTATATCGTTGTTAGATGCTAAGTTATAATGCACTGTGGAGAGAAGGACTTACTAGATTTCAAGGGGTGAAATTTGGTCGAGTGTGTATAGCCAGTTGCCTCCTTGTTCTTCGCGTTCAAGCCTGTGGACCAGGAAAATTGTCAGTAAAGTGTATAACATCACTTAAGGTTATATGAATATGTCAGCTTACCATTCATACGGCCAAGTAACAAGGTGGCCTTGCACCAAGCCAAGCAATTCGGCTGCTTCGTGCATATCCATGATATCATCTACCGCGTGGAACTCTTTTCTTGAGCTACGGGTAGTTGCTCTCCGCCTTCGTCGCTGGGACATGCCAATGCTTGGGGCCGGGGCTTCAGAATGTGAAGATCGAGGTAGCTCAAGATTCCTCTCCGGAGCAACAGGAGTGTGAGAGTATTCCGCGTGACGGCTGGAATTGGACGATCTTGCATCGGCATTGTTGGCGATATGAGAAGGAGTATCAGGGTGTGGAATGGACTTGTCAACATGGAGCAGCTCCTGCTGTTGCCGTTCAAGTTGTGCTTGGTTAGCCTCTACTGCCCACTGATGCAAATTTGCATGCAATTCCTTGTCTTTTTCAGAAGAATGATGAGCTGCAAATTTCTCCTTCACCTCCTCAAGAGCATTCCCAAGCTCAGTTCCCAGCTTTCCGCCATTTGATGAGTTGTTATTTGTGCCCGAGGGGCCATTACGAGGACAAGATTGGTTTCCGGCTGATGCATTACAATGGTTTTGCATGTCAGCAAACCTTTCCGCATAGGCTGTATATTCCTTGTAATCCTTCCAGGTCTTGACTTCGCTATCTGGCATGCAGCGGAAGACGCTCCGAAAGAGCTTGGTGTTATTTTCCGCAATGGCCTGCCAGGTGTCCAGGTAAAATGAGTCGAGGAGTGGATCTTTCATACAATCCTTGTCTAGAATGGGTCGCTTCGGTTCATCCAAAGGGAAATGTGAGGTATTCTTCGGCTGCGTGGCGTCAAGCGAGAAGTGCTGTATATGATCATCGGTGGCGTTGGCTGCAGCAGGTCGATTTTGTCCTGTCATTCGGGGGCTAGACATAGAGGCACTTCTTGGGTGGGTCTCTGGCGTACCTGGTGCAGTTTGTTGTTTGGCATCAGCAGTCGAGCCTGCTACACCAGAAACGTTGTCGCATGGCGCTGTGGACGGGGCAGAGTTATTCTTGGTCCTACCTGTGACCAAAACCTCGACACTGTTCTTGTGGAAAGTATCACGACCAGTAGTGCCAACAATCTCTTCATTACGTTTCATCTGATCCACTCCATGGCCCTCCAGGTCCTTTCGGTGGTCCTCATTCCTTGTCACTCTAGCATCTGCGGTAAGCTTTCTGTTCGATTTGAGATTTGGGTTGCCTGCCTGCTCCCAGTCGACATCATGATTGAAGCTATGCATTTCTTCAAATCTTGCCAGAAACTCTTCTTGAACTTTCTGCTTTTTCTCTAAATCATCTTTTTCGGGTTGATTTTCTCCGTCAGTGGGTATGTTTTCAGCTTGAATTGTAACCTCAGGCTGGTTTCCAAACGTCCTATCTATACTCGCGTTTTCAGCAGGGGCAGAAGTATACTCTTCGACAATCTCGTCAACATCGAAGCCTAGATGTTCTCTCATCAGGCGCATTCGAAGGGTATGCGGGAAACGTCCAACCAAGTACGGTTTTCCATTCATATGGGACTCAATTAAGTCCGTATCCCGAACAACAGCAGCACACTCCGAATCTCTTGAGCCAAGCATGGAACGTTCATTGATGTTCGCAGACCCAATGATAGCAACTCGGTCATCAACAACCATACATTTCGCGTGTATGTATAATTGTTCCGTGACAAGACTTTTCTTTGGTCCAATTCTTCCCCAGGATCTTAAACTGAAGAATTGAATATAATCTTCGGGCTCGATGCCACGAGCACGCAGGCGACCAAAAATGGAGGATTCTCCGCGACAAATGCTCCTATATTGGCATTGCATGATTAATCTCACACTAGTTCCGCCCTCGGTGTCTACAGTGTTCTGGAAACCAGGCATAAGGGGTATTAGAATGACCGCACGCCACGCTTCTTCGTTGTTAGCGGCGCGAATGATTCTCTCAACCAATGCATCGCCAATATGATTTTCGATTTTCTTTCCCTCAATTTCACAGCTACTGATGAAAAACTGGTTTTCGATGTAGACGAAATGATCTGATTTTTCAATCATTTTGACGTAGGCATTCATGATGCTGCATTCAACAACATCTGGAGTGCCAGTGGACCACATGCTGCTTGAACGGACAATTTGGATCTCACAAGTTCCATCTAGGCCTAGAGTTTCAAGGTCCACTGGGTTGAAGTCCGGTGGAGGTAGGAGGAATGGAGTTGGCCGCGTGGGTTTACGCTGGCGAAGAATGTAGTTCCATCTTTGAACAAAGTGTCGGGTAAGATCTCTAGCAGGCTGCCCTACAACATGCATTGATATATCATGCCACGCCATACGTGGAACAACTTCACGATCATACATCTCTTCATACGGCTTATCCAAATCATAGAAATCAAGGACTCTCGGGTTTGAGTAATCCTTACCCGGCCACAGTTGACAATGATCTGCATCTTTGGGAGAGTCCGTCATTTCAAACCCAGTAAGTTTATCATCTGTAATGAGATGTTGCGGCGTATCCCATCGACCAAAGCAAAGGTCAATCCCGCCAACAAATGCCAATGTATGATCCACAATGCAAATTTTCTCGTGATGAGCCCAAAAGAATGTATTCTGCCTGAACTGGTTTGGTGAACGCTGGACAAAGACGTTCGGATGTAGATCAAGTAGCGAGAATTTCGAATACTCTGAATCGATGGGAATGGCAGAGTTAATGTTTCGATACATTATAACAAAGATCTTCACACCTTCTTGTGCCTTTCGTTGAAGTAAACGGTCAAGACGCCACTTCTGACTGATAGCAGCTGGACGACGCATGTAGAGCTCGGGACTTAGCCACCAGTCGTGGATGTAAATGACATCTTTTGCCTGGTTAATTGCCCGTGAGACTACCCACATATAGTCCCTCCCATCAACTAGCCATTGTGCAAAGCAGTTTGGTCGCACGGGAGCAAAGCTGTCAAATCGATTCGGCTTAGCCCAAGGGGTAGTTTCAAGCATTAAACGAATGGAGTCCTCGAACTGACGAAGCTGGCGGTCGTTTCTGGCAAGTAATCTCAACCTGCGTTCAGAATTCTGCACTTTCAGAGTATGATGTTGTGGGTGTTTTGCGGACTCCTTTAGTTCTGTTGGGTTTTGATCCCTAAGGCGGACCTTCTGGGCCTGGATTTGGAAGTAGGGGTCGACAAGGAAGACATCGTATATGTGCATCTCCTCAGGAGAGTCAACACAGACAATGTAACTGTGTCGAACCAAGAACCACTTCGGAGAATGGCGGGATTTCACCATGGACGGGTTTAAAGCTTTCCTGAAATCAAGCCCTTTGGACGATTGGATAACCAAGTATCCCTCCTTACCGTGATAGCTTCCTTCAGCTGCCAGACGGACGCCAAGTGCAGAGAGCTCGAGGAATTTGCAGAGACGGTTGCTATCCGGTCGGAAAATGAGGAAACGTATCATTTTTTGTAGATATGATTCAAGCTTCTTTCTCTGTTTTTCAGGGTAGGTCTCCCGTTTGTTCGATGTACTGTTGTCAACGGCTCTGTCTGAGTTGGCTGGAGCGTCGAGTCGTGAGGCCAAACTGGACCGTCTCCTTGTGAGGGCAATGGAGGACCTTCGTTTCTTCTTCCTTGATCGCTCATTTCCGCTGGTTGCATCGGCAGCGGTATCTTCTGCGGCTTCATCTTCCTCGTCTTCTATATCACTATCAAGACCACGGACACCTCGCATGTATGGAAAGGCGCTCTTTGGGAAGTGTGGTAGCTGATGCCCAGAATCATGGCTTCGTAATTGGATATACCTCTGTGTACCAATCTGCAGCTTGTACTTTAAATGAAGATTGGCGAAGTCTTTAAGTGTCCGATGTATTACCCACTTCATGCGGGTCATTCCGCTACCATACTCAAGTTCTATGCGGAATACAAGGTGGCGGTCGCCGGAGGAATGTGAATCAAACTCGCTGTCCGTGACATGGACTTTGAGCTGTTCAAGGAGGATAGGGATGCGCCGACTTCCATGCTCGTCTCGTTGGAACATACTTGCCAAAAGCAGAGCGGCGGGTACACCCGAGGTCAGCTCAGCAAGCAATTCGGCAGACTTGACATGGTCGACAGTGTTTTCCTGTTTCTTACGCTGGCCAATCAACTTGAAACCAGCTTTGATCTGCTTCCATTTCTGAGCACTGAGGCTCGAACCACGCTCAGCTTTGTGTCGGCGCCAGGCTCCGCTGATGCCGTCTGCATGGTCAGAAGTTCCGCCGAATCCTGTGAGCCGCCGTAAGTTTGTCGGGCGCCTCTCATCCTGAGAGGTTTGTCCATCAGCCCGCTGGCCAGTAATGCTTCTTCCACGAGTGCCTTGTAGCCAATTGCTTCTTCTCCGCCACATATTATCCCGATTCAACCTGTCTCTCCCCTCATCTTCGGAGAAACCTTCTCGTAAGCGATGCAGTGGGGGGGTCAGCGGGGCGTTAGCGGATTGAGGATCATCATATGGATGAATCGAGTTTGCAGCTGATAGGCCTGATTTCGGAGTAGACGGAGTCGTATTAGAGATATCAAGTGGGAGTCTCTTTGTTTTGCGTTTCTTCTTCTTCATCTGCACACCGAAACCTGCTTCGGAGCTAGATTCAACGTCCGCATCTGCATCACTTCCACCACCTGCATCCTCTGATCGGGGAAACCGGAATTCCGCCAGATCCGAGAGTGGTCCTGCGCCGTCAGACATCGTCCTATCATGGCTTGGTCCTACAGGAGAAGCTGGGCCCGCGGAGCGAGAAGTTGAAGGGGCAAGAGCTCGGAGCTTGGACATAAATTGAAAATGTCCACGTTTGGGGGCTATTTCTTCATCTGCTGCGAGCTCTGAGGGTGGCCTGGAGTATGATTGTCGTTGTCCCTGTGCATCATTATCACCCTCCGTCCGGGAAAACTGTACACTTCGGCGAGCTGTAGGTGTTGATGCACCGGTGGTAGGTTGGAGACCAGGCTCGGCATGACCCTACATATTTCGAACATTCGTAGTTAGCTTATATCATTTAATGTACCCCGTAATCCACTGCTATGCAAGGAAGAGCAACTGCACAGGGTTTCCCGGTTCTGAAACACTAACAGTATGAGCGCGCTCAACCGTGGCCAAGGGCTCAGTGCCTCTATTGCCATTTCCATCGGCCGTGTCTTCGGTGTTCAAGGCCCGTCCTTCATGGACTCCCTTTCCGCCATTTTCATCCATTTTCTGCGGTAATAAGTGTCGTATACTCGTATATGACAATCGGTTGGGGAGTCTTCTTTATGCTGATAAGAGGCCCTTGTTTGAAATTTATCTGGAGTGCGTGATTGAAAGCGTAGGCGCCGTTGTTTCTTAAATGAGCCCAGCAGGAGTATATCCTGCAGCTCACTCCCCGCAACTATGATATAACACCGTCCATCAGCACTTCATCTTTCCAAGAGGTGGGAACCGTAGCTGTAGTTCTTGCAAGCTCGAGGAAGGCCCAAACATACCGCTGTACCATCTCGGAAGCCCTACTGTATCATCAAGAGCCTTCAACAATGCTTTTCCTAGTGAATAACCGGCAACGTCGCTCTTTTTCGTCCTTGTCTCCCTATTTCTCCTGGATGTTGTTCGTCTTCCGCCTCGTCTTCTGCCTCGTCGTCTTCGTCTCTTCTCCTTGAACTCCTTGCTTTCCCTGTTCGTCCCCGGCCAATCATATCAAAGTGTCGTGGGATGGATGAGTAAGCGGGTTGGATCACGTGTGTCGTTAGTTGCCGCGGCAAAAGTTAAAGATATAAAAAAGCAAAAAGCCGAAGACGACGAGGTAGAAAGACGAGACGAGATGAGATAGGACAGAGAAGAGGATATAGAGAGTCTTTAAGAGAGTCATAGAGCAGGGGATAGAAGGAAGATAGAAGATCCGGTTTTATCTGCTTACTGAACGGTTAGAGAAAGCTGGTATTCAACATGGCCAACCCGATGGTGCCGGGTAACTCTACGCCGCCGCCCCTGGTGTCCAAGAAAGATATACCAGTTTCAGGGATCATTTGCTCTGTCTATGGGCTTGAAGAGATACCCGTACAGGCAACGGAGGTGTCCTGCCTGTATCTACTGCACCCACGCTCGAATACTCGCGAGTCGATGGAATGGGCAGCTATTGGAGCAGTAACTGAGTGGAACAGACGCCTGGCTAGCAAGCAGGCTGCTCCCAGCGAGCAGAACAAGGGGCTCGTAGCTGTATGCTTTGACCAGCGAAACCATGGCTCGAGAGAGATGAACAAGCTGTGCAATGAGTCGTGGAGAGGTGGAAATCCCAACCATGCACAGGATATGTTTTCAATCTTTAGTGAGTTTGCAGACCTGGTAGGAAATGGGTATGATCATGGCTAATTTGGTATAGATGGAACAACTCGGGATGTGTCTATACTGATTGACTACATGGGATGCTATCTCTTTCCCAAGTCTGAGCGGAAGATCACAGATAATCTCGTGCTGGGCGCTTCTCTTGGTGGCCATGCTGCGTGGGGTTGTGTCCTACATGAGCCTCGTATCACCAGTGCTACCATTATCGTTGGTTGCCCGGATTATGTCAACCTAATGGCTGACCGCGCTGAACGATCAAAGCTGTCTACTTGGACGAAGAGCAACCCTCAAGGTTCTCAGTTCTTAGGCTCGGAGTCCTTCCCTCAGCCACTGATAGACACCTTAAAGCATTGGGACCCCACGAGTTTCTTCCTTAGTCATATAGGTGAATACCCGCCCAAGGAGCCAAAACGCAGCGGGCCCATCCCTGATCCCACGGAAGAGGAAAAGAATATTCTTCGGCCAGTGATGAAGCGATGCCTGGCAGGTAAGAAGATCCTGGTTCTCTCCGGGGGTGCGGACAAGTTAGTTCCTTATGCACGCGGAGAACCATTTTTGACATGGTTGAAGAAGGCCATTGGGCCAGAAGGATGGTATGCAGAGGGGAAGATATCACTAGAGGATATTATCTTTGAAGGAGTGGCACACCAAGTCACGCCTCCTATGAGGGACGAGGCCGTCAGGTTCATCGGCGATTGTCTGGCTGCGGGTCAGGATAGCTCAGCAAGATCCGCCATGGTTAGGACATCCAAGATGTAGATAGATATAGGATACCTTTACGATAGAAATGACCAAGCACGAATTTTTGAAGTATAGGAAAAGGATTCTATTCCGCCTATGTAGTTATATGGGATAGAACCTGATTTCATACCCAGGAGAGACAGGGGAGAATATCCACAGCCTATCAAACCCAGACGTCAAACCGCCACAGTTTTTGTTCGATCTTCAAGAAATCGTCATTAAAATTGTTTTGCTTTCTTTTTAGTAAGATCATTTCCACTGCACTGCATCACGCCGTTCCGGATTTCCCTATCCCATGCTGTTGATGCAAAAAGAAAAAGAGCAAAAGTTACGCAACGGGCGATCGATCAGTGAGGTCTCCTCTCGCGCCAGAGAAAAATTGCACACCGAGAAACCCACGAGGGGCTCCACCTCCTCCATCCAACAGCAAGCGTACAGAGAGATGTTGGCAGCGAATCATCGATCATTTCAAACAGGGCATTTAGGCAACCAACTCAACAACACCGCCGGCCTCCTTGATCTTTCTCTCAGCCTCCTTGCTGAAGTATCGTGCTCGTACAACCATTGGGATCTCTGGGAGGCGGCCCTTTCCGAGGACCTTGGAGTAGCCAAGTGGTAGGAGGTCGAGGACGGGGGCGGTATCGGGCTTCTTGTTGCTGATGTAGGCGTCACGGGTTTCGGTAGGGACGAGAGACCATAGCTACCACACAATTAGCATTGACTGTTTCTCCCAACTTATTCTCTACTTGAATATGTTCTCCCCCTCCGCGCATTGCATCTCTTTCTTGGGGCAATGTCTGCCGTACCTTGTCGAGGTTGATGACTGGTCTCCAGAACTGGTTCTGCGTCTTGTGGAAGTATCGCATACCAACTTTACCGAAGTAACCGGGATGATACTTGTCGAGGTTGGTTCTGTGGTGGTGCTGACCACCGGCCATACCACGACCTCCGGGGTGCTTGCGGTGCTTTCCTATGCGACCGTAACCAGCAGAGACATGGCCACGGCTATAATTCATCATCTATCAGCCCAAAACTGCTCAAAACATCTTCCCGGCGCATCGAGCGCACCGCGGCGGCGGTACAGAGGGAGGCACTCACTGCTTTCTCGTCTTCGTGAGTCTGGTAGGCATCTTGTCGGAGGCGCGCTGGTCGACAAGAGGATGTGGTCGGTCGATGGAGGAAAAGGATGAAGTTCAACCGCTTGTTTCGCTTTCTTCAACTTCAAAAGTTTCCCTTCTTGGCTGTGGTGTCGCTTAGGGTTAGCCCTAGTCACGTTATCAGTAGTAATGAATTAGTCAGTATTGACTAACTGGTTACATTACTAAGCACAAACAGCAGAAGCTAGAAGGAGACCGTCGTGGACGATGATATTATGTATCATAGTAACGTTATTGTGTGTATATAGAGTGGAGGGAAAGTAGATGGTGGTTATGAAGAATAGGCATTGGGGAACTAGTTATTATTTGGAGCGGAAGAATTGCTCGACTTGGCTGTAAACATCACCATGGTGATGCTTGGGAAGACTACTCCGGATCCAACCAGGCAGCTTCCCTTGAATCCTCTCGGTCTGATACCTCCTGTCTATCATCAAAATGGCAGCATAGTCCCCCTTATGCCGTATGGCACGTCCAATACACTGGTTCACCGTCCGCATACATGTGTTTTCATAGTATGCTCTGCTCGCTGCCTTGCCACGGGCTCTTCGCTCACCTTCTGACAAGCTGGAGTCGGCCAGTTCATATGCCTTCTTCTCGACATGCTGCAGTTTAGCCTGCCAGATGGCGTTGCGGGTATTTGGGAACGGGAGACCGACTACGATGACACCGCGGCCCAGGGAATCTGAGAAGTTGATGCCTTCCGATAGTTTGCCGCCCATCACGGAGAGAAGGAGACCGCCTCTCCCTGAGTCGATAGAAGCGGAGTATTGGGAAAGGAGAGAGTCCGTACTGGTGTTGGTGTTGGTGTTCGCGTTAACGTTGGTACTACCCATAGACTGAGGCTCATGAAAGATGGGTTTAAGGCGAGAGAGGCTGTTGAGGATGCCAGAGCCAGAGGACCATACTTTCAGTACGGTTGATAGGTAGTCGTAGCTAGGAAAGAAGACCACAACGCCGTCAGGGATGATAGAGCAGAACCTGGCTATCGTCCGGCCCAGGCTGTCGATCTATATCTCTTGTTAACTAACGCTGAACCTGGGTTTAACGTACAAGGACATACCATCTTCTCAGACTTGCGATGGTCGAAAGTGAAGTTGAATTCGGTTCCATCCATTCCTTTGTCTATTGGGATAGCTGTTAAGTTGATCTTCGGTATGACATGCCCATAGGTAAACGTCTTTATTTTCTCTCGCGGAACATACGAGAATAGATGATCAACGTAGTCATCCATCTATGCAGAAGTCAGGGTCAATCTCTTGGGGGAATCAAAGGATACATACCGGCTCCATTGTCCCACCAGCAAGTATAACTGCCCTCGCATCCTCAACAAGCTCCCTGAACCGACTGGTAGGATCGAGTAAGAGGTATTTCATCTGTACGTCTCCGCCGACTTTCTCGTAGAATAGGCGCCCTTCATCCGAAGGGTCCATGAGCGGAAGGAGGAAACTCTGCACATGGAATAACACAGGCATACCACCATCTGCCTTCCTGCCACTGCCATCACCGCCATTGGACTGGGTAGCTGTATGCTCAATGTACCCATCTACCTTTCTAGCAAGTTTGCTTTCTCTCAGGTACACACCTAGTTTATGTGGGTTGATCATATCTGCGCCTCCTTTCCCCTTTCCACCGCCGAGGACATCCTGCACCTCAAGCTCTCCATCTGCTGTACTGGTCTGCGCAACAACCTCCAAGCATGAAGTCATACATCTAATCAACCTGATAAGCTGGGCAATGTAGACTCGATTTCTGCCCTTAAGGCGGGTCTTGAACCGTCTAGCGTACGTGGTAACCTGAGCAAGTGCTGTCTTAACCTGTGACAGCGAGACGGTGACGGAGTGGATATTGACTATTGCATCGATAAGGTTATGTGCTTCGTCAATGACAATGACGCTCTTCTTTGCTGAAAGGTTGAGTGCTTCGCGGGCTGACTGTTGTAGGAGTAAAGAGTAAGGCAGGGTGACTACCTCTGTGGCAGAAGCTCTAATGGCCGTACGAGATGCGTAGTATGGGCATATGCCCACCTTGGTACCCAGGGGTGGTAAATCTTCTATATCGTTAACTCGAGAGAGTAAGTGGTCCTGGAACTGTGAGGTCTTGAGCTCATTTTCCTTAGTAGGGAGATAGGGGCATTTGTGCTCTGCAGCTACATTGGGCCTTTGTAGCTCCAGGCACCGTTCGTTGATGGCCGTGGCAGAAGACAGAGTCCGAACTGAAGGGTTGATACAGAGGGTTTTTCTAGATGCGAGGGGAGTATGCTTAATCCACTCCCCTTCTTCCGGTACTTTTCCTTCTTTCTCTTCCTTCAAGTCATCGCCCAAGCCCGGGGGTATACTGGATATGGGCATGACGCGCCGCATTTCCTGTGCAAATTGGATAAGCTGCGAATGCGTTCGGGAACAGTATATTATCTTGACGCTCTCTTCGTCCTCGTCCACGTCTGTCTGCTGGGTAGGGCCTTTAAGCCTCTCGAGAAGGGCCAGCGTATCTGACGACAGGGGATTGGTATCATCCAGTGGACGTCTGGCAGCCTCATCACCGCTCTCGTAGTCATCCAGTTCAAAGTCTTCATCTTTGGTCTCTGATCGAGCCTTCTCATTACCAACTCGCTAATTATCTGGTTGTCAGCAAAATCAGGCCTGGTCACATATAAAACTATCTGGTATCCGGCAGACGTAAGTACCATCTTTTTGAACGAGCGAGACGCAAGCTCCAACTTCTTCCTATGTCTCTCCTCTGCTTCACGGACGCGAGCCAGACGGTCTTCCAGCTCCTTTCGGCGAGCAAGCATGTCTTGAGTCCTCTCTCGTCGAGCATGTTGCACCATCCAGTCCGGCTCCCCGTCGTCCCCATCTACCAAGTCAGCATGCACTTCGCCATGTAGCTAATGTAACCATTGACCGATACATGACCAGCAGAGTAACACACCGTCATCAGCCTTCTCGAGAAAGACAGATCGTTTGTGGTCTCTCAGCCATGCCAGCGAGCCACATATCACACTCAACGATTTGCCCTATCCGCGTCAGATGGACACACTGGTATCATGCAGCATTCTGTCAGGTATACAGCAGACATACCGTCCCTACGCCTGTCAGCAGTGCATAAACTAGCGGTGCCAGAGACCGTCTGAGTCCGGGATTCACCTGTAGGGCTCTCGAAGATGCCTATGCCGCCGTCCTCGATGCAGCCGTAGAGCGCGTCCATGAACTGCACCTGGATCTCGTACGGCGTGTACGGATGCCGGAAATCCTTCTCCATCTCTCTGCTGGCCCTGAGACGTCTCTCTGTCCTACTTAGGCCATCTCTGCCGCCCGTCTGGCCGTCCTATCCCGTGTTGTCGATGTGATCTTCGCCCTGGTTCCCGTCGGTCAGTCTATGCGGCTACATGAACAGCACCAGGGGGGGTTCTCCATCTCAACGGCCAACTTGCCTCTCGTCTCTCTCCTCTTTTCTTCTTCTCTTAGCCAGTCAACTAGTCTTCGCGTCTTCTGTCTGCTGCGAGCGTCGTCAACTGACTAAAAATAGTCAACCTGCTGAGGCAGTGCTCGTCCGTCGACTGACTATCATTTGGTTATTTAAATATTTCCAAACATCTAACAAACAACCGCATCCATCTCCCTCCGTCAACATCCAACGACCCAGCTACGGTCACGTCTCTAGTTAACTATTAGCTACCAACTCTTCTCTCTCTCGTTATCTATCTTCTACGGAGCACGCCGTGGTTTACCCCTGCCTCTGCTTCATCCTTCCTCCTCTCACAGGCCACTCAGCGGTGCTACATACAGCGCATCTACAACCGCGCCCCCAGCTACCAACGCCTACAACGCCTGCAACGCCTCTACCAAACCCTCTTCAGCCTCCATCGAGCATCCCGTCAGCCCGTTGACCCATCTATAGTCAACTTGAATAACCAGCTGAGGGTCCTGTCTCTCTCGCTCTCCCTCTCTCATGCCCTGCAACCCCAGCCGGCTGTCCAGGGCCCCGGCCAGCATCCCAGCATCCTCCCCCTAGTCCGAGCCAGCAGCGGCGGCGCCCTCGAACACGAGTAGCGCCTTTTTCTCTCCTTTCTTTTCTTTTCTTCCTCCGTCTGCGTGCCCGTCCTATCACCTCACGTCCTCCGGGTTGGTTGGAAGGGTGATTTAAATAGAAATACACTATCTATGGCCGCTCCGTACGACTCGTCTCGTCCGCCGCGCTTGGGAGCGACTTTCTATCCAGGCACCGTCGACGACTACCAGATGCCGGAAGTCATCTCGCCCGCCCCTCAGAGGTATTTATAGAGGGCCTCTTTTTTTCTTTTTTACCCACCTTGCATTGCTTATTATAATAACAACTAGTTGGCTCCTTTTTGTTACTTGCATTCGACTTATCAACCCTCCAAAAAGCGCTGCCCGCTAACAGTTGCCCATTTTAGGGTCATGCCCGAAGTCCCTGAGAACATGCAAGATAATCTCGCGCACTTCGAGCTCGACGCCTCTTCTACCTCCAACCCGCGCTCTCACCAGCAGCAGCAGCAGCATTTCCCAAATCGTGGCTCTTCGATGCATAACCAAGGATCGCCAGGCTTCTCTGCGCCGGGCTCTCCGTCCTATCCCCCGCAGCAACCACCACAGCATTACGGCGGCGGCGGCTACGATGCCCCAAACTTCTCCCCTTTTCCGCCGCTCGTCAACCCGCCGCCAAATGTGCCTCCGACAGACGAAGAGCGTGAAGCAAACCTCGAACATGGCCGTATGGCAGTCCTCGGCTCCAACGATGCGGAAATGCAGCTTGCCTGGGCCCAGGATGCCCTCTCCTACGTCGAAGTAGCCATGCAGAACGAACTGCGCAACCAGGTAGCCTACGCGCCCCGGCCACAGACACCGCAGATCGAACACCAGCTCAAGACGGATGCCATCAATATCGTTACATTCCTGGCCGAGCAGCAGCATCCGCGGGCTATGTTTATCCAGGGCATGTGGCTAGAGTTTGGCAAGTTTGGCTTCCGCGTCGACAAGAAGGAGGCTTTCCGGTGCTACTCCCGAGCCGCAGAAGGCGGCTATGCACGCGCTGAGTACCGCATGGGAATGCAGTTCGAGAGTTCAAACGAACCTCTCAAGGCTATCAAGCATTACGAGAATGGCGTCAGGCTGGGTGACTCTGCTTCATACTATGTAAGCTTACCCCTCTATACTCATGCCTTCGTTACAATGGCCATTGATTGACAGATTTACAGCGTCTGGGAATGATGATACTACTAGGACAGCATGGCCAACGACAGGACTACGCGGTAGGACTCGACCATATACGCTATGCTGCACAAACCTGCGACGAGAATGCCCCTCAGGGTGCCTACGTATGTCTACAAACCAGAACACTACGACCCAGCAACATCTAACTGACAAATATTAGGTTTATGGAATGCTGCTTGCTCGTGAACTACCTCAGGTCACTGTTCCGGATGAGTATCTCGCTCACGACCTAGCCAACGCCCGTATCAACATCGAAAAGGCCGCATACCATGGTTTTGCCAAGGCACAGGTCAAAATGGGCTCCGCGTACGAGCTATGCCAGCTAGATTGTGACTTCAATCCAGCACTGTCTATTCATTATAACGCCCTTGCTGCTCGACAGGGCGAGCCTGATGCTGAGATGGCCATCAGTAAATGGTTCCTGTGTGGTCACGAAGGCGTGTTCGAGAAAAATGATGAACTTGCCTTTACATATGCCAAGAGAGCAGCCCAGTCTGGCCTGTCAACAGCGGAGTTTGCCCTGGGTTACTTCTACGAGATCGGCATCTATGTTCCTGTTGATATCAAGGAAGCCCGAAGCTGGTACGCCAAGGCAGCTGCCAATGGAAACAAGGACGCATCAGGACGAATTGACAGCATCTCACGCTCAAAAACACTCTCTCGCAAGGACCATGAAAAAGTGGCCATCCAGCGCATCAAAACACAACGTACCCAGCAGCGCTTTTCCCAACAATCTAACCATCTGCAGCAAGGTCAACCCGTTCAAGACACCCTTGAGATGCCTGACCCATCCCGTATGAGTCTCCATGATCCTGCCCGCCCGATGTCGGCAGCACCATACCCCGATGGACCTCCCTCAGGACGCTATGGACCAGCTCGACCCGGACCAGGGCCAAACTCACATTCGTACGGGCCAGGACCGGGAGATCACCGTAGCTCTTCTGCTTTCGGTATCAACCCTAATCTCCGTGCACACTCAGTTGGACCACCAATGGGACCACACGGATATCCGCCGCAGGGCCGTCCGCCAATGGGTCCCGGCCCAGGTCCAGGGGGCCCTGGAGGCCCTGGTATGGGACCAGGTCCACCAAAGCTAGACATCGGCTTCTCTGCTCCCCCAGACTTGTCCGGTGCAGATAGAAGGAGGAAACCGCAGCAGCGCCCTCCTGGTGGACCAGGACCAGGACCAGGACCCAGTCCCGGCGGAAACCGTATGCCTTCCACCCCTCCATCAGGAAGACCACACGGCGGACCACCTGGTGGTGGCAGACCCGGCACCGCATCTGGCCCAGGGCCTGGAGCCGGACCCGGGCCTGGAGCTGGACCGGGACCGGGACCGGGACCCGCTCCACAGCCACCAAAGCAGCCTGCCAGCGCACCTCCTGTGGCCCCCGGTAAAGGAAAAGGGCCCAAGACGTTTGAGGAGATGGGTGTGCCGCAGGGCAAGACGGAGAGCGATTGCGTGAGTATCCCCTGCTCCCTTAACTTACATAACTGTAATACTAACAGCTTGATAGGTCGTTATGTGATGTCATTCCTTACCGTTGTTGGTCAAGGGGAAAGCGGAGCAAAAAAGGGGGAGAATGGTGTTCTCTATTTTATCTACTGCATGTCGTTGCAAAAGTCGATTTGCCACGTTGTTTCTTCATCTTCACCTTCATCTTCATCTTCTTTCTTGGTAAACTTATTGATTAATTCTGGAGATTCTGGAGCCCCTTTTTCGCTTACATCTTTTCTTCTCCTTCGTTTTCTCACGTTATGCCCTTCGTGAAATTTATCTCTGTATGCATTACTTACATTATATAGCACCTTCTTCCTTTCTCCCTTACTTACATCTTCGTCTTGCTTTACGTCATTCCGCATAGACTCAAGGCTCATTGCGTACGATTCCATATATCAGCCTTTTTTTCCTCCGCCCTTTATCTTGGGATCCGCGCCGTTTACTTTACTCCATTCCGCCCTTTGCCATGTCTTCCTTTATTTTGGCGTGTTTACCTTTCTAGCTGCTTTTATATAGCGTGTCTGTCCATCGTTCATTGTTCCCTGTCTCTTCTTGCGCCTTTATAATTTTGCATGTTATACACAATTAACGCCATGTTCTCGGTGGTTGGTGCGGTCAAATATACTTGGAGTTTTAATATAAAAGTAAAACTCACTCACTCTTTTCCTTTATGATAATCCACCCAACTTGACTATCCACCTAGATCAGACGTATCCTCAAATGCCATCGTCATAGGCAATGGAATAAAACAAGCAAAGCCTCCTTTATATCAATATTTATATAAAATCTTAACTGTAGACGAACGCGGTAAGCCGGTTCTGCCGCCTTGTCGTCCCGATCGGGGAGTTCTCGACGTCTTTTCTTCAACGTCGTTTTTCAGCTTCGACTTCGACTTCAACTTCAACTTCAACAACGTCGTCAACATCCAAAGAGAAGCAATACAGCTGTGAAAAGTGGCATAACCACATCCACTCTCGAAGATACGATGGCTTTAAAGAAGGAAAAGGCGGGAAAAGGCGAGAAGAGCGCTGGTAGTGACGATGGTAGGTGCTCTCATTCAGTGCTGAGCTTCAAATTAATGAATGCAACGACTACTAAACGAAGCGGATTCTTCCCGTGCTGTTGATATAGGCTCAACCATGATTCTCAAGTATCTCCGTAAGTAGATGCACCGTCCCTGCCTCTAAAGACAATTAGCTTGCTAACTGGCCTGATAGAACAGCAGAAGTACGCAGTATATGAACATGCACGGACATTCAGACCATAGAACTAACTATGATAAAAGCCGACCATACTCGGTAGGCTAGGGTATTCTCTTCCTAGTTAGGGATAAGAATATTAAACCGCGAGTAGGCAATTGATATCAGTGCAAACTTGCACAATAAGGTGACTAAAGGTATCTAGTATAAACTAGGAAAAGGCCGATGATAATATATATGCTAACGTAGCCCCAGCATATACGGTCAAAGCATTAAAGGCTCTGCATGAGCGGAAGCTGCTTGAGTGCAGGGTCTCGGGTATTGACTGGAACTAAGTATCTCGCCGAGGACTTGAGCTAAGTGTAACATAGGAAAACAGATGGTCTACCATGCGGTCCAAGAGACTGCCAATGAGGCAACGGCAGAAGAACTTGCCGCTATGGATGACAGGATCACATCTCTTAGGGAGCAACTCGAATCTGCCAAACGACAAGAAAAGGCTCTCAAGTCTGAGCTTGCCGTGTTAAACTCCCGTGTCTCAAGCACAGAGCTTCTCTCGCAAATCGGCCAGTTAGAGCTTAGAATGGGTACACTGAACGATCAGCTTTCCCGGCTCTGCAAGGAAACGGCTACAGGCAGGATAGTAACAGAAGAAGAAAGCAACTGGGTCCAGAAAAACTGGGCAACGTGGAAGAGACACGCTTCTCTCCGCAAGCTGGCATGTCGAGAAATGTGGTTGAAATGCACAGAAGTTCTGCCTGACAACGTCAAAAGCGCACAGGAACTCTGGGAGTCGCTCGGGATGGAAGGAGAGCTGTAATGCAGCTGTCCAATCGGGGGTGCGCAAGGAACAAATGGATGTCGTTGGGGGGGAAGAAGATCTGGGGAAAGAGTTACATATATGCGAGGACAGCACGATAAACGCTAAAAGCACCATTCGGCCTCTGCCATGCCACGAAACAAGGACGATGAACAACCAGCAGCAACTTAAGGAATAGTTAACTAGTTAGTTAGTGGGCGTGACGACACGATGGGGTCGGTATTGCTTCCCAGGTCAGCTGTGATGAGGTCAGTCGCCGCAAGCCCGCCGTAGCTTGCAGGTCATGAGCCTCCTCATTTGAGTTGTATGTATGTACCTCCGAGTTCCTGTTCTCGATAGTTGACAATAAATAGAACTGCTGCTCACTTGCTCCCTTCATTCACTCTCAAAAGACCGAAGACATCATCGACTTAGATGACTAAGTCGGCCCTTCTGTGAATCCAAATATCGCCGTTGAAATGAGATCGAAGTGAAACTTCCCGGCTGGCTCCCACCCTTCGCCCTCCAAGGCTCTGAAAAGAGTGACTGCTGCGTGGCAGATCTTTGCTCGCCTGCTCATTCTCCTACTTTGCCAGCAAACAGCAGAGCCCACTTTAAATCTAAGCGCGAACAAGAAGAAGAGGGCAAAGACAAAAAAAGCACCTTTCAGCAAGCTAAATCCCGAGACTTTTTTTGCCCCCTCCGCACCACAATCCCTTCGATCCACGAACCCTAAATAAAAGACGCGGAAAAATCTGCTGGCGGTTCTTCTCTTGCGACCTTCTTTTCAACCTCGCAATGCAGAAACAGCCGCCGACGCAACCACGGCATCACCCACCACAACATATAACACCGCAACAACCGCAGCAGCAGTACCGAACAGACTCGCAGAAGCTCAACGACACTGCCTCTGCTACTGCCAAAATGGCTGGAGGCGATCCGCGCAACAGAGCCCCGCTTCCTGTGCCGGGAGGTCATGGTCCATTTCCACAGAGCGAAAACGGTGGCATGCGTCCGCCGTTTGATATGGCTCGCAGCCCGCCAAATCCGCCAGCTAGCAAGAGTAGGCAGACGCTTTTCGGATGTGCCTCTTTGAACGAGACTGCAGCTAACCGGCGTGAACGCGCAGATACTAAACATGTTCCATGCAAGTTCTTCCGTCAGGGAACCTGTCAGGCCGGCCCGGCATGCCCGTTCCTGCATTCGACAGACAATACTATAGATTCTGCGCCATGCAAATACTTTACAAAGGTGATACCCGGATGACTGGGGAGGTTATAAGCTATCTGAACTTAGGCATAGAGCTGACAGTTATGGCGATATCTAGGGAAACTGCAAATTCGGAGCAAAGTGTGCCCTTGCTCACATCTTGCCCGATGGCCGGAGGGTGAACCGGCCCAGCATGGGCCTCGGAGGGAATCTCAACCTAGGCGGTCGAGTTCATCCTCCGCCATACCATGCACAAGACTCAGCTTTAGCAAACTCACTCCTCTCGCAGCAGCAAATAAACGGACACAACTCACGCTTCTCATATCCGTATGCCTCCCAGGATGATCTCCATCTTCTACCTCCGCATGCCCAGCAACAACTTCAGCAACAGCAACTGCAGCAGCAGCAACCACCACAGTTTGGACAGCAATACGACGGTTCGATCCCGCTTATTGACGCCGGTCTGGTATCTGACACCGGCTCCAAGTATGGCTCACCTCCGGAGGAAATTCGCCTTCCCATGTCTCCGATCGGCCGCACAGCTTTAGATGCTCCGCTGCCTGCCTCGTTCGACAGTCAAGGTATATCCCACATGGCCCGCTACGGCCCAGTCGCGGCATCAGTGCCGTCCAAGTTCGGCCTTGACTTCGCTCACTCCCCATCCCTCTCTCACCGACCTAACGCCACACCCGACGTTCTCCGCAGCCTTCACGATACAGCCTTTGGACTAGACAAAAAACCGCTTGGACTTGGTTCCTCACCACCAGTTGTTAGTGCGGAAGATAATTCCGGCTTCCGTGTCATGCACTCCCAGCGTGTGCCCCGTCAGCGCATACTCTCCGCCAGTGTTCCCCGCCCAACAATTCTCGACGACTGGGAGGACAACTTCACTATGGAAGAAGACTATTTGCCGACGAATCTGCACGATGATGTGCTCACGCCTCAAGAACGAATGCGCCGTCTCTCTCGCACCGAGCACGACTTGTCAAGCAGCAGTAAGGATCCATCTGGCCTTGGAATAGGTATTGGAGTCGGCATCGGAGGATCCACCAAAGTAGGCTCCCCGCTCGCATCCAGTCCATCTCGGTTCGGTGCCCTATTTGCCAAACAACGCCAGCGGAAGGAGGAAGAAGCTCAAGCTGCCCTCGCTCAGAACGGACACGTCGGCTCTCCTCTGCGCGAATCAGTCGCTGGGTCCCGCTCTTCTGCAAGCGCTATCCGGCCCATCGGAAGTCTGCCCGGGTCCGGCGACATCTCCCCCTTTGTTGCTAGCCCTCGTCAGTCTTCCATGTCTATGATCTCTGAACAGTTAAGCAGCACATCACTTCACCCTAGCTCCGCCCGAGCACCAACTAGCAACCCTCGTATGGACCGTAATTTATCATCACCCGTGAGCACGAGCCGGATCGACGAGGAGCAGGGCGACTTGGTCTTCTCGATGGAGGAGGAGGAAAGTAACAAACGAACGAGCGCAATCTGGGGCGCAAACAAGGAAACCCCGTCTACAGAGGGAGAAAAGAATGCAAAGGCGTCTACGGCCGGTCAGGATAAAAAGGATGGGAGCGGAAAATCTTACCTAAAAATGGAGTCTTTGTATGGAAATCGATCATGATGATATCCATGGTGGTGTTGTTGTTTCTTTCCCTTCTGCTTTTGAGACGATTCGTTTGGTATTTGCTTGGTGATCTGCTTTTTCATCCACTGGATGTTTTTTCCTCTGCTAACGCTCCTTTGGTTCATTCCCTCTTCTCCTTGATGCACTCGCTGCTTTCCCACATATCCTTGGATTCTCTCCCTTTTTCGCTTTCTATACACCGGCTTGGAGAATCCAAGGTTCTTTTCTATTTGACTCTCTCTTCCTTTTACATTTCCTCGGCGCACATCGAAAATTCTGTTACTCTTTGCATACCATACATGACCTGTAAATATATGTCCAGATACATACACCGACGCCTGCATGCATAACTTAACAGCAGATACACCGCTAATGATCAGTTCATTCACATGCACTCTGAGCATCTCCGTAAGCAAAAGCGTTAACTTTGTATCTGCCCAGGCCAGGATCAGCTTCTCTCTTTCTCCAGGAAGGCCAGAACTGAGCCATCCGCCATCGTCCTCTCGCTGTAGATGGTGAATCCGCACTTCTCCAGCAGCTTAATACTAGGAAAATTTGCCCTGTTGACATTGGCAAACACCTTCTCAGGCTTCTCCTCTCCCTCCTCCGCCGGCCGTCGTGGTATTGCCCACCAGATCTCCAAAAACGCCCTCAAAGCCTCCGTGCCATACCCTCTACCCCAGAGGTCTGCATCGATAGAATATCCCAGGTTCGGGATGGGGAGTACCTGGTTCATCCCGACGGTCCCTATAAATCTGCCTGGCTTGACTTTGCCTTCTGGCGTCTCTTCTCGCAGCGTCACGGCAAAGTAGAGCATGAGCTCTCCTGAGCCAGGCACTTGGAGTCTCTTAGAGTCCATCCATGCTTTGACAGCTGAGACATCCGGGGCGCTGTGAACTAGATACTTCAACATGGGATGCATGGCCGGGATGTTCCTAGTCACCGCGCATTAGCTATTGTTGTACAGCCATATGGTTACTGGATGGATGAAGGTGCCCTACTGCCAGGCACCGTTCAGCTTTGCATTCACTTCGAATAACGATTGGGCATGGTCGTGTGTAATGGGGACCAGCACCAGCCGAGGAGTGACTACCTCCTCTGCCTGATATGGAAGAATGATGCGAAGGGGCTGCGGCGCTGCTCCTGCGGATGGGTATCTGACTTTCTCATCTTCCTCAGATGCTCGCTCCGGTTGTTCACTGGCCATGGCTGTAATAGTTGTTATAAGAGAAGTAGGGAGATGCTGGAAGGAAGAAGGGCTTGACGGCTTGCACGCAGCTCGGGGTTGTCCATGGCCTCTTTTATATTGGCTGCCTGGCCAAATACGACGTTATCCGCAGAAAGATCCATTGACTATCAGGCCCGCTAGGTCGGAATACGAAGCCAGAAAGGAGTCACCAGATGCAACGATTACTGGCCAGCGCGTGTTTTAAGGGTGAAGAAGGATGGGCAAAGTTGACAGGGGAAGAGGGGATACCGGAATAAACATCGGAATAAACGGAATAAGTGCCACTTATATCGTTTCGACAGCGACGAGGACGTCATGAATTATGGTCCGCTTGTTGGTAACTAGTTGATCTAGCAGAGGCGTACATGGATGTTTTTGTTCAATGGAAAGCCACGTAGGAAGAAGAAGAGAGATAAAGTACACGGAAGAAAGACTGGCTTGACCAAAAACAAGAAAATGCCCCAATAACGACGGCATGCAAGCTGTAGAGAAAGAAGAGCAGAATGAAAGGAAAGAAGTAGAAGACTTAAAAGGAGGTAACGTTTCGTATGCTTTTTCCTGGCATGGTGGGGGTTTTGATATCAAGATTCCAGTCTCATTATTACCGACTTTTCTGAAAGAGCACGAAGAGAATTAAATGGCATAAACCGAGCAGTCACAGTCAAGACAGGTGGTTTCTCCCGATTACCGTCCACGTCGTTGTTGGGCGGAAAGCATGTTAGCATGGAGAAGCTTGAATCCGTTGCAGAGCGCTCGCATGTCGGGGTACGGGGTACGTTGCAGTTCATAGCCTTGTGGGATCACCTTGACAGGCCAGCTGTTCAGGGGTGCCTTCAACCCGGCCTTGAAGCAGAGGTGGAAGTATCCGGGATGCTTGGTATCGAGGCAGAACGCGTAGGCTGATCGCTTGGGGTTGGCGGTAGTATAGGTTGTCAACCAGCCCTCTATAAAACGACAGTTAGTTACTAGACTAGGCCATTAACACTGGGAATGAGTAGATGTTACCTGTTGCTTCCTTGGTGCCGCTCTGATACTTCTCATGCACCATCATATCATCCACCTTCCTGGACATGGCCTTGACGTGGTTGACAATCAACTCGTCAAGATCGGTATACGAGTATTTACCACCAATCTTCAGAATTCTTCCAACGGTAAAGTCGTTGTCTTTGTCCAATTCCAAAACATCAATGTGCTGGTATACTCCATCGGCTACCTTCCAAGTAACAGCAAGATGGTCGTGGCCCTTGGATGAAGGACGGATGACTACGTCACCACGACTCTGAGGCGCAAGGAATTCCTCCGCTTGTCTGCCATTGAAAGGACGGAAGAGGGGATGTTTGATAACACGTAGAGTACGTTGGTCGGTCTGGGTCTTCTCCTTCATTGCCTCCTGGTCCTCTCGCTCCTGATCTTCGTCCCATTCACCACGCATGTGATCTAGCTGTCGCCGGTAGGGCTTGTTTACCTGGTCTTCTCTGAGAGAGACGTTGGCTACAAACGACTTTCGGTTTAGGTAGGTAATCTTCGCCAAAGCAGTTTGATGCGGCGCGTAGAGACTTCGGACGGGGATGTCGTATCTATCTGTCATTTCTGACTCAGGTACAAGAGCGTCGATTCCACAGTCGAGTTTGCCGTCAATATGATCGTCTGAGACACGCTTGATGGTGATAGGCACAATCATGCCCTGGACCAACGACTCGGCGGTTTCGCCGGTAAACATTGTGAAAATGGCGTCGGTACCGAGGAACACGAACTGTTTTCGAAGTTCTTCGTAGGGCTGCTGCAGCTCGGCACGGATGGTCTCGAGGGTGGCTCTCTTGCGCTGGTTCAGGTTGTTTTCCAGCTGCTCGGCGTATTCTTCGAGAAGAAGATCGTTGACCTTGTCCTGTGCATCTTCTTTGATGAGTTTTCGAACAATGGCGCCTTGTCCATTCTCATCTGTTTCGGCCTTGATATCCTCTTCATCAAGCTCAAGGGCATCAGCAGCAATCTTCCTACCAATGTCGTAATCTTCAGGATGAACACGAGTGTTATCAAGATAGTCTGTGTCCGGGTCTGCGTTGTCATAGTCAATATAAAGGAAACTGGCGCAGTTATTCCAGACTTTAACTCCCATGGCTGGGTACTGAGCATTTACTCCCAGGAGTTCCATACGGCTGTTGACCACACCGCCGTTCATGTTGATGACTTTTAATAGCTGAGATGCCTTTCGAGGACCAAGGCCGCTGACATATGTGAGGAGGTTGGCTGTCGAGACGTCACTGACGGCTTCATTGATATCAACGCCAACTAGGTTGACCATGTCCACTAGAGCGGTTTCCAGCTGTTTTAATAGCTTGTCCTGAGGTATAAGTTGCTGGCCGGGTCTAAACTGGATAGAAACCACATCCCTTCCTAGTGAGGCGTACTCCTTCAATGGATTCTGGAGATATTTTGCGAGGGCAACGCAGTATCGACTTTGCAGGCTGAATCCAGGGTGGTCAACTTCGGCTCTGCGGCTGGTCTGGTACAGCCTGGCAACCTCGTCATTAACAATGACAACTTCCAGGATATCGCTGACCTCCTCGTCTCGTTCGTCTGTGTAGAAAGCACCGCGCAGGTCCTTTGCTTGGACAAGCTCTGACAGCTGCTTGTACAGCTTTCGGGTTTCAGGTGATTGTCCCGAGACGCCGATGACATCAGGTTTCCTGCGGTCGACAAGCTCAACGAAGGCCTCCACATCCTTACCATCGGCTATCATGCGGTCGGGGTCACCGAGGCCTAGGTCAACGAATTTGCCGTGTTCGAGCACTCGGCCGTCTTCTTCAACCCAGGTCCAGTAGATGGGGTCCTTTCCAACGACTCCAGATCCGTTTGTAAGAGCCAGGACTCGAGGGATGGTTCCTAGGATCATTCCCTTGGGCTTATAAGGGGCTTGGTCGAGTCTTTGCGAGAAGACTTCTCTGCACTCGCGGGCAACATGGTTCTCACACTCAGTCCGAATATTCTCCTTAACTCCCTTGCTCATTATCTTCTCCAGCTTGCCAAGAGCTAGATCCAGGACATCTTTCCGCTCCTTGTTCCATGCATCTGCAACCTCGCTGGAGTTATCAGATTGGATCTCGGGATAAAGGCGCTTCTTGAAGTGGTCAAAGTCCTTAAAGTGAACTTTTATTTCAACCAAACCTTCTTCCTCAGCTTTAAGCATGCGCAAGAAGAGCTCAGGTCGTCGTGCAATGTCTGAAATCTGTTGGTCACGGAGGTATTTGAACTCATAGTATGGATGGTGTTCATCTATCTTCTTCAACCCCTTTTCAGTTCGGAAGCATTCGATTACTCCACTCATGTAGAAGGCCTGTCTCATGACTTTCCGAACTCTGGGGCTCATGGTAAGTTCTTCAGCAAACATTGCTCGTGCAGCCTTCATGGCATGGGCTCCATTGGAGAAGCTCGAGTCCAGGAGGTTGTCTGCCATATCGGTCGGTTTCTCGCTTGCATCGTCGATATACTGCTTTCGGCCAGTCTCCATGACGTTTTGCGCAAATGCATCAGGAGTGATACCGAATGCACGGACCAGCCCATATGCACGGCTGTTGCGAACCCGCTCGAAGAAGGTCTTGGTAGAAGCCTTACGGCGCTGGGAGGCGGCGCCGTTCTCTCCTTCGTGGTTGCTGTTGACTAGAGCCAAGTCCTTGAGCTCTGTAGAGTACTGGAAGTAGAGATAGTCCTGGACGTCCTGTAGTTCTTCCATGGTAACGGCTGCGGGGAGCATTTCCTCAAACATTTCATCCTTGACGTTGGATATCGTCTGCAGGTTATCGTAAGTTGTCTGGAGGGTGTTCCGTTTATCGATGAGGGCACGGAACTTGAGGTCGAATTCAAAGATATCCCACAAGTCGATCATGCTGAGAAGCTTCTCCGCCTCGACGATGTACTTCCCTCCGTCGGGGTTGGTCCCACCATCGGGAATCGGGATCTTGACTGCATGGATAAGGTAGTCCTTCCGGTGTTGGAAGATGAAGGGGACCTCCCAGTCATCTGTGACCATGAATTCGAGGACCTTTGCGACCGCTCGCTGAAATGGATCGTGTAGGTCGGAATTGAGACGCTTTTTTAGCAGCATGAGGTTTGATATCCAGACAGCCTCTTCCCTGAACTGCTCTTCGGTTAGGGTGACATGCTGGTATGGCTTTCTGGCAAGCTGGTACCGCTCGGGCTCGTCTGTCGAACGTATGATGTTATCTTCGTCTGTCATCATCTTCTCGGCAAGTTGCGAGGGTTCAAACACGTCCTTGAGGTCGAGCTGCTTCTCCTCGTCCTCTTCCTGTTCTTCCTCCTCGTCTTCCAGCTCGAGAGCAAACAGATAGTCGTTTCCGTCACCAAAAGCCATGCGCATATCCTCGAGAGCGGCTTCATCGAGCCCGGTCGCTTCGGTCACGGCGAAACCGGAGAGCCCCTTTCTGGCAGGACGGGCGATCTCCTCGTCTTCCTGCTGGCGCTCATCCTCGTCGGAGAAGACATCCTTTTCAATAAAGTCGTCAAGATCGTCATGCATGTTCCTCCGGTCTCTGCCACGTCCATACGTCTCTACTTCATCTTCCTCATCGGAATTGAAGATGTCGTTAATGCCCTGTGGTTGGTCCCGGCCGACTTTGTGACCGCGCTTTAGACGCTTGAACTTGGACTGTACAGCCGTCAGATTTGTTTCTTTTTGACACCTTACCGATATCACCAAATACCAAAACGTACCTCGTTGTGCATGGGGAGTTCAAAGTCCGGATTGTTCTCTCGTATCAGGTAGAGGTCGTCCTCGTCCAGCAGCTCTTCTTCCTCTACGCGCTCCTGCCGCCGACGCTTCTTCTTCTCCCGCCGTCTGGCCGTCCGCTCTTCGTCCTCTTCATCTTCATCGACTATAAAGCCTTCTCGGACCTATATAGATCTACTGTCAGCTCTAATCGCAAAATATAAAAAAAAAGAAGGCCTCGACACTTACCGCACGAACGGCGTCCTCGTCCTCGTCGTCCAGCTCCTCTTCACTCGAGTCATCGTAATGGCCATTTTCCTCCCTGTCTCTTGTCTGTCCGCCCTCTTCGCCGAAGGACTCATCCTCCTCCTCGTCCTGGACAGCTTCGGTCTGCACGAGGTCTTGAGTGCTCATGGTGTCAAACTTCTTCAAACAAACTCCGGCCCTCTTCCACGTACCACTCACTGGTCGCGAAACTCTGTCCAGACAATTAGGACAAGGGAGAATAACAGCGACAATGGCGGTGCCAGTGACCGAAAGAAACGAGAAAAACAACGGGCTGAAGAGAGAGAGAGAGACGTTGAAAGAAGAGAGAGAAAGAAAGTCCTTGTCCTTTTTGGCAGCTTTCGGAAGGCGCCAGGACAGACGCTAGTCCTAAACTGGAGGACGCCCTTAGGCGCCGCGTCTGGCGCCTACCTTAAGCGACAGGCGACAGTCACGTTACTTATTACCTAAGCAAGACGAAACGCGCTATCAATAGGAGCAAGTCGGATATAAAAAAAAAGGGAAGAAAAACACGTAAAAAAGGAACAAAAAGGAACAAGCAGCAGCCGACAAGGAAGACAAGGAAGACTAGACAAGACGAGATCTGAAACGCGGTGGGCTGGCCCCCAAGGAGACGAGGGAGACGAAGGTAGCTCGCTAACCGCCCGCCCGCCCGCCACAGTGGGCATAAGCAGGAGGCGCCGGCAGTTTGACTGCTCTGCTGCGGTGCTCGTCTGCTTGCTCTGCTGTTTCTCTGGAATAGGTACGGAGCAGGTACTTAGTACGGACTTAGTTATACGGCTGGGCTCCCCCTGTCGCCGCTGCGGAGCTGCGTTACTAGTAGATTTTTGCCTGAAGAGTTAGGATGTAACATCCTGTGTAGAATGGGGGAAAAAGCCCATCTCGCTTCTGCTTCTCGTAGTACCACCTCTCTCTCTCTCTGTGTCTTTCTCTCAGTAACTCTCAGTACCTAAGTTATCCCCCTGAGTTGATGCTTGCTGGTACAAAAAGTCGCTATTGAGAGCAGAAAGCGGGAGAATCGCGATCCGCCTCGTCCATTGGCTGCGTGTGTGACATCGTCATCTTATCCCACCGTCCAATACCTCCGTCCAGAGCAGCAAAGACGCTCACCTCAACGTTCAGCCTTCCAGCAGCGCCAGGTAAGGAGACGAGCAAGGCATTCATTCCCCCTGCAGCCTGCTCTCGCGGCGGCGTCTCTCTCGCTCTTACTGGTGCATCCGCGGAAATGGACTTGTTCGGCTGATACTTGGTCTCTCTCTTCAGGGCTTCACCTTAGTTATTAGACGCTCGCTCAGGGAAAAAAAAAAAGCGACACCCGCGGATACAGACCTTTCGAGATCCTCCTCCTACCGGAAGACTCACTCTCTCTACGACGATATCTACTCGTGTCTGCCGTATCAGGCCTCTCTCTCTCGCTCTCTCTTTGTCGCGGTGTTCAGTTGGCGGGACATTTCGTAGTGCCACCTAACGTGCTGCCTAACGCTCGATCGGATACCACAGCAACAACAATACGACGACGAGAACAAAAGGAAAAAATAAGGATAGAGACAGCGTGTCTACGGTCGTGCAGGCGTCTGCAGCATCCTCAGCTACCCTCGTCGGTTTTTTCCCCCTTTCTCTTGATTTGTCCCGGGAGCAGATCTTCATACACACTCTGCCACCATGGCGGACGCTTTCAAGGCCCGCTCGCTGAAACGAAAGAACGTCAAGGGGCTGGCTCTCAATGCAACCACCGCGAAGCCAGGCCTGAAGCCCTCCGACGGCGATGCTCAGATCCCCGGAGCTATCGGAAACGTGGACGCCAACAGGACAGACACCCTGGAGATTGGCCTGGAGTTCAAGCTGGACCTGCGCAGTGAGGACCTGATAGTGCTCAAGGAGCTCGGCGCCGGCAATGGAGGGACCGTCAGCAAGGTCATGCACGCCTCGACAAAGGTCGTCATGGCCAGAAAGGTATGTCTTCCTTTTTGAATGCTTCTGTTCCTCTATACCTCATTTCATACTAATGCCTTATTTGATAGATCATCAGAGTCGATGCAAAGGAGAAAGTAAGAAAGCAGATCCTGAGAGAGCTTCAGGTCGGCCACGACTGCAATTCCGTCCATATCGTCACATTCTACGGAGCATTCCAGAACGAAGCCAGAGATATCGTACTTTGCATGGAGTACATGGACTGCGGGTGAGTTTTCAACTCCTACTATGGCAGATGTAAATGCATACGTATACTTAACAATGTATATGTATAGATCACTGGATCACATCTCGAAGAATTTTGGCCCCGTCAGAGTCGACGTGCTGGGCAAAATCACCGAGTCCATCTTCGCTGGTCTCGTCATACCTCTACGAAGCCCACCGGATCATGCACAGAGACATC